>NC_081406.1:341878261-342193761 GCF_030272615.1 Cryptomeria japonica
ATTCCATGAGACCAAATATATATATTGCACCTTAATTTTTCTTAACTTGTACTTGGTTGTTGTAACTAAGCACCGAGGATAAAACTAAAGGCCTACCTTTGTCACCACTATCCTTCTTAGCCCCAAAAAATATTGATTTATTGAATGTTGAGACAAGATCCTCAAATGTGCTTGAAAATAATATCAAAACAAGAAAAAATAAAAAACGAGAAAAAAAATAATATCATAAGAAATAAATTTTTGGAGGGTTTAGGTAAATCTATTTTGCATATGGACACCCAACCAATAATAGAGTTATGCCTTGAGTGGGATCACAATGACAATCTCACTAAGACTATGGATGCCTAACTAGTAGGTAGTTTCAAAGGTCATACTGTAGTACCTCTTCTCGATCAGACTCTTTTTGGACTTATGTTTGACTTTAGTTGACTGTTCAGTGGATACATTACTGCTATACTTTATTCAGACTTTATGCGATGTTATTTCATGCTTTAACTGGATATGTGGTGTATGCTTTCATGCAATATTTTAGTACTTATGATTAAATGTTAATTTTTATGGATTATTGTCATGGACTGACACTTTTACTTTATATGTGCGATGTGTTATTTATATGTTGCGTGTTTGCATGTGTATGGGATGTGAGGGGATGATTTTCCTTCACTCACTCGGGTGAGACAGGGAGCGCCACGTTTCTTCATCATCGGTGTGCGTGCCGTGTCTATTTATATATTTGTCCATATGCATGTGTGGTTAGTTGATGTAGGCTATTGCAGGTACAAGTACCAGGTAGGTACGGGGTATCGACTCCACTTGGTTTCATAGGTCTGAGCGTACCTTATTTATCCGATGGGAGTGGAGGAGATAGTTGTTGGACCCTAACTTGACCCGTAGTTACACTCATGTGAGTGTTGTCAGTCGATCGTGTTTCTCATTTGACCGGTATGCGAGTCATAGTGCTTTAGTATTTTTGTTTTGTGAGTTGTCATTTGATCATTCCTCGTTTTGTGTGCTTCTGATTATTTGAATAGTTATTAAAATTGAGTGAATGATGTTATTGTGTTGGCATAATTAGTTAACTATTATGCTCTTGAGTTTATTGATTTAATTAAATAAATGAGTTGCTAGATTTAAATGGTTAAATTTGCTTAATATATTGTGTTATAGTTGTATTAAAATATTGGGAAAAAAAATAAGTAAATGATTTGCTATTTAAATTTTAATGGCAAGTTGAGTTAAAGTCTCATAGAAAATAGAAAATGAAAAAAATAAAAAAAAGGCATTTTCATTCACTTCTTTGGTTAGCTTTTAGATTTTATTTGTTGAAAAGAATTGTTTCATGGAAAAAGGTAAATTTGATTTCTTTTGCTTTTTAAATAGCTTTATTTTGATTGGCTGGAAAAACTTTTCAACCTAAAAGTTTAGGTTGGAATATTTTTGGATATATGCCCTGCGAGTTCACGTGAAGGGAATGAATGATTTTTTAATGCAAATTTGAAAATCCATTTGGAAGAAGGAATGTGGATTGAGAAATTGGTTGCGAGGTTGAAGCTCTTCCACAAATTTACTTCCTAGATTGCTTTGCAGGTTTGATAGTTTCTTCTTTTGTTTAAATAATTTTTTTTTGAATGTTGCTCTTTCTTCCTATGTGTTTGATTTGAAATTTTGAAATCTTGTTGGAAGATTGTTTGGGATAACGGAGTAGTTTGTTATGGGATTCAATGAAATTTCCTTTTAGTTTGTTTTGTTGAAGAGTTTCTCCAATCTTCTTTTGGTTGAGTGTTTTCAAATTTATGCATAAAATTTGGTTTGTGATCATTTCCTCCATTTGTTTAGTATGAAATGGAATTGATTTTTTGAGTTTTTGCAAGTTTTTATTTGTGCAAATTTGGGGGTTATGCTGGCAAAATTTTGCCAATTTTGCCCTCTTTGTGTAATCCAAAGAAATTCTTCCCTTGTGTTAAAAATATAGAAATTGATTTAAATCATTCCTCTATTTCCATTAATTACCCTTTATATTTTGCCCAGATTTGGATTTGGGTTTTTTTATCTCTTTTAGTTTTTTGAGAATCTTGTTTGGGGAAAGAAAGTTTAATTTTTTTTTTTATTTGTTTCTCTCTGTTTTGTCACAAAGATTCTTTTAAAAAAAATGAAATTTAGCAAAAGATTTATATATATTCTTTTTTGCATAGTTTTTTTAAAAAAAATAATAAACAAAATTTTAATTTGGGTTGCGTGGCGGGAAGCTGGGCTCGTCCCAGCCACGCACCCAACAGCCCACGCTGCTACCACATACATGTGGTAGCAGGGTGCACTGCTACCACATGTATGTGGTAGCAGTGGTGGGCCCGTGGACCCACCATTGGTTGCTCTTTTTATTTTTATTTTATTTATTTATTTTTAATTATGTTTTTATTTATTTATTATTTTTTATATATTAAATGATAATAATAATAATAAAATAATAATAAAATAATAATAAAATAATAATAATAATAATAATAAAATAATAATAATAATAAAATAATAATAATAATAAAATAATAATATTAATATAATATTATGATTTGTGATTTAGTAATAGTTAATATTTAATAATAATATAATATTAGCATTTTGTTAAATATTAATAGTTAATAATTATTATTATATATATAGTTTTTTATATAGTAGTTTTTATTAATTTATTAATAGTTTAATAAAATGGTTAAGATTATAAATTAAATGATGCCCTTAGATTAAATGTGCTATTTATTTTGGGGTGTTTGTTCATTTACCCGTTGTGATTTTTGCTGGTTCAAGTTAAAAGAAGTAAATTGAGTATTATGATTAGTTAGATTTCTAGTCCTATCAGTGCAATGACGACTTGAATTTCTTATAATTTTCATGGTGATGTTTTATTTAAATTAAACGATGAAATTGCAAGTATATATGATGTTATTTTCAAAAGATGGACTGTGCTGGGACTTAGTGAATTTAGCTTTTCTTGCAAGGGGTTTAATTGGTTGTTATCCCTCATCTTTGTTAGTTGTCCTGTTGTGGCGTATTTTGTATCTCTTGACCAAGTAATGTATTATGACCTCGTTGTCTTAACCATGTAGTGCTTATTCCTCATGGTTAACCAAAGGGTCCTCATAGAGTAACCATGTTCATTTAGTGTCCTATGAGAGAATGGCTTTCGAGTGGGGGCTGCACCCAAAGTGGTTGGCAGGATAACCCCTCGAAAGTCAGTTAATAAGTGATAATATAATAATTGATTAGGGGGTGGGTAGCTTTAACATTATATAAGATATTGTACCCCATGCATGGTTGAGTGCTCGTATAGGCTCAAGATGTAGTGGGAAAGCCTGGAATGGCAAATTGACCACCTTTTCTTCACGAAGGGTTGGTAGGGTCCGCATGAGACTTAGATGGAACCGGGGGTTCGGGAAAGGTTACCAGGATAACCCAGGATGGGGGTCGGGACCTATGGAAGCCTACCTAGGGTAACCATCATAATATATACGATGACACTCTCTCTTTAGGGTCACTAGTGTATTATGAGGTCGAGTCACATGAAGTATTGTGGAGTCATATTGTACTGTCGTCCTTGTCTTGTTTATGCTTTCTTGAGGGTCCTCTGCTATCTCCTAGAAAAGTGGGGTGATTCCATTTTGGGATCACATGGTCGGGTGGTAGTGCCACTTCCCATCAGATGTTCTTGTTCGTACCTTCATGTGAGGATTGGCTTCACAGGTGTTCCTGTGGTTCGTGACTCATGCTCTATCTCATGTCGAGATTATTGTTCTTTGGAGACCTATGTGGTCAATTGTATCAATGAATTTATGTAACCTAGTATTTGGTAAAGATGTTAACTTTATATGTATTATTGGAAGCCATGTATTTTATGATCAATGTAATCCTAGTTTTGGATGTTATTTATCAGTTATCTTCATGATTTGTGTAAATGCTTAATTTAAGAGAAAATTATATTGTTACTCTTTCAATCTTTAAATGGTGTAATCTGTTATTGTATATGGTTTATAATGCTCAATGAGTAATTATGGATAATTGGATTAATTATAATTATGGAATTTATCTTTTAGTTTTATTCTTCATTGGTGACACTTTAGGAATTATGGTGTTAGTCTTCCGCTTGTGTTATTATTGTGCAATGTAGTAATTAATGCACTTAATATGATTTATACTTTAAAAAAAATAAAAATTTCACCCTTAGTTTCCTAGATTTGTGGTTATTCCTTTGGGGTTCCTGGTAGGACATTACACATACAAATATATGTAGCTCAATGCATGGTTGTAATAGAAATTATTAGTATACTTCAAAAAAGTTAATGAGCTCCCATACACACTTTGGTTTCTTGGATATATAAGGTTTTTCTAACATGGATCTTGTTCTATAGTTGTGCCTTATGCACGTGGTCTAATCTATCAAATCAAAAAAAATTAGGTCTTAATTTTCTTTTATCCTTGAAATGCTTTGGAACATTTTCCAAATAGAGTCATCCTTGTATATGCATCCCCTTTTTTAATTTTTGTTTTATTTTCCAATAAAGTTCCCTAATTTCGCTTATTGCTCCCATTTTTGGGTAATGGAGGAATGTGTCTTAATGTTAAATAATAGTTAAAACTACGTGCTTTAATATTAGTTTTTTTGTAGATTTTTTGATCCTTTTTCCTTCGATATTATCTCAAGTTTTGAGGTTTTGGAGTTTCTCATCAAGTCATCATTTTCCTTTGGCTCCAATTTTTTTTTGTTAAAAGTCATAACTTTACCCTAACCTCCAATAATTTTATTAGAGGTCATTATTTACCTTGACCCTTGACAAGTCATTTATAACCTGTAATAATTCTCCCTTGACCCCGAACAAGTCCATTATAGGTCATCATTTTATCTTGACCCCCATCAAGTCTATTATAGGTTATTATTTTTCCTTAGTCCTCAATAAATCCATCAAAGACCATTTGTAATGCCCGCCAAAATACCCTAGAGAAAATTACTAAACTAACCAACAAATATATATATATATATATATATATATATATATATTTTAAAACATCTACTAATGCAACATAATAAACTAACATTATGCAAGATCATATATATTAATATCTACATTAATGATTAAAACATCATGAACATAACCATAATCACATAAACATAAATCGCAAGTGGAAATAACAATGCATCTTTCTAACATACATTCCCTAGGGCATCTCAACACCATTACTTACTATCATTAACACATAAACAGATCCATATCATGAAACCATTAGCTTTTATTACAAAAATTATGTTCTTTCCCGAATTAATTACTATTTTTCTTATCATGAGAATCATGAACCTTCAAACGCATATCATATCATATTCCCATTAACTTTCTAGGTTCATTTTTTAAACACCAAATCCAAACGTTCCTAAATCCCCATTTCTTCATTAACCATCTAACATAATATGAATCCAAATAACACTATCTATCATTTAAACAAGTCCAATTCATTTCCTTCTTTTGAAATCATCATACATTCTATCAAGATATATACAAAACCATATGCAATTCTATACATCAAGTACTAGTTTATCTTCCAATTAAGATAACTTATAACAAGATTATATCATAACACCATTTTCCTACAATAAGGATATACATAGCTATCCATTTCAAATCTTATTTCCCATATAGATCTCAATCTATTTTCTACATAACAAACATCCTTACAACATGAAACATACTATGAATACAACATCATAGTCTCTACATCATCATGTCCTAATGCATAGGAATAGAAGGTATAAGAGTACATAATCTCTTTGCATTTAAAATATTATCATGACACAATATCCTATCTCAAATAAATAAAAATCAACTCCACAACTAATCGCATAATGAAGAATCATATAATTCATATCCACGCATGCTACCATCCAATGAAGAACATCCTAATGGAAGAAGGCATCAAACCACCCGACCATGTGGAACTAAATAGGAAGCATCCTCCGTGCTAAGAGATGACAAGGGGTTCCTAGTCACACTCAAGACTTAGGCTGATACCTAATAACCAAGGGACTCAACATGACATCCACAAGATAATATCTAAGAAAAATGAATCAAATCACATCACAAGGATAATCACAAATCAATAAACTCCCAAAGGCATAAGGATCATGGACACGTGTAGGGAAAGAGTGTCATAACATGATATCATCACAAAGAATGGGCCATGCCACACGTTGATATAAATGTGGAGCTGTCTTAATCTATGATAAATCAAGGGAGTTTGTCTTACCATCGCAATAATATTCCCAATCCCATCCCGAGTCTCTCCTCAAGGGCTATGAGTGGGGCACAACAAAAAATATTGATTATCTTGGTTATATGAATCCTAATTACCCATTCCCACTAATCAATTATTATGGTTATCACTTTAAATTAAACATAAACTCTTCATGTGGTCCCATGACAGGTCTAGACCCTAAGTCCTCTCTCGAAATCTCTTAAAAGCCTATTTATCATGATCCCGACCCTACACATGGAAGACCCCACTCTCCCTATCCATGGACCAAGACCTTAGGTTAAAACATAAACATAATGACATCACAATAACATCATGAAGGATCGATAAGAGATGAATCCAAATAAACAACATAGCTGATACAATATTGAAGCATATATATGAACCACAAAGCCATCATACAAGCAAGAGCCTTCACCAATCAAAACATAACAACAAAAAAAAGTAAGGCATTCATTATTATTACTCAACATAACCAAATACATCCTCAATAGTGAGGCACAATCCTCTCACTAGAGTTCACATAAAATGTCCATCAACAACAAGGCATTCTCCCTCTTGTTGGAGCTAAACAACATATATGTACAATCCTCAATGGTAAGGAACAAACCATCTTACTAGAGAACAAAAAAATATGAAATGATAAAGATAACATCATAAAAACATTTGATAAACACAAATCAATCATAAGAAGCCTCTGATAAAATCTCAAAATCTAGAAAAGTGACCTAACTGAGCAAAACTGACAAAACTGGCAACTCAGGGCAGAACAACGCATCAAAGACTAGTTTGATAGATCTAGGAAGTAGATTAGCACATAGAGGACATTCCCTAGTGCATCCATGGAATCTTGTAGCGAATCTATGTCATTATTTAACACATTCAGTTCAAAGAGCAAAAATGAGGGAAAACAGACAATTCCAGTGACAAAACTGCCCAGTTTCACACATAGGCCTGCAAAATGGATAAATGAAGCTCTCAAAAGATGTGGAAGGAAAAAATAAATCCTTGAAAACATAAAATTGGATTCACAAAGTCACACAAATGAATTTAAACGTCAAAACCATGCACCTCCTACACTAAGAGTTACACAAAATCTACCTAGATTACACAAGACTTCATCAATGGTTAGAATGGGGTAAAGAGAAGATTATTACACCAAAAATGAAAGGCGAAAAATAATCTATAAGTCTAGAATTAAGGAAAATAACAATAACCATATGCACAACAAAGGCAACCATTTGCATCACAACTTCACATAGTCACATTCCTCCATTTCCTAAGAACATATGAATAAATAGTACCCTAAAATTTTCTCCCCAATCATATTACATTATCATAATACCAAATGCCAATCCCATTAACCCTGAAGAAAATCTTTGAGAAGACACAAAGAAGACAAGTCTTTTCCTGAAAAAAAAACAACAAGAATAAGATCAAGCTCCAACTTGGAGAATCGAAGTGATGGCCAAAGCAATTTGAAGAAGCGCAACAAATCCAATTCAAAATTCCAGAAATCCAATTCCAAGCTCAATCAAGAATCCAAAATCTTCAATCAAAATTTGCAGAGATGCCAACCCTGACAACACACAACAAAAACCAATAAATAGAAAAAATTTAAACCAAACCTATAGAAATACACCAACCAATCAAAATATTCCTATAAACAATATAATATATGTAATGCCCCGCCAGGAAACCCCGAAGGGATAAAGCTAAAACACAAGAATAGAGTGCAATTTTTTTAAAAAAAGTTTAAACAAAATAATAATACATTGAATTATCATTAAGTTCAGATTACACAACAAAAGACTTAAAGAACACCTAAAGAATTTCCCAATGTAATTACTTGATTCATCACTTAACTCAACTCACGCTAATAAATCCAATTAAGTTGATTAACTTAATGACATGTTAATACTTTAAACAAGGATAAATTCATTCGGTAAGTTAAAAATATAGATAACATCATTAGGTTTATCCATTACAATTTAACCATACATTACGTCCAATCTTACATTTAAAATATATGTCATGGATCAAATTTCCTTACATACTTTAATTGCATTAAAAATTAATGAATACTTTCCATTATACCAACCTACATTCTTCATGATCCATATTACTACATTTAATAAGTTAGCTACATACATGAATTTAAGATTAACATCACCTAATAGGCTAATCCACATTATACATTTTAACCATAATGCCATCCATACATGCCAAATAAAAAGGAAACAGGAGAACACAAACACCACATAACACTGAAATGATATCGGAGTTCACCCCTAGTGGACTACATCTCTGGGTCTGCTCAACTGCAAGACCCCTCTAATAATAATAGGATGAAGAATACATAAGGTTCACATCATTTACATCCTGCCACCAAGGCGTACATAAACCAATAATACATACGCCCACATCGGTCCAATAGATACATGAATGATCCCAAAGAAAGGAAAAGGGTCCATCTGAACATGATAAGAAGCAATCTCAAAAGAACAATTGGAGCACCTGCGAAAATAAGTCCTCGCAACCCATCATAAGCAACACATGGTCTAACATGAATATCAGGTTCTCACAAGGGCATAAACAACCAGATATGACTCCACAACAATGCTCCTAGCAAAGACAACACAAAATGCAAACTAGCGAACATAAGGGACAAGTGTCATCACATAACTTGATATGGTTACCCTAGAAGACCTCCATATATCTCGACACCATCTACTGGGTTACCCTGGTAACCTTTCCCAAACCTTTGGCCCATCCAAGTCTCATGTGGACCCAACACATCCTTTCATGAAGACAAGCTTGTTGGTTTGCCATTTTAGGCCTTCTCACTGTATTTTGAGTCTGTACTAGCACTCATCTAATGCGTGTGGCACAATTATTTTACTTAGTGTTTTCATTAACTAAACTCTCTAATATGCTATTAGGTTATCACTTATTTAGACATACTTTCGATGGGTTACCCTGTAACCACTTTGGGCACGACCCCCACTCGAAAGCCACTCTCCCATATGACACTAGACCATAATCAAACAAACTCCTAAAACCAAGGAATACACCAGGACAAGCATACGGAGTTCAATACGGTAGGAGTACCCACTTGGCCAAACAAGTCTTCATACGCGGTGCACTGATTGACGGTTCTCTAACTAGAGACATGAACAGCTACAGTCAGCCACATAAGAACACCCAACACTCGCATAAAGGACATGACTAGATACAAACAATCACAAGAAACAATCCAAAACTCAAGATCAAGAACACAAGAAGATTCCAAAATAAACATAGGACAATATCCACCAATCACAAACAAGGAATTTAAATTTCTTAATCAAACGCAAATACAAAAAGTTAAACATGCATAGACATAAATCGGAAATGACAATCTTCTTCCATATCGTTTAAACATTACAATCGATCCAGTTTTCTAATAGATCTAAATTTCCATATACGTCTTAGACAAAAACACCGTTACATAACAATTTCAATACCAAAATGACAATCATATTATCGTGCCTATAACCCAATGCATATAAACAAAACATTATTAAATGTCTTTTCTCATTTAACATCCCTATTTCATTAGGAGAGAATGCCATCAATTTTCTAATTCTATCAACCCATCTTTGAACTTCCAAAAGACATATTATTTAATCTCAACAATTTCCAACTAATATATTGTTTTAATTTCCAAAAATTAACAAATAATATAATATTAATTTTTCCACTTTTCAAATGCTATTTATTTAATTTCAAAAATTCTCAAATCATATATATTAATTTCACTAAGAATTACCAAAAACATATGTTATTTGACTTCTAAAATTTACCCAACATATATTTATTTACTTAACAACCTATATAATCAAAATACATATTTAATATATATTCAAATATATTTTAAATTAAAATTAAATTAAATATTAAAATAACCTTCTTTTCTTTTAACCACGTTGTTGATGTGGATCAGATTGAACACAGCAAAAAGGTTTAGCAGGGGAGGGAGCTGCTACCATTGGTAGCGCTGCTATGATACAGTAGTAGTCCACTACCCTATGGTAGCAGTCCACTACCTTTGGTAGCGCTGCTACCCTATGGTAGCAGTCTGCTACCATCCCACGTGGTGGGGTTTTCCCTGCCACATGGGGATAAGGTTTTTTTTTATATATATATTTTTAATTTTAATTTTTTTTAAAACATAACCTAAAAACACAAATTTCTAGGTACTCTCAGAAATTTCTAAGAATAATTTCTGAGGCATATCCCAAAAATAAAAATAATATTTCCATATAAATCTTTTTTTTTAAAACAAAGAAAACACCAGAATGCCCCAAAACTCAAATTGGCAAAATCTTAAGTATTTATCCACTACCATTCAACCAAGCATAACATAGTTCTCATTTTAAAAAACTGAATTTGAATGCATATATTTAGAATTTAAACAAAGACTTATTGTAAACAACCAACCCCCAAATTTTGATTTTGAAATCAATTTAAACAAGAGTTTGATTTGGAAGTGGGAAAAGGAAGCAAAGAGGGTTTAAATTCAGAAATTTAACTACACTCTTGCCATTTCATAAATCTAAAGATTATCAAATCAAACTACTTATATATTTCTTCCAAAAAACAAAATTAGTAAATTTCTCGACAACAAAGGAGATTAATAAAAATCCTACCTCCATGCAATCTTGGAAGTGATTTGCTGAAGAGCCCAACCCGCAAGCTCAAGAAATTCCTTCTCCCACAAATGCCCAAAATTTCTCCATCCAAAAATAACTCCCCTAAAATATTTTCAAAACCTAGGTTAAAAGGGAAATGTTTTTGACCAAAATCCTTTTTTTGATTTAAAATACATTCCTCCAAATAAGAATGAAAATAATTTTTCCCAAACAATTCAAATATGCAAAACTTGCTTTTTCTTCTAAAATTAATTTTCTTAATTTAATTAAAACTAACATTTCTATTTCAAAATGCCAAAGAGGGTAAAATATTTCTATTTTCAAATACTATTTAACCTTTCTTTTCAAAATGCATATACTTAATTAATTCATCATTTAAAAATAACCATCTCATCAAACTTGCTACAAACATGAATTGAGCAATTCTAATTAATGATTAATCACACAAAAGGGTCCTATTTAATTTAGTCCTTTAATTTACTAATGCATAAAAACACATTTAATCTAATTTAAATACTTGGGATTTAATAATAATTTTTTTACCACATGCACAACATGCAACCCAAAAAAGTCAAACAAATACACGATCCGCATACCCAACCAAAGGGGAAACTGATGGCTGAGTGACGTTGCTCACTTGAGCACAACTAGGGTAGGATGAGGGTCTTACGACTATCTAATCCAATTCCTTAGGACCGATGAGGTACACTCAAACCTACAAATCCAGGTGGAGATGAACCTCGTACCTATGCGCTACTGTAGCTGCAATCTCCCGCAATCATGAACCACACATGCATACATATATATTGAATGAAAGTGTTAGCTCGAGATTAATAACACGAATCAGAAGAATGACTAATCATACATAATAATCGATGTGAAATCAACATTTACAGATACACACATTAAGCATAATACCTATCTATAACATTACAACATGGTAAATCAACCAACCAAGAAGGCCACTTAAAAAGTCAACCTAGGTCAAACCGGTTTTAAAAATTTGATTAGGGTAGGGGTACTACATCTTTCCCCCCTAGGTTCTGACTTACTCCTGGAAGTCGTAAGGCTAAACAGAAGACATGCAACACACATTAGCCCTGAAACTTATTTAACAAATACTAAATTGCACATATGAATCTTTCCACAATTAATTGAAACATTATTGCTAAATCCTCTACAAAAGCCATTATCCATTGGTAAGATACATCTAAATCTATACATTTCTTATAACATTCTAGGAACTATCTATAATCATAGCAGAGAAACAAGAATTTTCTTCCTTTCATCACACCAAATTTAAGCATAAAAAGAGGTAAACAATAATTACCATACTCATCTACCAAATATGACAAGAAAACATGCCATCATGATCAATTTCTTTTACCAATCCATCCTCTTCATAAACTTTTATCGCATAGAAATAGCTTCAAATTTCTAATTTTACAACCAAGTTAACTTTCATGAAATAAGAGCAACATATAGAACACAATTGTCTACACTTGCCAGACATATAAAAACCTTTCCAAAGACCATGTCCCATAACATAGTGACAAGATGACACATTTTACTCCATGATCACACATAATAACCATCCACATAACTAGAATGTACAACTCAAAAGGCCACATGTGAGCATGTCTAATGCTCGGTCATAGATAACATGCACGATCAACATCTCTATGCCTGATCTCTGAAGAAAATAAAAACCATGAATATCCAACATCTCACTCAAAGGCTTGATGGTGCTAGGGCACACCATAGCGGTGCTACCTTCCATAAAAGACCCTCATGCACATCCCTTATTGAGTAAGGTGGTTAGCCTCCAAGAGATAGTCACCACACATAGGTAGGTAGTGGATCCTAGCTGTATCACAACCTCACATACCCCCATCCAAGGTTCCCTACGTCTACTTCCTTGTATACACTCAACCAAGACCATCTCATACGTCCTTGGAGAGGAATTCACATTTTAACACAAGACCAACATACGAAAACAATAAGGATAAACCAGTTTAGCCACCAAAATATAGATGAATAAAGATAATAAATCATCAATTTCAACAGTAAGGCAATAAAAGTCCGGAATTGCAGCACCAAATCAAGTAAGCAAAAGATCGCAAGATCATGGCTAAACCTTCAAAGTCAAAATAGAATAAATTGCTGGTCCACAAAGAAATAAATAAGAATATCAGAATTGCTTATAACATCACTATGTGACTAGCATCTAGCCACCAACGAGGAAGGAGAGAACAATCATCTAGCTATCGTAGTAGCTCATAATGTGGTGCGGTCTAGTCACACATCCACACAACATGGCAGTGTGCACCTCGACATCACCCCGCATCATGTCGTCACACGACATGGAAATATTCCAAGCGAAGAAGACACACAATGGACGTATCCCGCATGGTAGTGTACTTCACGAAAAAAGGCACGCACAGGTCACATCCCGCATGGTAGTGTACTTCACGAAAAAAGGCACGCACAGGTCACATCCCGCATAGTGATGTACCTCTCAGGATACTCACCATAAGCCAATGGTACACATGACTAAGGTCCACCCACATGTCTACCAATGCCTGCTAACTGGTAGCTCATGTAGAAATAACATACCTTTCATGAAGACAAGGCAAAAATATCCTCCAAGATACACCATCACTATGCTCAAGAACTGCCATCAAAATGCTCAAACAAAAGAGAGGAATAGGCTGGCACACATAAACCTTATAAATTGGTTCATCAAAAAGGGAAAGTATCAAGTACACCTTTAATACAGTTTCATTATATAACTTTAATTTTCCTCGACATAGAGAAGCTAAAGTCGCTTCGCGTCGACATTACTCGTACGCCGATCCACACTATTCAAGGAACGATGACTTCTAATACTAGCCCTTTACATATTGAAGTACCAATAACCCACAGTTTGGTACTCAGTAGGGTAATAAATAAGCAACATCACATAAACAACATGGTTTCCCATACACATAAGTAAACATATCCTCCATGGTTGATTACTTCACCATCCCATGGGCACATATAGCAAGCACTGGTTTCTTACAATACACAATGAAAGAACTAGTATTGGTTTATTCACATTTACAGGGAGTAATTTTCAGTAACACTATCATCTACTCAAGGAAGGTTTTAATTATGCTTCCCACATGAATAAGTGAATAGAATTTATTCTAGGTACAAGTACTGAAATTCTTTACAATTCAAAATTACATAAGGAAGTAACGTCATTCCTATATCTTTCACTAATTCCACTGAGCATTCATATTCACATTACTAGCCATGCAAATTTTCTTTCCAAAGTGTAAGACTTCCATCTTTTGATATGAAACCAAAATGCAAAAATACAATTTCATATGCTTTATATACATTCTATTTAAATCAATGCATCCTTTAGTAGCATTTCTAAAAAATCTTATGATATAGGTAAAGAGAAGGGGAAAGAGAGTTTGATAGTCAACCTATTTCATACATATGCACAAAATTAACAAGATCACACCACATGATAAATTTTTTCCCTATAAGCCTATCATCTTAATTGTACGGTTTTCATTTCACTACCATTTTAGAAGAATGCCAATTGGCCTACATGACATCTCCAAATATTATGGTTGCAACAGAATGTCCTAATTTCCAAAAAAAAGAAATCAAGACAGACAATCTTTTCGTTCATGCAAGACCTCTTGCGAACACTCACTACTCTTAATTAATACAAAACATATCATAATCTACAACTTTTCATCAAAAAATTAAAGTATGACAAGAAGGTAAACGAGGAGCTATCAACTAAATTATACGTATTTATGCATGCACATCAAACAAGCTTTTCATTTGCACTTTCTATTCCTACTAAGTCAATTATATATATCCAAAAGCAAGTTCAATATAGCATTGTTGAAATAGGTCCTCAATTGAATCGGTATAATGAAACACATAAAACAATCTTTCATGGAACACATTAACACACTCTTAGCCACTATAACATGTTCCCTTTTTACACATCCTATTACAAACAAGGCAGTATCACATAAAAACTATTCACACATTATTGCACATTACCTTAGATAGAAATTCATTATGTTACTCCTACAATACACATGGTGAATTCTTTATGAAACTTACAATTTCCTCCCATTAACCATCATGATCTTTTAAACCCATAGCCCTCTTATTATCTAAATACATAGAAGAATCATTAGGCTCACACAAGGGTTCAAGAAGTCACATCCTTTCTCTTGCAATAAGAAAACTCACATAAGTGATAAATACACAAAAAATAAACATTTTAATTTCTAGAGAGAAAGAGGAGGAAGGATGATAACCAATCAATTCGCTACATAATAAGTACTCAACAACAACCATACAAGTCCTTCAAATTAAAAACACCAAGCTAGATCATAATCTTAATACAAGCACATTTCATACTTCCAAAATCAAGACAAGCACTGACCAACCCAACGGGTTAGTCAAAATAATACAACAATCAATAAGGGAGATACATACGACTCTCTCTGCAATAAGAGTAATCATAGACCAAGATATCTAATAAGAAAAAAAAGCACATATAATCACTCAAAGCACAAGCATCAAGAAGGTGAAATCAAGGTGTGAACACACCTGTTACACACAATTAAGGTTTTATTGAAAGAATACACAAAAAGAATAGAGCACGAGTCCTTAAGATCTTCAAAATCCTATGCCTCAATCACTAGCATACAATAGAAGGACAAGCATACAACATAAGGTCTATACACCTCACACCAACTAAGGGCACAAGCGACACCAGAGATCCCAGTGTTTGCAACATTGGCTCTGATACCAAATGTAATGCCCTGCCAAGAAAACCCAAAGGGATAAAACTAAAACACAGGAATAGAGTGCAAATATTTAAAAAAAAAAGTTTAAACAGAATAATGATAAATTGAATTATCATTAAGTTCAAATTACACAACAAAAGACTTAAATAGCACCTAAAGAGTTTCCCAATGTGATTACTTGATTCAACACTTAACTCAACTCATGCTAATAAATCCAATTAAGTTGATTAACTTAATGACATGTTAATACTTTAAACAAGGATAAATTCGTTTGGTAAGTTAAAAATATAGATAAGATGATTAAGTTTATCCATTACAATTTAACCACACATTACGTCCAGTCTTACATTTAAAACATATGTCATGCATCTAATTTCCTTACATACTTTAATTGCATTAAAAACTAATGAATACTTTCCATTATACCAATCTACATTCTTCATGATCCATATTACTGCATTTAATAAGTTAGCTACATACATGCATTTAAGATTAACATCATCTAATCCATATTATACATTTTAACCATAATGCCATCCATACATGCTAAATAAAAAGGAAACAAAAGAACACAAACACTACATAACACCAAAATGATATCAGAGCTCACCCCTAGTGGGCTACATCTCTCGGTCTGCTCAACTGCAAGACCCCTCTAATAATAATAGGGTGAAAAATACATAATATCACATTATTTACATCCTACCACCAAGGCATACATAAACTAATAATACATACGACCACATCGGTCCAATAGATACATGAATGATCCCAAAGAAAGGAAAAGGATCTATCTAAACATGATAAGAAGCAATCTCAAAAGAACAACTAGAGCACCCGCGAAACTAAGTCCTCGCAACCCATCATAAGCAACCCATGGTCTAACATGAATATCAGGTTCTCACAAGGGAATAAACAACCAGATATGACTCCACAACAGCGCTCCTAGCAAAGACATTACAAACTGTATACTAGTGAACATAAGGGACAAGTGTCATCACATAACTTGGTATGGTTACCCTGATAGGCCTCCATAGGTCCCGACACCATCTACTGGGTTACCCTGACAACCTTTCCTGAACCTCTGACCCATCCAAGTCTCATGTGGACCCAACACATCCTTTCATGAAGACAAGGTGGTTGGTTTGCCATTTTAGGCCTTCTCACTGCATTCTGAGTTTGTACTAGCACTCATCCCATGCGTGAGCCACAATTATCTTACTTAGTGTTTTCATTAACTAAACTCTCTAATATGCTATTGGGTTATCACTTATTTAGACACACTTTCGATGGGTTACCCTGCAACCATTTTGGGTGCGACCCCCACTCGAAAGCCACTCTCCCATATGACACTAGACCATAATCAAACAAACTCCTAAAACCAAGGAAACACCAGGACAAGCATACAAAGTTCAATACGGTAGGAATACCCACTTGGCCAAACAAGTCTTCATACGAGGTGCATTGACTGACGGTTCTCTAACTAGAGACATGACTAGCTATAGTCAACCACATAACAACACCCAACACTCGCATAAAGGACATGACCAAATACATACAATCACAAGAAACAATCCAAAACTCAAGATCAAGAACACAAGCAGATTCCAAAATAAACATAGGACAATATCCACCAACCACAAACTAGGAATTGCCATTTCTTAATCAAATGCAAATACAGAAAGTTAAACATGCATAGACATAAATCGGAAATGACAATCTTCTTCCATATCTTTTAAACATTACAATCAATCCAGTTTTCTAATAGATCTAAATTTCTATATACAGTCTTAGACAAAAGCACCATTACATAACATTTTCAATACCAAAATGGCAATCATATGATTGTGCCTACAACCCAATGCATATAAACAAAACATTATTAAATGTATTTTCTCATCTAATATCCCTATTTCATTAGGAGAGAATGTCATCAATTTTCTAATTCTATCAATCCATCTTCAAATTTCCAAAAGACAAATTATTTAATCTCAGGAATTTACAACTAATATATTGTTTTAATTTTCAAAAATTAACAAATAATATAATATTAATTTTCCACTTTTCAAATATTATATTATTTAATTTCAAAAGTTCTTAAATCATATATATTAATTTCACTAAGAATTACCAAAAACATATGTTATTTGACTTCTAAAATTTACCCATAACATATATTTATTTACTTAACAACCTATATAATCAAAATACAAATTTAATATCAATTCAAATATATTTTAAATTAAAATTAAACTATATATTAAAATAACCTTCTTTTCTTTTAACCACACTATTGACGTGGATTAAATTCAACACAACAAAAAGGTTTAGCAGGGGAGGGAGCTGCTACCATTGGTAGCATTGCTACCACATAGTAGCAGTCCGCTACCCGTGGTAGCGCTGCTACCCTATGGTAGCATTCTGCTACCATCCCACGTGGGGATAAGATTAGTCTATATATATATATATATATAATTTTAATTAAAAAAAAAAGATAACCTAAAAACCCAAATTTCTGGGTACTCTCAGAACTTTCAGAGAACAATTTTTGAGGCATATCCCATAAATAAAAATAATAATTCCATATAAATCTCTTTTTTTAAAACAAAGAAAACACCAGAATGCCCCAAAACTCAAATTGGCAAAATCGTAAGCATTCATCCACTACCATTCAACCAAGCATAACATAGTTCTCATTTTAAAAAACTGAATTTGAATGCATATATTTAGAATTTAAACAAAGAATTATTGTAAACAGCCAACCCCCAAATTTTGATTTTGAAATCAATTTAAACAAGAGTTTGATTTGGAAGTGGGAAAAGGAAGCAAAGAGGGTTTAAATTCAGAAATTTAACTACACTCTTGCCATTTCATAAATCTAAAGATTATCAAATCAAACTACTTACAGATTTCTTCCAAAAAACAAAATTAGTAAATTTCTTGACAACAAAGGAGATTAATAAAAATCCTACCTCCATATGCAATCCTGGAAGTGATTTGCTGAAGAGCCCAACTTGCAAGCTCAAGAAATTCCTTCTTCCACAAATGCCCAAAATTTCTCCATCCAAAAATAACTCCCCAAAAATATTTTCAAAACCTAGGTTAAAAGGGAAATGTTTTTGACCAAAAATCTTTTTTTTTTATTATTTAAAATACATTCCTCCAAATAAGAATGAAAATCATTTTTCCCAAACAATTCAAATATGCAAAACTTGCTTTTTCTTCTAAAATTGATTTTCTTAATGTGTGGGGGAAAAAGCGAGACTAGCTTAATCATGCCCTAATCCTACCTTTTGACACACATTACGGAATACGAAAGAGCCTAGAGATATCGCACAATTGGCTACTTCTTTTTGTGAAAGAGAGAGCCACGAGATATCTATTAGGATTTCTATTCCCTTGTTGAAATTGTAAGATCAAGTAATGCAAGTTCAAACCCTAATCCCAAAATGCAAGTATGAACTAATAACAAGATTGCAGAATTGAGATTAAACAATGAACAATTGTAAATACAAGGATGAAATAAGAATGCAGATGTGTACTCGGAGTCAAAATCAGATTGAAAATGTTCGGGACGGGGGCGCGGGCGCCACTGTCCTGAAAACTGCACCGGAAACTGCTGTTCTGCACTCTGAAACACTGTCGGGAAGCTGTCTGTCCGGAGGACCAGGGCGCCCAGCGCCTCTGTCCTAGGGACCAGGGCACCCAGCGCCCCTGTCCTGGTAGGACCAGGGTGCCCAGCGCCCCTGTCCCAGTCTTCTGCTCTGCAATTTGATACAGAGTACTGTCTCGACCTTCTCTCTCCGGATCTGTATCCCGCGGCGTCGTCTGAATCCCGAAACCTGCAATGATATCTGAAAAAGGGTGTATGGGCGGCTATATAGGGTTTTGCCTTAGTCAAACCCCTGCTTCGGTGATTTCCACCTCCATGAATAGCCAAGTTGTTTTGTAAAATGTATTGTGTGTGCAGACCTAGTGTGTGTGCAAGGTCCTAAAATGCAAGAAAGCAAACTAGAGCAACCTAGAAAGTAAACCCTAATTGCTTGTAAATGATAACGTAAATGCTCTAAATCAAGATGCAAAGTGATCTAAAGCATGAATAAATGATGTATTGAAGCTTATGTAAAGACATGAAAACAACATGAAATCATACCCAACCCTCAAGGGAGGAGTACAAGCCAATCTTCAGTCGGTAATCTCCTATTGTTCTTCAATGTCTTCCAAGCCCTAAGTGGATGAATGAATTTGATAGATGCTTGATAGAGAGATGTTGTAAGATGTTGAAGTCTTCAAAGATTTGCTCTTTCGCTGCATATGAAGTTCCTGAAAACAAAAATCGGATCCTTTCAAATGAAGAAAGAGAGCTCTTATGTATGAAACCCTAGGTCGCAATTTCGTCTTTTGGCCGACCTAGAGATTGAATATCCGGCCAATTTCTTGGGGTTAAGCTTTATTTTATGATTGGATCGCGCTCCTAAAATTTCGGGAAAAAT
Source organism: Cryptomeria japonica (assembly GCF_030272615.1). Taxonomy (NCBI): domain Eukaryota; kingdom Viridiplantae; phylum Streptophyta; class Pinopsida; order Cupressales; family Cupressaceae; genus Cryptomeria; species Cryptomeria japonica. The sequence continues at coordinate 341,898,572 of NC_081406.1, forward strand.
GTCCGGGACTGTGTGCACTCCGGGCGCCACGGTCCTGACAACTTTTCACCAAATTTTCAGGGCCGTCAGATATGATGATTTTAGCGAGAATCCTGAAATTACAGGTGATTTCGAGATGTTTTGACCCCCAAAATTAAGCCCCCAAGCTCATAATAGGGCCTAATTAGGGTTTTTGATTAAGTGATGTATTGGAGGAATAAAATGAAAGGGGCACGCTTTAATGAAAGGGCCCGACTTTGTGATGTGGAAAATGGTGAAATAGAACCTTCAGACCTAATTAATTCGATTAATTAAGTGCTAAAGGGGAAATGCCATGCAAAGTGCAACTGCGCCAAGGCGGGTGCTAAACTAGGTGTTAAATTGTACTGCTTTAGTAAGTGCATACAATTTATGACGCTACATTTAGCCCCCACTTTAGCGGTCATATGAGTACTACGTGCATATGCAAGCTAAAGTACAGAAAGTAAACATTATTTGAAAAAGGATATATCCATAAGTTGTCGGATGAAGCCCCCAGCGGCATCTGCAGTACACAGTTAGGAACCACACCCTATAAAACACACGTTAGATCACAAAAATCACCTAATGCTTACTAAGGAAAGTGATGAAATCTGTGAGTAGCTGTATGCCCCCCCCTGTTTCGACTTGCTTATTAGGGAGGTGAAACAGGGTAGCATGTTTACTTACGACAAATTGTGTAAGAGAGTATTGATGAGGGATGTTCATTGAAAAGGCTTCATCAGAGCACTTTTTGGAACATCCCGAGAGTAGGGGACTGAAAATACGATTCCTACGCAACAAACGGTTTGAAAATCGCATCTCCCAAACTCAAGTTATGATGAAATGAGTGAAAGAGGAAAATTAGGGTTTTGAAAATAAAGGTACAGGAATGAACATATATACCTTGAAAGAGACACTTGCATTTGTCACTTTGTTGATTCTGAGTACTGTTCATTGCAGCGGAACCCACATAGCTATCATCATGCCTTCACGACGACCGGAGCGTCCCACGAGGGTTGAGATCCTGTGCCAGGCCGTGATTGACGACGAGCCACTGGAAGAGGTGAGTTGACTGAACTTTGACTTTTGATTTTCTGCATTTTGACTTTTCTGTGATCGTATGCGGGCCCTGAAGGCTGACCCGGGGCCCACCTAGGGCGCCATGGTCCCTGTGGGGTGCCCTGGTCCCCCCAGGGCGCCATGGTCCCTGACAAGGGCGCCATGGTCCCTTCAGGGCGCCATGGTCTCTGACAGGGCGCCATGGTCCCCTCAGGGCGCCATGGTCCCTGACAGGGTGCCATGGTCCTTGACAGGACACTATGGTCCCCAATCAGGGCTTGGCGAGGGGTTTCAGGACTAGCACACGATGTTCGATAGTTTGCATTAGCGATTTTGATGATTGAGTACTGATTACGGTTATGTTTTTGTGTTGTAGGGCCTTCCGTACATGAGAGAGCATACAACGGGACATATTCTTCGCAGTTTACGAGATCAGATTCCGCGGCTTACTCAGTCAGAGAGAGACACACTGTCGATAGTAGGATTATGGTATGTGATCCTCATGCCAGCCATTCGGTTCCATCCTGCGATGCTGATGGCATTGATGGAGCGATGGGATCCTGACACATGCACATTTCATCTTCCAGTAGGGGAGCTGATGGTTACACTCGAGGATGTGTACCGTATACTTCGTCTTCCTATCAGAGGAGCGATTGTTACATACGCGACCGATCGGTCAGCGAAGGATCATCAGAGAGAGTAGGTGTATTGCATAGGGAGAGTCATGCCGAGCGAGATGAGAGGTTGCATCATGGTTAGCTGGCTCTTACATCCTAAAGGGGAGGTACCCCTTCTGAGACGCCTTATGATAGCCATCATAGCACTAGCCGTCTGCCCTAATGGGCGAGGGACACACATGCATGGGGGTCTCACATGGTGTATCAGAGCGATGGAGAGACACAGGAGAGTGTATGCTTGGGGTCGGAGTATGCTTGCACATCTCTATCACGACCTTGAGGAGTATGTATTTGGACAGGGGTTCAGTTTGATGACATGCACACTTCTGCAGGTGTGGATTTTAGAGCACTTCACATGCACCAGGCCCATCGGCTTTCCGCTGAGTACAGCGAGCGAGCGACCTAGGGTGTTCGCTTATCCACTTACCAGCGAGTGGAGATTTGGAGATTTGTTATATTGGAGAGTGATTTTTGATAGACTGACAGCCGAGGTGACAGTGTGGAGACCTTACCTACGGATGCACAGATGGGATGGGATGGAGAGACAGTTAGCATGCCTACAGAGGAACCGCCTACTGCGGGGACGATATGCAGACATCATAGTCCCTTTCTACTTCGACCGAGTACGGAGGCAGTTTGGGCTAGAGTAGTGTGTTCCAGCCGATGTGCCCATCTATACTCGACACTCGCGGGTCCTTCCCAGACCTAGAGCAGTAGCGAGACCGACGATAGATGACATCGAGACTACAGACTTAGAGGGATTTGATCAGGATGCAGTCACTGACTGCTCTGCAGAGCCTGGAGCACAGCACAGGTATGTCTCATGGTTTATGAGATCATATCCAGGTCCTATCTTTCCACCAGATCATCCGACAGGCTATCCAGGCCCATGGAGACATGGAGACCAAGACGAGGACCAGGGATCCAGGTCAGAGGAGCCAGAGGAGGGAGAGGGTCATGAGGAGGCGGGAGATCCTGATCCACCTACAGGCGATCAGCCCAGTGCCGAGGAGGAGGAGGAGGAGGATACATATAGAGAGGAGGATGAGGGAGATGCAGGTGATGATGCGGATGAGGACGAGGATGAGGATGACGAGGAGGACGAGGAGGAGGAGGATAGAGATGATGAGGAGGAGTCGGATGCAGCTCCCCACCATTCAGGAGATGATACCATAGCTCTGGATCCACCTCTTATTCCCCAACAGGGGGAACATGAGGCGATACGGAGACCTGTTCCTAGTACCGTCCAGCCTACACCCATCGTGCACAGATTGTTTGAGCGAGGGGAGCCTAGCGGTGCCCAGGCACAGATGCTACCATATCATGATCCCTACTAGCGTGAGGGAGATCCAGGTATAGTAATTTTATATTGATTGATTAATGTTTTGATGATATAGAATGGTACTAACAAAAAATCTGTTCTACTGCCACAGCTAATGTGCAGGAGTGGCGTTCCTTAATTCAGCAGGCAATGACAGACATTTCCATGATAGCACAGATCCCCAGTTCCTCACAGATTGCCTATAGGCCTCAGGGGAACGCGGGTCGGCATGAGGATTTGTTTTCCCCATTCCGAGTACAGGTAGATATATGGAGGGAGAGAGAGAGAGTCCTATCAGAGGACCTCCAGCAGGCGCAGCAGAGAGAGAGAGTCCTATCAGAGGACCTCCAGCAGGCGCGGCGAGATCTAGCAGCGGCTCAGGCCGAGGCTACCACCTATCGCGCGATCCTTATGGATAGGGATTGTAGGAGTTCCTCTCGGAGTCACTCACAGTCTGTATCGCGCTACACACCCATGGGTCCACCTTCACGGCCAGATCAGGAGGGAGCATCCAGTCGACACTCTCCAACCACCAGTCCTAGGGATAGGAGATGATTTTATGATGTAGGAGAGGTCACATTTTGGATGTATAGTGACCTATATTTGTATACGATCCACACACACACATATATATATATATGTATATATACATGCTTCTCTTTTGTCTCAAATGTGTTATCTTTAATGCTCAAAACAATGTATGTTTTGCTTTGATTAAATCTAATACATCTGGTAAATGTACATGTATGTTTAGAATTTAATTTCCATGTGATTGATTTCTCAATGTTCCATGATTAAATTGATACATGTGTGACTTAATTAAATTTTTAATCAAGTACTACATTGATGATAGGGAAGAGATATGCATTAAGTCTAAGAATCATATAACTAATGTGATTTAAATTTGAATTTAAACACAACATGATACGACTCTACTTAACACCTAAAGACACTATATAATATGCTAGCATAATGGGAATGTAAATCTTTCACAATTTACATAAATGAATTCAAGACAAACCATAAAGTAAGAAGACACGCTTGTCAGGAACGAAGCAATATAGATTAAACAACATAACATTTAATTCTATTTTGCTTTAATTAAGAGACACTAACATATTATCCAATGTTGAAGAATTGAAAAAAAAAAAAAAAAAAGATAGATGAAGAATGAAGAATTAAGCATAATATCTACGCAAGTGCATAGCATTGATAGGTTCTTTAAGAGGCATACCATCTACATCCGCTATTTTGTAAGCACCTGATCCATAATCCTCAATAACGATATATGGTCCAAGCCAATTAGGACTAAATTTTCCCTTTTCTGCAGGTAAGGCATTCACATTGCGCTGATTCCCATAGAGAACTAAGTCACCTACTAAGAAGGAACGTTGAATAACCTTATCATTATAGCTTCGTTGTAGAGTTTTGTGATACGCTTGAATATGCTCAAGAGCGTTTATACGCTGTTCATCAAGCATCTCAAGCTGTTGAAGTCATTGTTCTCTATAAGAGTCATCATCTACTATACCTTTGAGAGAAACCCTAAGTGATGGAATCTCTAATTCTAAAGGCATAATAGCGTTAGCACCATAAACAAGATTATAAGGAGTAGTTCCCGTAGCAATTCGTACACTCGTTCGGTAGGCCCAAAGAGCATAGATTAGCTGGTTACTCCAATCCTTACCATGCTTATTCACGGTTTTGCGAAGAATTTATTCAATTATCTTATTGGATGATTCGGCTTGACCATTTGACTGAGGATAGTATGGTGTAGAAAATCGATGTTTGATATGATACTTCTCGAGGAATTTCTTCACGTCCTTGTTCTTAAATGATGTCCCATTATCTGAGATTATAGTAGAAGGTATCCCGAATCAAGAAATGATGTTTTCTAGAAGAAATTGACAAATCACTTCAGCAGTGGTAGAGCGAAGAGGAATAGCTTCTACCCACTTCGTAAAGTAATCTGTTGCGGTTATAATGAAGGTGTGTCCTTGAAATGAAGGAGGAGAGATTTTTCCAATAAGATCCAAACCCCATGCGGAGAAAGGCCAAGAAGCTACTTGAGAACGGAGTTCTTGGGCAAGAGCATGAATCAGATTATTGTGTTGTTGACATTGATGACATTTTTTAACAAATGAAAAGGAATCCTTCTGCATAGTTTGCCAATAGTATCCCATACGAAGCAATCTATGAACCAAGGATTTGCCCCCAAAATGCCCCCCACAGGCACCTGAATGTGCCTCTTCAAGAGCAACAGGGATTTTCGACTTGTTAAGACAACGAAGGAGAAGACCATCATAACCCCTTCGGTAAAGGACATTAGAAAGAATGATATACCTAGCAGACAGCTTGCGGATTCTAGCCCTAGTGTTCCTATTAGCGGAATTAGGAAAGGTACCATCGGTCAAATATCTTACGATATGCGAGTACCATTCATCTGAGTCTATAAAATCACAACATGTTACCAAGCTAGAATCGTCTACAATAGCTGGAGAAATAAGGTTGTGAATAACAAATTTAAGATCAACCACAGGGTCCTCTAAAGATACAAGAGAAGCCACACATGCCATTGCATCCACATGTCGATTATCTTTTCGAGGAACAGGTTCCATAGTATAAGAATCAAAATTTTGTAATAAAGAGATAGCAAGGTCTTTATATTGTGATAATTTGTCTTGTTTTGCTTGATATATTCCTGTTACTTGTCTTATAATCAATTGCGAATCTCCATAGATATGTATGTGTTTTATATTTAGAGCTAAGGCTGCTTTTATTCCCGCTATAAGAGCCTCATACTCAGCAATGTTATTGGTACACAGGAAATTTAGACGATAGGATAAGGGAATGGGTTTCTTTGTAGGAGAAATCAGAACAACACCTGCCCCCGATCCCGTACGACACTTAGAGCCATCAAAGTATAACTCCCAAGTTTCATCTTTCTCTATAGAAATAATGAAGTCGTCAGGAAAGGACTCAGGGTTAGGGAAGGAGAAAGGAGAAGGGGCCTCAACTAAGTGATCGGTCAACGCTTGTCCTTTAATTGCTCTTTGTGAAACAAATTTAAGGTCAAATTCAGTTAACATCATAACCCACTTAGCTAGACGTCCCGATAAATCAGTTTTAGAGAAAAGATGCTTCAAAGGATCAAACTTTACCATGACATGGACCTCTGAATTTAAAAGATAATGTCTCAATTTCTGAGTCACAAATACCAAGGCCAAGCATTGTCTTTCTATCGCAGAATATCAGGTCTCATAATCGAGTAAGATATGACTTATGTAATAAACCGGACATTCCTTACCATCTTTATCATGTTGTGCCAACAATGCTGTGAGAGCATGAGAGGAAGCAGCTGTATACAGAAGGAAAGGTTTAGAAGGTTCGGCAGGTTGAAGAATAGGAGGACTAGCCAAATACACTTTTAAATCTTCAAATGCTTGCTGACAATCCTCATTCCATTGAAAAGTGATATCCTTTTTAAGAAGTTGAGTAAAAGGAAAGGTACGATCCGCAAGCTGAGACACAAACCTATGAATAGCTTGAATCTTTCCTTGTAAGCTTTTAAGTTGAGACACATTTCTAGGAGGTGGCATGTTGACAATAGCATCTATTTTCTTAGTATCCACCTCAATCCCACGATGCGAAACTATGAACCCTAATAGTTTTCCACTATCCACACCAAAAACACATTTGCGGGGATTCAAGCACATGTGATATTTACGAATTCTTTCAAAGATTTGACGAAGGATTTTAACATGATCCATGCGAAGAAAGGATTTGGCCAAAATATCATCAACATAATCCTCTAAAATCTTATGCATATAATCATGAAAGATAAGGGTCATCGCTCGTTGATAAGTTGCACCGGCATTTTTAAGTCCAAAAGGCATCATTATCCAACAAAACGTACCCCAAGGAGTGGTGAAAGCAGTTTTGAATTGATCTTGAGGGTTAATAAAAATTTGATTGTAGCCTGAAAAACCATCCATGAAGGATAACAAGGCATGTCCTGCCGTAGAATCAACTATCATGTCAATGTTTGGAAGAGGGAAATCATCTTTTAAAGAAGCCTTATTTAGATCCCGAAAGTCAGTACACATTCTTATTTTGTTGTCTGGTTTAGCCACAGTGACAATATTTGAAATCCGTGGGGAATAGTCAATAGGGCGGATAAATCCAGCCTCCAATAACTTTTCAATCTCAGCCTTAACAAGCAAAGCTACCTTAGGATTCATTTTTTGAATCTTTTGTTTCACGGGCTTAGCATCAGGAACTAAGACAATATTATGAGTAACGATCTTAGGATCTATACCAGGCATGTCAGAATATGCCCAAGCAAAGATCTCAGGGAATTCATGCAATAGTTCTTCATATTGTTTCTGTTCCTCTTCATCCAAACATTTCCCAATTTTAATGACTTTCTCTTTATTGCAAGGATCCATCTTAACATCAGTGGTGTCACTTATGAGAAGATTACTTTGTTGAGGAGTATCCTTTAACTGAGGGAATTCTTTCACAATCTCATCATTATCAATCTCTTTTCCAAAATAGGCTTCAGTGTTCAAACAATAAGGGAGTCCCCTATTGTGATGATAACGAGGAAGAGTGTCATAGGCTCCCAAGAACTCAGCTAAAGCATCGTCGGTAGGGAAGACATCCAAAGCACAGGCACACGAAGGATCCCCATCAATATACTCAGGATGTTGTATTGATACAAATGTAGAGATAGCATTAACACTAATGCATGGTCTTTTAGAAGCTTTAGTACGTCTGCAGGGATTAAAGCCAAGTCCAAAGGAATAATTGTGAAAATTAGTCTCTAGAGGAACTCTTATCCCTTGTTCATGAGCACCACAACCTTTTCCATGATACCCATGCTTAGCAAAAATGTGAAAACCACGACCATAACGATCAGCCATTTCAGGAAGAGAAGGTGGTTTTTCATAAGACAAAGAATCAAACTCTTCATAATTAGAGATGTGAGGAGAAGAAGTTTGAGAGGCAGCCACAAAATTATTACTCATAGATTCAGGTAAGATTGATTGATTTTTAGTTTCTTCTTTCTTTTCAACTTTATGATTTTCAGCTTCTTCCTTCTTTTCAACTTTAATTTCTCTAGAAGGAACCTTATATTCACCCACAAAGGTAGGATTAAAATCAAGGGATCCCCAATCGTCGTCTTCGAGGATCTTCCCAGGATCAAAATCCTTCTTATGTATAGTTTCAAGTCGAGAAGAATCTTCTCCAAGAGCTCCAGACTCATCCAAAGAATTTTGATCATTGGAGAGCGAGGATTCACCGATAGGTATCTTATTTAAAGATTCATCACTAGATGAGGACGGCTTAGAAGAACCCCCCTTAGAAGTGGATGTTTGCAAACAAGCTTGAAAATTAGTATCACCTATCAAGGTATATGTCTTATTGTTATAAATAAATTTAACTTGTCTATGCAATGTAGAAGGGACAGCTTGCATACTGTGAATCCAAGGTCTCCCCAGTAGCAAGTTGTACGTTAGATTTCCCGACATAACATGGATAAGTGTAGGCAAAGTAACAGGCCCCACTGTGATGGGTAAGGTGATAGTACCTAATGAAGTTTTAGCCACATTATCAAAGCCTCGAATAGGACGAGAGTCCGGTTCAATTAAGGATGTATCCACATTCATCTTATGCAAAAGATTAATGCTACACACATTAAGACCAGAGCCATTATCTACTAGTGTTCGCCTTATAGCCGTGTCTTTCATGATAACCACAATCATCAAGGGATCATATTGATGTTGGATTTCACTAGTAGGCAACTCATCTTGGGTAAACACAATTTGAGCTTTAGGATTCATCACAGAGTTAACCAAAGATGCTATATTACTAGATGTATTCGGTGGAGGAACATTCAAATCTTTCAAGGCATCTTGTAACATTTCATGATGATCGGAAGAAGTTTGAATCAAATCCCAAAGGGATATCTTAGCAGGGGTAGCTTTAAGTTGTTCTATGAGATCATATTCCTTTCCAAGAACTTGTGAAATACGTGGAGCTTGAGGAAGAATTGGTTGAGGATTAGGAAGGGAAACTGGAATAACAGGAGGGGGATTAGGTTGCCTATTATTTCTGGTATGATAAGTATGGGCAACCGCATGATAACTCTCTCTAGTTATTTGCTTGGCATAATTATAAGGACTTATAGGTTTTCTTCCTTGCACCGTGATGATTGGTTTATTCGGAGTACGAAAGGAATCATGATCATACCCTCCTTGGATAGTAAGGAGAGGTGTCTTAGGAACTTGAAAGGTGGGAGAAGGATAAGCTCCTTGGACTTCAAAGAGAGGCTTTTTATGCTCATTCAAGTTTATCATGTTAACTAATTTAGAAGTTGTGTTTTTGTTTCGAGATTTCGATAAAGCCACAAAGTCATCAAGAGCATCATCCAACAAAGCATGATCATATCTATTAAAAGGTTTATCTTTTGATTCAAAAGGAGACATCTCCTCATAGAGGGGATTGTTGAAAACAACCATGTTACTAGATTTAGTGGAAGAGTTGATAGGAATGTACCCTTGAGAGGACTCATTCAACTTATCTTTCTCATCACAACGAAATGGCATAGTAACAAGGTTTATGAGTTTTTGGTAAAATGAAGGTTTGGCATCTTTAGGGTTCAAAAACTCATCTAAAGCTTCATCTAATTCATCTTGGCTATACTCATAATAATCATCGAAAGCATGAACATTTTGCAAATAAAAATCTAACATTTTGAAAAGATTGCACAAAACTTAAACACCCAATGCAAAGAAACACACTTTTTTTTTTCTTTTTCTTTTTAATGAAAATGAAATGAAAACACACTAAATCTAGATCTAGATCTAACAAATGCAATGCAAGAGGAAGCAATGATAGATTCACGTCGGGTTCACCAAAATGTGTGGGGGAAAAAGCGAGACTAGGTTAATCATGCCCTAATCCTACCTTTTGACACACATTACGGAATACGAAAGAGCCTAGAGATATCGCACAATTGGCTACTTCTTTTTGTGAAAGAGAGAGCCACGGGATATCTATTAGGATTTCTATTCCCTTGTTGAAATTGTAAGATCAAGTAATGCAAGTTCAAACCCTAATCCCAAAATGCAAGTATGAACTAATAACAAGATTGCAGAATTGAGATTAAACAATGAACAACTGTAAATACAAGGATGAAATAAGAATGAAGATGTGTACCCGGAGTCAAAATCAGACTGAAAATGTTCGGGACGGGGGCGCGGGTGCCACTGTCCTGAAAATTGCACCGGAAACTGCTGTTCTGCACTCTGAAACACTGTCGGGAAGCTGTCTGTCCGGAGGACCAGGGCGCCCAGTGCCTCTGTCCCAGGGACCAGGGCGCCCAGCGCCCCTGTCCTGGCAGGACCAGGGCGCCCAGTGCCTCTGTCCCAGGGACCAGGGCGCCCAGCGCCCCTGTCCTGGCAGGACCAGGGCGCCCATCGCCCCTGTCCCAGTCTTTTGCTCTACAATTTGATACAGAGTGCTGTCTCGACCTTCTCTCTCCGGATCTATATCCCGCGGCGTCGTCTGAATCCTGAAACCTGCAATGATATCTGAAAAAGGGTGTATGGGTGGCTATATAGGGTTTTGCCTTAGTCAAACCCCCGCTTCGGTGATTTCCACCTCCACGAATAGCCAAGTTGTTTTGTAAAATGTATTGTGTGTGCATACCTAGTGTGTGTGCAAGGTCCTAAAATGCAAGAAAGCAAACTAGAGCAACCTAGAAAGTAAACCCTAATTGCTTGTAAATGATAACGTAAATGCTCTAAATCAAGATGCAAAGTGATCTAAAGCATGAATAAATGATGTATTGAAGCTTATGTAAAGACATGAAAACAACATGAAATCATACCCAACCCTCAAGGGAGGAGTACAAGCCAATCTTCAGTCGGTAATCTCCTATTGTTCTTCAATGTCTTCCAACCCTAAGTGGATGAATGAATTTGATAGATGCTTGATAGAGGGATGTTGTAAGATGTTGAAGTCTTCAAAGATCTGCTCTTTCGCTGCATATGAAGTTCCTAAAAACAAAAATCGGATCCTTTCAAATGAAGAAAGAGAGCTCTTATGTATGAAACCCTAGGTCACAATTTCGTCTTTTGGCCGACCTAGAGATTGAATATCCGGCCAATTTCTTGGGGTTAAGCTTTATTTTATGATTGGATCGCGCTCCTAAAATTTCGGGAAAAATGTCCGGGACCGTGTGCACTCCAGGCGCCACGGTCCCGACAACTTTTCACCAAATTTTCAGGGCCGTCAGATATGATGATTTTAGTGAGAATCCCGAAGTTACAGGTGATTTTGAGATGTTTTGACCCCCAAAATTAAGCCCCCAAGCTCAGAATAGGGCCTAATTAGGGTTTTTGATTAAGTGATGTATTGGAGGAATAAAATGAAAGGGGCACGCTTTAATGAAAGGGCCCGACTTTGTGATGTGGAAAATGGTGAAATAGAACCTTCAGACCTAATTAATTCGATTAATTAAGTGCTAAAGGGGAAATGCCATGCAAAGTGCAACTGCGCCAAGGCGAGTGCTAAACTAGGTGTTAAATTGTACTGCTTTAGTAAGTGCGTACAATTTATGACGCTACACTTAATTTAATTAAAACTACCATTTCTATTTCAAAATGCCAAAGAGGGTAAAATATTTCTATTTTCAAATACTATATAACCTTTCCTTTCAAAATGCATATACTTAATTAATTCATCATTTAAAAATAACCATTTAATCAAACTTGCTACGAACATGAATTGAGCAATTCTAATTAATGATTAATCACACAAAAGGGTCCTATTTAATTTAGTCCCTTAATTTACTAATGCGTAAAAACACATTTAATCAAATTTAAATACTTGGGATTTAATAATCAATTTTTTACCACATGCACAACACACAACCCAAGAAAGCCAAACAAATACACGATCCGTATACCCAACCAAAGGGGAAACTGACAGACGACTGACGGTGCTCACTTGAGCATGACTAGGGTATGACGAGGTTCTTACGACTACCTAATCCAATTTCTTAGGACCAATGAGGTACACTGTAATGCCCCGCCAGGAAACCCCAAAGGGATTAAGCCAAAACACAAGAATAGAGTGCAATAATTTTTTTTTTTTAAAAAGTTACACCACATCAAGATACAACAAGATATCAAAGATTTAGAATTACATAGCGGAAGACATCAACTAACACCTAAAGAGTTTCCCAACAAGATTACTTAAATTTCACAATTCACTTAACTCACACAATTAATCCAATAAGCTGATCATCTTAATAACGAGATAACTCTTAATCAGGATAATTTCTTTCAAAAGATGGAAATATAAATCACAAGCAAAGATTCATCCATTAAGATCTATTCATAATCTTCATTCAAGCTTTTCATTAAAATACAAGCCATACATCTAATATTCTAACACACTAAAATTTCATCATAAACATATGAGGTCTTTTCAAGCATACTTAATTTCCTTAACAACAACTGAATATATATTCCATTACTCTAAGTTACATTCTTTCATATTCCAATTTATTGTAATTAAAAGACGATTGCATACATGCATCTACGATAAATCTCATCTAAACCACTTATGCATTCGATCAAAATGACATTCAAGAAAGAACTGCATATAAGCATTTAAAGTTAATTCCATCTTATCCACTTATACATTCTAACGTAAGCTAATCATACATGATAAAGCTGAATAAAGGAATATAAGAGAATAACATCACATAACACCATAATGATCTCGGAGTTCACCCCTAAAGGGCTACATCTCCGGGTTTGCTCAACTGCAAGACCCCTCTGATAATTAATAAAGTTAGGAATACAAGAGGTTACACCATTACAATCCTGCCATCAAGGCGAAACATAAACAATATACAAGCGACCGCATCGGTCAATTAAAACATAAACGATCCTTGAAAAGAAAAGGATCCAGCTGAACATAATCAAAGCTAATACAAAGGTCCAGGAGAGCATCCACAAAACTGAGTCATCACCACCCAAGGTCTAACATGAAACCGATACTCACAAGGGCAGAGACAAAAGGACGACCCACAAAGGTGCTCCTAACAGGACAAAACGACAACACACTAGCGAACGTAGGGACAAGTGTCATCACACAACCTGGTATGGTTACCATGGCAGGTCTTCATAGGTCCCGACCCCATACATTGGGTTACCTTGGCAACCTAATCCGAGCCTCCGGCCCATCCAAGCCTCATGTGGACCCACACATCCTCTCATGAAGACAAGGATGATGGTTTGACATTTCAGGCCTTCTCACAGCATGTCGAGTCTATGTTAGCACTCGTCCCATGTGTGAGGCACATTTATCTTACTTAGAGATTACATTCTAATCTACTGATAGGTTATCACTTATTAGACTCACTTTCGATGGGTTACCTAGCAGCCACTTTGGGCGCAGCCCCCAATCGAAAGCCACTTTCCCATACGACACTAGACTAAACTCAGACAAACTCAAAAAAAAAACCAAGGAATAGACATGGTCAGACGAACGGAGTTCAAGGAGGAAACATCCCTCATTCGGTCAAACACGAGTCATCATTCGACACCTACACAAAGGATATGACCAACTATGACACCACCACAATACAACAGTCAACTCGGGACCGAGGACTGAAACAGGTACCCCAAGTCAATCCATATGACAGGGACCTATCAAACAAAGCACGACTTGCCATTTCATAATCAAAAGCGAATACAGAAATTAAACTCGCATAGGCAATAATCGGAAAAGACAATATTTTCTCAAATTGATTTAAGCATAACAGTTGACCCAATTCTCTGATTGATCTAGGTTTTCAAAATGCATTGACGGGAAATCATCATTACCAGGTGAGTACAATACCACAATTAGCAATAGTACCATTGTCTATTTCTCAAACAAAGGGAAAATATAAATTAACCATTCATTTTACTACATGAGCATATCAGTAACTAAACAATTTCCCAAATGATACTAAATTAAATTCCCAAAAGCACATCGTTTAAATTCCTAATGTCCAAAGGTTAAATATTCATTTCTAACATCTCCAGATGGCTTATAACATTAAAATCTTCAAACAATATATATTTGTGAATAAAGTATGTTTTAACTCAAAAAGATTCTCCAATATAACAATATTTCATCTTCCCAAAATATACACAATTAAAATTAAGTCTTGCATAATAATCTACTAAAAATTCATCAGCATATATACATTCATGCCACATTACTCATAATTAAAAACTTAATTAAAAATTTCCATTAAATAATATTAAAATATTATATATATATTTTTTTGAATTAAAAAAAAATACATTAAAAAAAACATGTTAAAAAACTAATTTACAAAAAACCATTTCATATGGGGGGCGGCGAAGGCCGGGCCCACCTCCCAATGCGGATGGCTGGGCGCCCAAACCCTAGCTGCAGGGGAGATCCGTGCGGGCGGCGCCACTGTGGTGCCCGCAGGTTCCGTGGCGCCTTGCGGCCACCGCGGCCCCTGCAGCCACCACAGTGAGCCCGCGGCCACTGCGAATGGCGAGCAAGAGCGGGGGAGGGGAGGAGGAGGTGGGTAGAGCTCCGCTCCCCACCCTCCAAACCCCAAACCCATAAAAACTTCATTAATATTTTCGCACAGTTCGATATTTTTATTTTTTTTAAAACAACAAAACAAAATTTGTTTTATAAATTTCGGTTATAATAAGATCTGGTTTCAATAAAATATGCTTTGGTATCAAGTTTCTTTTGATGGTATTCATTCTATCCAACCACAAATGGGATATCAAACCACCCAAGCAAAGAAATGAGGGATAACAAAACCTCAAATAAAATTTCCAGCCAAACTCATAATGGGCCAAAAGGGAACTATTTTTACCACAATGATGCAACCAAATTGTTTTCTTGAAGATCATAAGCAAATAAGCATAGATCTAAACCCATAAGTCCAAAATTAAAACTAAAATTCAATTTTAACAGATTAGATCTTTAACAACCAGCATTTTGTTTTCTACCAACAGAATATATTTCCATGTCAACAAGGAAGAACAGTTAAGGTAATTCCTACCTTCATACGCATTCCTGGAAGAGCTGAAGGAGAGCCCACCTGTCAGATCCAACAAAACTCCTTCCTCCCAAAAACCCCCAAATTTCAACCCAAAAATATTTTCCAACCAACATTTTTCCAAAAACATCCATTCTCCAAAATTTCCCAAAAATTTAGGTTATAAGGAAGAGTTGACCAAAATTCCATTTTTGGAATTAAAATTTTTATTTAAAAATAATTCTCAAAAATAATTCTTTTCTAACTATTACAACAAATTAAATTGTTTTCCCCATTTAAAATTGATTTTCCCAATTAATTCAATTTAACCTTTCTAATTTAAAAAGCCAACAGAATACAATTAAATCTATTGCAATTACATACAAGACTTTCTTTTTCAACAGGATATACAAAATGCATTTAATATTCAAAATCAACCATTTAATTGAACTTACTCTCAATTTAAGACGAGCAATCCAATATCAACGATAATTCACATAAAGAACTCCCGATTAATTTAGTCCATTAATCTTCAATGCACAAACACATATATAATCAAAATAATTACTAAGGACTAATTAATCAATTTAACCATACACACCAAGCACGCAAACCGAGAAGGTCAACCAAACAGACGACTCGCAAACCCGAACAAAAAGGGATTACCGACGGCGACTGACGATGCTCACTTGAGCACGACTAAGGTCAACTAGGGTCTTACGACCACCTAATCCAACTCTAAGGATTAAAGAGGTACACTCAAACCTGCAAATCCAGGTGAAGATGAACCTCGCACTCATGCGGCGTTGTACCTGAAATCTCCTGCAACCAAGAGTCATACATGCATACATATATAAAATTTAATGAAAGCGTTAGCCCAATATTAATACCACGAAATAGGAACACTGAACAACTTGCATACAACTAGTGTGAAAACCACATCAATAGCTATGCATTAACTCAAACATCTGACTATAACATTATATTAAGATAAGCTAACCAAGATTAAACCCAGATTAGAAATTGATTAGGGCAGGGGTATTACATACACTCAAACCTACGAATCTAGGTGGAGACGAACCTTGTACCTATGCGGTATTGTACCTACAATCTCCCGCAACCATGAACCACACATGCATACATATATATTGAATGAAAGTGTTAGCCTAAGATTAATAACATGAATCGGACTTGAATGATTAATTATACATAATAATCGATGCAAAATCAACATTTACAGGTACACACATTAAGCATAATACCTATCTATAACATTACAACATGGTAAATCAACCAACCAAGAAGGCCACTTAAAAATTCAACCCAGGTCAAACTAGTTTTAAAAATTTGATTAGGGCAGGGGTACTACAATATACCTACCATGCATAAAATTGAGGTAAGTAATATTTAATAATATTATTTACTTAAACCCACAAAATGAACCGATCAGATAAAAGGGTACATAAACTATATAATATATCTGACTATCCAAGTAATAACAAGATAATAACATAATAACCATTAGTAATAAAACAAATAATAAATCAAAACCAGTTAATAAATAATTAAATTAAATAAATAAAAGCCAACACAAATAAAATCCATTTTTAAATATAAAAATCAACCAACATAAGAAACATTAATAAATGATAAATAAATAATAATAGCCAATAAACAATAAATCGATAAATTAAACAAATTAATCTCAATAAACATTAATCAAACAAAAACAAATAAATATTAAATACTCATCCAAATAATAATCAAATAATCAAACTATCAAATAAATCAACTATAGTATTAATACTATATTAACCAAATATTAATTAAATATTATCACATACTCACAACACCTCAAGCAACCCAACATAGGGGTGAACATCGACACAAGACTCTAACCATCAACTTGCACCACGATACAAACTAACTAGATAGACAACTTAAGCCTACAGTGTAAGAGGGAAACACATGCCATCTCCAACAACTTGCCATTGGGATAAGACACATTAAGACGTATGAGACCAGGTGGAGTCGATGTCTAGTACCTGCAATCCTGCATCCACCACTAACACAATACAACATATATACAACACATATACATCATGAATGATTAGGGAAGTGATAGAGAATCACAACGTCATATCATGCTCGCAATGAATGGTATGACATCGTCTCTAATCACAAAGACACTAGACGACAATCACAATCATTGTAGCATCAATTTATTCATCATAATCATAGAGTAGGGTTAGCGTAATCAAGATATCATCAAAATCCCATAAGCAATATGATCCATCATGAATAATGAACACATATAAATCATCAAATATAGGTCCATCATCATTATAGTTCAAGATGTATCAATCATCCACATAAGTCATCAAATGACATATGTCCACATAAGTTATCTAGCATCATCAATATCATCTGAGATAGAAATAGAGTCATAAGTAATCATCAAAACTTCAACCACATGTCTAAATAGGTCCATTGATGCATAAATAAAAATGCAACTCTCGGAGGGACACTACACCATCATTTGTTTTCCTAATCCCTAATACCCACAATAATGTTTTGAATGTCTCCTATTTGTATTGCTTCTTAACTCTTTGATAAGGCATTGAAGATCACTCATTTTTTTAACCTCTAAAAATATGATGCAAGGGCTTTAAAACACCCCAAATTTCTTATAAACATATCGATAAATCTTACAAATCATCTCACAAAAACTTTAATTAGCCGATAGGATATTATTGTGGAATTTCCTTTCCACATTTTAAGGAAAACATGTCTCATGCCCCTATACCATTGTTTCACACTACTAAACTATTTTCAAATCATTGGGAACCAATGACAGTTGTCAAATTGTTAAATTTTTTGGTTTTCCATCATCAATTTTCTTTCTTCCCGTTGCTAAATTTTTCAGCAAAACTGATAGTTATTATTTTATTATGTCTTTAGGAGTTGATAAAATTGGAAGAGGTTTTACTCATCACTGTCTAGAGGGGTTAAATTAAGGAAAAATTATGCATCGTTGGCTCAGGCTAAACCCTCGGCCTCTAGAATGGCATCAGCACAAAAAATGGGTTAGCTTAACCTTTCTTAAAATCCCCTAACGCTAAATAAATTATGCATTTTTAACATATTTTAGGTAAAATTGCTTTATAATATAATCTTGTTCAAATTGTGTTATTTCAAAGAAAAACATGAGATAACGTACATTGAAAAAAAAGAGTAGATGTTTCCAGATTAATAAATGCCCAATCAGAATCAATTAAACACACATGTTTTATCTTTGATATTTGGAATCTACTATTTTTAGAAAACACAAGCTTTTAAAAATAACAACATAGAATGAATGAATGAGTTTTAATGACATCCACAAGACCATCAGCCTGTGAGACCAAGAGCATCCTTGCTAACAACATTCAAATTCTTTTCATTGTCAACTCTTTTGTTGTGGATCTTGATCAAGAAGCCCAATGTTTTGTGTAATCTTGTTTCCTCATATAATTCATTTAGATTGCACCCATGCAAATTGTCTTCATATTTCTTACATATATCCTCATAGGCAACACAATCAAAGATGAAATGCCGCTCGGTTTCTACCACCCCTTTATTGCAAAATAGACAAGTTATTTTGCCCCACTCTTCCTTAGGGACAACCCATCTACCTGTCTCACACCTAAGATGGTGGGACCCAGTTCTGATTTGTGCAAGCAAAAGTGTAGCCTTTCCCTTAATTGTTTCCCTTTGGTAATCTTTTTCATCATGCTCCCATAAGGGGTTGAACTCTTTAATATAGTGTGCTTTATTCCGGTCAACTTGCTTTGTCCACATGGCACTTCTAAATTTTTCAAACACATTTTTTTTTATCTCATCATTATTGTTGGGACAACCTTGCATATCAATGTCCCACTTGTTGATCGAGTTGTTGTTCTGTTTCATCCAAGTTTTCTTCACCTTTAAGATTATGAGATCATAACTCAGGGAAGTTGACCTTGTGCTAGTGGGGATCCCAATACTAACATGTCCTCTATTATTTGAAATAGTTATATTTTTAAAATGTTAAAATTTAATATATTTCCATTCAATTGGAATGTAAGGTATTAAAAAGTTGTCTATTTAAAAAAAAAATCTATATAAAAGTTGTGGAGAGATTATTTTGAAGACATCCAATTATATTTAAATTAATTAATTCAATAAAAATAGATATTTTAAGAATATTATTTATTCATATCTTTTATATAGATTTTCTTTTTCAAAATAAATATGGTAGTTAGATACTTCACTCACACCTTCATATTTATAAATTTAAAATTGTTTAAAATAATTATTTAAATAAGCTTATAATTAGTAGGTATAAGTTTTCCATAGTCCATATTGTGAGAGTTGTTGCTGGATTAGATATGTATGTTTTTTTGATTGATGTTTCAGGTCACACTCAATGATCCATCATTAGGAAGAGGAAAGTGATCCTAGTTTGGGTCATGTCTTCTGGTCTTTGACAAAACCATCAAAATGCTCTACATACTTAAAAACGTACATTGTAGTACTCCTGATGAAAAAACAAAGATTGATGTATGCCTTAAAACCCGCTTCAAAGTATTAGATCTCTTAAACAAGTGCCACGTAGTGGCGAGTTGTGAGGCCCTACCCCGATTCAGTTTGACATTTTCAGTTATTTGCATATTGAGACTATTATGGATGCTTTATTTTATGCATTATGGACTTAGAACACATATGATACCATGATTTGGACCGCACTGACATTTGTTGATGTTTTATTTCATGCATGATGATTATGGAACCTTAGATATGTTACTAGAATAGAATTACATTATGATGGTGAATGTCATTTGCAGGATTTTATTTTGATGAAAGAAAAATGATGCATATTTATGAATGGTTCATTTTTGGGAAATTATGTTGTTTGCTTATGTGAAATTGAATGTGAAAACAAATGAGATATTGAATCATTGTTGCCTAATGTATGAGTGTTTGAATTGCAATGGAATCCATGTACTTGATTATGAATAATTGTGATTATTTGGAGTTACTAATGTGTTAATTGAAATGCGCAGGAAATTATCCATGTGACCATGGAATTTATGGAGAATCAAGCCTAGACCAATGTGCGTTTGTTAAGCCGGGAGTTGTCTATTTGGAGAGACAACACCCCTCCCCTTGTAATGTATTTTATTTGTGATGTATATAATGCTTGAGTGTAAAATTTAATTTATATGTCAATGTGTAATCCTTCAAGGGACAATTTCCAGGTGTAATTTTTATATTGTATTTTTGTTGTGTCACTTGACACATGTGCTGATTAAGTGTCATTGATTTTTGACTTGTCTCTTGGAGGGAGTTTTGTTTCTACCAAAGCCAATTCAAAAAAAGATGAGTGTGGTCCCAAATCTGCCTTGGGTAGGGAGTCATGGGAGTGGTCAACTCATGCTTGACCCGTAGGTAAACTTCAGTGGAGTTTCCAAAGGGTTTAATGGACTCCTAGGGTAAGTTTTTAGGCTTTTCCAAAGGTCCTAAGGGTATACCTATGGGTTAGGGGTGTTTTGCAACATGTGGCTTCTCCCATGTGACTATGAAGTCACTTCAAAAAGTGATAATTCCAAGATGCACGAAAATTGAACTTAGAAAGTTCTCCCTAGGATAGAGAACCTTCCCTTTAGGAGTTAAACTCTCTTCCCCATCCTCTTCCACCTTTTCCCTTTCCAATTTTAGTAAAGTGCAAGAGTTTGGGAAGGGCAACCAATGGGAACTCACACCTCACCCAAGGGGTTGGGAAGTGTGTGAGAGGCCTTCTTAGGCAAGATTTTTCAAACTTAGTGAGTAATCACCCACTCTCCTTTCTTGGAGATTTTGCTTGTTTTGAAGAAGTTAGTGGGAGTTGGCATTTTTAGTGGAATTTTGGGAGAAAAGATAGTGGAAATTGGGCAGCTCATCCACAACTAAAGTTAGCAAACCTTTTGGCAGAATAAGGTTGGTTACTCCCTTCTTTCTCTTGTTATATTGTAAATGATAATTTGTGTTGTTTTGTGAAATGAAAGAGTTGTTGTAAGATTGTGCTTATGAAGTTTTTGGTTGAAGTTAATATGTGTAGTTTTCCTTTCTATGTATTTGTTTGTGTTTCTTGTGGTTTTTGGGTGTGTCCAAGATCTCCTATCCTTGGGAGGGTAGGAAGATCTTGGGGTGGAAGGAGTTTGACAGCCATGGGTGAGAGGCTCTCCTTATGGAGAGTGTTCTCAAGGGAGTCCTTGGTGACCCTTGATGCATAGCCTTGTGTATGCATTTGGGGGTCATAAGGGGAGCATATATGGCCTTGAGCCTTTTTGGGGGGCATAAGGTTGTGAAAGTATTTGGGTTGCATTTGTGTTGCCATGAGGTGGCTAATGTAGTATTGTATTTGGCATGCATTCTCCCCATAGGTACTTGGTCCACTTCCACCCATGGAAGAGTCACCATGAAAGTGGTGAGTGTGTAGCTTGGGAAGGGAAATTTGTATGAAAATGTTTTCCTATGTTTGTGTAGAGATGCATGTTTGTATCCTGTCTAGTGCTTGGTTCTCCAAGCTCGGGGGTGGCTTCTAGTAAGCCTAGGCTGGGAGGTGAGCTTCCCATGGTCAAAAAAAAAAAAGGGGTGTTTTATTGCAGGTTGCATGAGGAAGGGGCAAAGAAGGATTAAAGGGTTATGTTGCTGTTTTTATGTTGCAGAAAATTAGTTAATATGGCATTGTATTTTCTTTGGAGTTGTAAATGAAAGGAAAGGAAAGGAGCTAGGTTGTATTATCTACAAGAAAAGAGGATTATGTGTCCAATGTTAGTATGTAAAGGAAGAAGTTAGTCAATGATGCATCAAGTAAGGCAATGTATGCCCATTCCATAGAAAGGAAAATGCAAATGTTTATTGCCAAAATTTATGTATTTATGTTTATTTTGTATCCATTATTGTTTTTGCATCTACCTTGCTAGAGAAAATTTACAAAGTCTTTACTTAGTTGCAAATGAAGTGAGTAATGCATTAGAATGCAAGTAGGATTTCATGTTTCAAAGGAAAGAGAAGGAAAAGCTTTTATTTTCTTGTATTCTGCAATTTTAAAAGAAATTAGGTTGCTGTAAATTTAAGTGAAAACAGTTCATTTTTTTTATTTAATACTGCAAAAGGAATTTATTAAAAAGTCTTTTTCATGTGTGTAGTCTTATCTATTTGACTTGCCAAATAAGATGTATTCTCCCTACTTAATGCAGAAAATGAAAACTCATTACAGCAGCTTATTTCCTTCAAAAAAAATAAAAATATTTAGCATTCATTTTAGTATTTTAATGTAAAAAAAAAAGATATTTATGTTTCTTTCTCATTAAACAATCTGCTATGAATAAACGAATGGTTCTTTAGGATTTTTTTTTTTAAAAAAGAGACCATTTAGCTTTAAATATTTATTGCATTAAAAACGTAGTTTGGATATTCTGAGTTATACAAAAATAAATAAATAATAGATGCAGCCCTGTTAATGCTATACAACAGCAAGAAGTTCTGATAATCTTGTAAAATCAGTCATAATATATATATATATATAAAATCAGTCATAATATATATATATATATATATATATATATATATATATATATATATATATATATATATATATATATATATAAAACCATTAGGTATCTCTTGTAAAATTTTGTATCAAAAAGTATGGAAATGATATATTTGCAGATCTGTTATTTCCTACAAAAAGGAGAAAAACTGATTAATATATATATATATATATATATACTCTTTCACAAATGAAACTGTCCATATTGAAACCATTGTTATTTTACCCTGCACACACACAGAGATATATATATATATATATATATATGTTTACATTTAAACCCATATTTAAGCATTGTTCTTTTTACCTTATATATATATGTATATATATATTTATATATATATATATATATATATATATATATATATATATATATATATATATATATATATATACATATATATATATACCTTTAAATTAAAATATAAAAAAAGGAAGAAACCCCCAAAAAATAAACAAGAGATAACAGCGCGCGCAGCTGGTGACCGCTGGTGGAAAAAAAAGGGGAAACGCCGAACCACCTCCACAGTGGCCGGCGGTGGCGCGGGGACTGCCCGGCCGCCACTGTGGTTACCCACAGTGAGCGGCGCTCGGCCGCCACTGTGGGCAACCACAGCGGCGCCCGGGGTTAACCTCGCCCACTCCGCGTGCCCTCGTTTCTCCTGCACTGCGCCGCGTGCATACCCGCCTCCGCAGCCCTCAAACCCTGCTCCGCCGTTTTCTCCGCCCCCTGTTTTGCTGTGTTTTCAAAAAAAAACAAACCCCTAAACACGCCCGGCTTCGGTTCGAACCCGTAATGAAATTAGCGGGGTGGGGGGGCGCAGTTTGGGCATTCGGCCCAGCCTGCTTGCCGCCTCTCGGCCGCCCACTCACCCTGCGCGCTCACACACAGCAGATAGGTGAAAAAAAAATATAAAAGAGGTTATTTCGCCCTAACCCTAGATCGGTTAGGGCAAAGACCCACATGGTTTTGAAAACAAGATGGGTGTGGGGGGGGGGAAAGCACGATTTTAAAAGGGGACTTACTTTATCCCTCCTCTTCTTGGTATAAAATCATGAACTCAATTTGAGGAGGCATAGGTAATTGTATAAGTATATATATATTTAAGTAATTGTATAAGTATATACATGTATAAATACGCATATATATATATATATATATATATATATATATATATATATATATATATATATATATATATATATATATATATATATATATATATATAAGGTAAGAAGTTTAATTGGTATTTCTTTTAAAACTCGGTTAGTGGTGAAATTAAGTTCTAAGAATTCTCCTTGCAATATTTGACCAACGAGGGAGAAACGTTATAAAAAGGGATTTTTATATCTAGGTGGAATAGATAAAAAAAAAAGGTAATAATAAAAGAAAAGAGGTATAAACATTAAGTTCTCGATAGGGCCAAGAGGGCCAAATTAAGTAAAGGATTATAAAGTTTTATTTTAAATATAGAGGATCCAATTAAATAAAATGTGTTTAAACTATGAGGATAATTGAACTTGGAATTCTAGTGGACTAAGGAGGATAAGATAAATTTTAAAACGCTTATATTAATCGTTGTGTTCACGATTTTAATTTATTAATAGAGCTTAGTGATTAACCCTTTTGGGGAAATATTAGCACATTGGTAACTGAGTAAACCTAGTATCTAAATTGAATTTATTTACCCGTTTGACACAAAAGTAATTAAGACCTAATCCAAAATGCATTATTATATTCAAATTAATCTCACTTAGTCGATTATTTTAATTAAGTAAGTCGTAATTCGTAAGTACCTTAAAAAAAAAAATTATTCCGTTCGTGCCCAAGAGTGGGCATGACACGAGTACTCGTCGTGTTAATATTGTAGTGTAAATAAATGTGAATTGCTTTGTAGTATTGTAATAATAGTTTTAATTTAGGATTTAACAAGTTCATTTACTATAATTATTACTATTTTAGTGAACATTATGGTTATTTGGACTAACATTGATTTTAAATATGATTAGCACAAGTATGATTAGTATAGCTGTAGTAGATTTTGTGGTTTATAATAAATAGATGTTAAATGTGTATGAGTAAATGATGAGTTAGCATATTATAAAATATAATACTAAAGTATAAGAATATTCATAATAAGTTATTAAAAAATGGTGCCATCTATTGTTTAAAAAATAATATTGAATATTTATTATAATATAATATAATCTTAAATGCATAATTTATAATTATAATTTTCATAAATTTATTTTATTTTAATAAATATAATTTGATTGATTTTAAATTATAATTGAATTTATAAATTATTAATTATTAATATCTAGAACACAATTTTGAATTAAAAAATAAAATAAAAATAATTGATTCAAATTTTAAAATTCAATGCACAAGTCATATATGCCTTAAATCATTTTTCATATATAAGTCTAAATCAAAGTGACAAATTATATAAACCATATGAATATAAAAATTAAATGACATTACAATAAAATTATTTATCAACTTTTATTATTTATAAATTTTATATCATTCTAGAAAAAAGTGTCATATATAATAGTTGTTTAGTTGTAAAATTGAAACCATATATATCACTTTATATTTAAATTAAAAGTTAAATTTATATTTTATTATACATTGTAAAGACGTAAAACGTTCTAAATTCAATAATAAAACGAAATACTCTTTATTCTTAAATAAACTCATAATTCCTTTAATAAGTCTATTATCTTACATTATTCCATTCTTAGCTCTAAATGATCATTCCAATGATATCACAATAAACAAGAGATTTCTCAAAGAGATAAAGATTCTTTATTAATAAGAATATGTAAGTAGTATCTCAATCATATCTACATACAATACTTAGGCCTTTCAAATGCCTTAAGTTCATATAACAAGACAAATATAAAGTAAAGGATGAGATGTGTCCTTTAATATGCAATCCAATCTACTTTCAATGCAATCTTTAGAATGAAGATGGGAACAAGATTCAGGTGCTTTTTCCACCCAATCTTGAAGCTTACACTTCCCCAAAATTCTTGGTCAATCAAGAATACCCAACCCTGCACGAATTGCTTAGCAAAAAGAATTCAATAGATAAGATGGAATCTGGTGCATGCCTAGAATGATACATATATTTTCAATTTTCCAATTCCATTAAGAAACAAGAAAGATAAATCAAGGATATTGTAGAGAGCATAAATAAATCTATCTATTTCAATGGTCAATAAGTTACCCGATCGAGTATAATGCCATGCATAACAATAAAATATAGTTTGGAAAAGCAAACTATTCTCTCTATAATTCCATATTCGGCACCCATCCCGAAAGATAGCTTTCCCACAAACTCAAACATATCTAGTTTTTCTAGTATCATATAAAATCAGGAGAAGTACATAGAAGGCAATCTTTCTTTTCTCAAGTCTAGCTTCCCATTTCTCGCATGATAAAAATTACATTATTAAGGAAAACAAACTTTCGTTTAAGAGATATAGAAGAAACAATCTTTCATTTAAGAGATATAGAATAAACAATCTTTCGTTTACAACCAATTGCATCTAATAAGAAAACAATCTTTTGCTTCTATCTTTTCAAGTAAATATAGAAGAAACAATCTTTCATTTACAATCAACTATATCTAATAAGAAAGCAATCTTTCACTTCTATTTTTTCAAGTAAATCAAGGATAAGAATTAAAAATAAGAACGTGTAACACATGTATGCATATTTAACATATAGATAAAAGTAAAATTCATAAATAGAAATTATGAGTACACATTCTTTTATCTTTTCTCATAAAATCCAAATAGAATAATCATGCATCTTATGGTTTCAAGTTTCTAAGTTTAGAGAGCATAAGTTTTCTATTTTTCCACATGTTTTTGATTATCTACTTCTTTTCTTGAATAACATGCTTAGTTCGATACTAACATGTGTTTCCCATGATTTATGAATTCAACTAACTAAATTTAGCAATTTTCCATAATGGGTATAAAATAAAATGATAATTCATAATGCACATACTTATATGGCTTTTCAACGAAATTTCAAATAATCATCATGACCTCTATTGCAAGGAACTAATTCATAAATTAAACTCTTTTCTTTACTAATGATCTAAAATATACAACTCTCAAGACAATTTTGTTCTTTTCTCTAATTATAGAACAATCTATCGCTCGTTTAAGAGCCTACCTCTGAAATTTGAGTCAAGTCTGATATGATCAGTGATGATCTTCTCCAAGTATGGTCGCAATACGTCTAGATTTCCAATGCTCTTCCTCCTCTATGCTATTCTATCACTTGAGTTCTCTCCTCTCTATTCTCTCACCTCTCTTTTCTATTCACTACTCTATATTCTATTCTCTATACTTTATTCTATCTTTACTATTCTCTACAAAATTCTCCTCCCTTTCCAAAATCAATAGTATATATATATACTAATCCAATCTATATTTCTTCCTATTTTTAGGCCAATCTCTCAAAGTGATGGATTGTTATCTAAGTTTATATTTGACACCTCTAATTGTTATTGTAATATAATATTCTTAAAGAATTTCAAACTCTATTATAAAGCTTGCACGTGGCAATAAGAACTGCACATACCATTTCAAGTTCATAATTATTGGTGATTTTATGTGGACTGGTCACCCACGTTACTGTTTGTTCATGCCACGTTATATGGTAAATGTGAAAGCATGCAAAGGTGGAGATTTGAGTGGGTAGTCGGTATTAATATTGACTCCCTCCCTTCCATACAAATTTTAAATTACTACCCATGCATCACCGTGGTACGTGGAATAGTTAGCATGGCAGGCAACATTTACCTCGATGGTTTTAACCACGTATGTAGTCTGTATGCAGTCCGTGTTTGAATTGAGCACTAAATTTTGGTTTAGTTGCATGATCGATATTCTTATCGACTCCCCCTTGCAAATCTTTTCTAAGTCTTAGTGACATTTAAGTTCATGGAAAGTCGACTTCACTTATGTCGACTTCCCTCATAACATGCATGGTTTATTAAAATATGACATGGCATTTAATAAGTCTGTCCACCAAATCGGTTATATTGCTTTTAAAAAAAAATCACTTTCCATGGTTATAATTTTATTTATATATTTATATATAAAAAATGAATTTACATAAACAAAATAATTTAATTTCATAAATATATTTATATATATAATAATTACGTAAGTATTTATATGTATATGATCGAATTATTATTCGAACTCATATACGTACAATTATATATATAAATATAACTATAGTAACAAATCAATTCAAATTTATTTATCTTTTCTTTTTCTATAAATCATATACGTATATATGTGTGTGTATATACTTCATATACACATATTCATATATATATATATATATATATGTTTATATATATGTGTTATTATATAGAAATAAAAAAGTAAATATAAGAACGATATTTCATTATGAAATCTATACATTATCTACATACAAAATGCACATTCAATCATCAAATACACATATAATCATTTAAAACCATTAAAACCAATCTTTCTTCGAATCAAAGAAATGTCAATTAAGACTACTCATACCAAATTCATCATTCTGATTTAAACAAACACTCAAAGAAAGTCATTTAAATCATCTATCTTTTCAAGATACAAATTAAGAATTCTAATATGGTGTGTGAGATTCCCATCTATTCTAGTGAAGTCCAAGAGCTAAAACAACTCTACCTAAACCATGTTCTTGCCTTCATTCGCGTTCACCTATTCCTGCATTCACTGCAGTCAATTTCTCATTAGCAATGGCAATCCCAATTTCATAATAAAAAATAATACTAATAATTCAATTGCATGTAAATCATTTCATTGCATTTGAAATCTTATTTCATTATCATCTATTTCACTAAAAATTCCATTTCCATTTCATTTCAATTTCATAAATGAAAAATAAGGATTATTTTCCTAATAAATAATTATAGATAAATATGGTTCGTGACATACATAGTATTTTTGTATTGCCCGTCATAATACCCTAGAGAAATAAATATAAACTAACTACAAATAGAGATAATTTATTTTTAAAAAACATCTATACAATAACATATGCAACTATATTTATCTAACATATACACATTGAATGCATCATTTACTAACTACAAGAATGCATAAGGTATCATGTTACACAAGCAAAAATAAAGATAACATAGCAATTAACATCTCATTACATATTCCATCCATACAACCATTCCCTAGGGTATCTCAACATCACTACTTAATGAATTACATCTTCATACCATCATATTTTACATTCATTCATAATCTCTGAGTTCATTTTATAGCACCAAACCAAATGTTCCTAATTACCATTCTTACATATTTCCAATAACACCTATAAATTCCATATTCCATTTCCTACAAGTACCATGATACAACTCATCTAGTAATCTTGTCACATTCTTAACAAGAAATTACAACTACAACTATTAACCTTTAATAATAGGATTCCAATTATAGTTACACATAACCTATCCATCTTATGAACTCAATTACATCAATAATACTTAAACACAATCATATCATTGTTTCATCATTGAATCTCATACAAACAATGTTCACATCCTCTTTCCATTACAAGATTATACCTAATACAAACTACACATCATAAGAGTGATACAAGGATATATCACATTACATGATATTACAATTACAAGAGTTCATAATCTTCTTTCATGTTTACAATGCCATCATGAATACAATGTTAACCCAAATACATAGAAATCATCTCCAAGATCATCCACATAATGAAGAACAATAGATTCCATATCCACACATGCTACATCCAAAGAAGACCATCCCAATGGAAGAAGGTATCAAACCACCCGACCATGTGGAACCAAAGGAACCACCCCTCGTGCTAGGAGATGACATGGGGTTCCAACTCACACTCAAGACCTAGGCTAACACCTAATAACCAAGGGCTCAACATGACACAAAAATGGTATACAACATATCAGCACTGAAATCACATCACATGGATTGTATCAAATCAATAAACTCTCTCCTAGAGGTGTAACTCAAATCAAGGCATATAGACTATGGACAAATGTAGAAGTGGAGTGTCATCACATGCTATCCTCACAAAGAAGGGAATATGGCCAACCATGATAGACACGTCTCTGTGTGCTATCCTTATAAAGAAGGTAAATATACACCCATAGTAGTCATGCACGCTATCCTCACATAGAAGAGAAATCCTTACTCATGATATGCATATAAGCTACCCTCACATAGAAGGGTAAAACAATCCATGATAGACATGTGGAGCCATCTCAACCTACATGATAACAAGGGAGATTATCTTTCCATCTCAATGGCCTCAATACAATATTATTATTATCTTATTAAGTGAATCTATTCCCAATAAATTGATTAATAATGTTATTACTTGTTAAGATCAAGAAAACTTCCAATGTACCCTAGCGGTCTAGGTACTAATCAACCTATCTCTCATGACCCTGGTCATCATAAGGAATCCCACTCCTACCATATGCCAAGACCTTAGGGAAAAAACATCAAATGACACCACAACACATAAAGATGGCTCACAAGAAACATAGAAGTACTCATAACATCATAAAGGACATGTTGAACATAATAGGATACACAAGGCTTCATACAATCCAAGAGCCTTCACCAATGCATAGCAATCAAGAACCAAAAAATAAGAATGATCCATAAGTGCATCCAAATGTATATCAAATCCTCAATAGTGAGGTGAAGCACATCCCACTGGAGTCATAAAAATAACCCTCAACAACAAGGCATTGATCCTCTCACTGGAGCAATACAATACACATAGAATCACCTCAACGGTAGGGCACAAACCCACTAACTAGAGAATAAAACATTATAATAAGATAAAAATGAAATCATACACATCATTGAGGAACTCAAAACATCAATACAAAGCATCTGGAAGCACCTAAAAATTAACCGACAAAACCCAGATGATGAAACCCTTAAAATTGAAATTTCCTCAGTCCAACGCATACAAAACACATTTTGGCACATATGATACACATAATGGAACATATGACACATAAATTAGTGCATATGATCAATAAAGTAGCACATATGACTCAGAATGCAAAATTGCTAAAGAACGAAACCAAAACTTGATGAAATCACCCAGTTTGGTCCCCAGATTAACAAAACAACTAAGAATCATTCCCATAAGGTGTGGAAAGGTAAAAATAACACTAGGTAATCATTTTAAACAAAAATAATAACCTTCTATGATATTTTAACCAAGTTACACAAGAAAATACACACTCAGAGTACACAGGAAATACCCAACTTTCCACAAATACAAAAGAGACACAAGAGAGGTACAATAATGAAATCAAGAGTGCAAGGAAGCAATAATAAAGCTTTATAAATCCTATATTAATGACTCTACACTCCTTCAAGAGGGAAAAACCAAAATCACAAGTCACAGGTGACCAAACAACAATCGACAATACAAACTTCCCAAAATGATACAAAACATCCACAACACCTAGAGAAAGTAGGGATTCAAAAGGGAAAATGACACACTACTCTAATCATAGGGAATACATTGAATCACAAGAATCCTTAAACAAAAACAATCAAACAAAATCATAGGGAATACCTTCACGACAACCATTTTTCAAATCATGAAAGATCCAAAAAGTGCAAATTTAAATCTCAGAATTTTTCCCATAGCCAAATCTAAACTTTATAATAAAATATTTTTGATTCCCCAAATAGTCTTTCAAGCAAACACAATGGAAGACACTCTTTTCAAAAACTAAATTTGCAGAGAGAAGGAAGCTGAGAACTCCAACCTAGAAACACAATCCAACAAATGATGATTCAATGAAAATAGAAATCCACAAGCCACTCCAAATCTTCAACAATCCAAGAAATCAAATCTCCAAACAAACTCCAAACTAGAAATTGAATCCAAGTGTAATTCTCACTTTTACACAAGCGAACATCACTAAAAAGTAGTAAATTTAAAAAATAAAACATTCACATTGTAACATTACTAAAAGATTATGACTATACACACAGTAACATAATGTACTCAAAATTAATAAACACTTCAACTAACAAACTTGTAACCTCATACCTGATTTTCCTCTTCCAGGTATAGCCGATGTTATGTCCTACCGCACGTTCCTGCATACAAGCGTACACCGCTAGATGTACTCATTAGATCTATCAAATGTTAGATATATGTTTAACAGGATAAATCATACAAGGACTTAAACTGGATCAAACATCTACCATTGAACTCACAAGGGTAGATATATAACCTAGGAAGAGTAACAAGACCAGACAACTCAGAAGAGACATACCTAAGGGCTATACCTACAGTCTTGGGGCCCATCGCAAATGGCCTTGCCTACATGAATGTGCAGAGACTTCGTAGTTCAACTAAACAAACAAAAAATGGGTACGCAACCCTTTCTAGGGACTCCTACCCCAGATAGTTCTTTTGTCGGCTGCCACTCACTTAGGTGAAATAGAGACGAAGTCCTAAACAACTTGACATAGAGGTTATCCGACAAAAGTTTTCCCTATGAAACTACACCAAGGATTCCAAAACACTGAACTCAACACTAATATAAAACCATATGATATCTTGAAGCTTTAAGAATAAATAATGTGCTAGTTATAATTTACATCTTATACTTTAATCTAGATTAATACCAAGGAAAAGCATCATTAAAAAACTCACACCTAATTCTATGTAAATGAATCTTAATATGATATCTTCATACAACAATATGTTTGGGATAACTATTGCTTTTAAGGGATAGCCTCTACATATTGAATTAGCACTCTTCCTCTTGGCTCCTATCCACTCTTTGCCTCTAAGAACAAGTATTAATAAATGATAAATTAAGGTAATATGACTAAATAATAAAAAAGATTTACATACTCAACTAACTACCTCAAACCAATTGGAATTCAAGTACAAGATTCACCTAAAATACAAAACACACTTTACCCGATACTAAAAAACCATAAGTCAATAAAGATTCTCCTAGATCACTTTCTAAATTTAATATCCACCCATTTAATGAGATTAACTAGATATAAACATTTTCCCTAACATTGAGAGTTCTTAACTACAATTTACTCATCTACAAACAAGAGAACCATAACAAGTATAAAAGAAACAAATAAAACCTTATCTATAGACATAGGATTTCTATTGTCTAAAGGTATTATTAAGTTTAGTAATAATAAAATCAATCTATTAATGATCCAACTAATCAATGCACAATGATAACAATATTCTCTACCGAGTAAATACATACACACTTCCACACTGGTCTCGGTTGGGAGAAGGAAATAAATTCTAAATACCAATCCAAGCACCATAATCTAAAATTATGAATTATGCATCACCAATATACTCCTCAAAAATTTATAATTTAATTTTATTTAAAAACTCAAAACAATTTCATTTCATTTATTCCAAATCAAATATAATATAATTTCATTTTATTAATCCAAATTACACACACACACACACACACACACACACACACACACACTTCATTGAAATTAAATTAAATATAAAATAATTTAATTTCAAGAACCCAATTACATATATCTAAATTCCTTAAAACCAAATAATTAATTTTGATTAATCCCAAAATAGTTAGAAAAAAAACACGAAAAATAAGATTAGAATAAATATTTATTATCCCTTATCCTTTGCAAGTGAAATTAGAATCATTTCATAAATTAAAATGTGTTTTAACTTCAAAATAGTAGAAAGAATATTTATTTTATTTTATAAATAATCATGAAGTGACAAGAGATTCATTTCTATATTTGATGTGATTTTTGTTTTATAAAATTAGAATTAAAAATTAAATTCTTCTTATCCTAGAAATAGTTAACAAAAGAAAATAAAGTCTTTATATTCTTTTTTTTAATATAAGATAGCCTTGTTTGAAAATGTATATATATAGATTGGAGATGTAATCAAAATTTATATTATAAAATAATTTGAAAATAACATGGAATCATATCCATATTATAGGATGATTTTGCTCAATTAAATGAAAATTATTTGTTGAAACTTATCCATTAAATTAATTAAAAAATGATTACATTTTAATTAACTATTTATTCCGCTTATTTTCAATGTAATTATTTTGGATAACACGGTTAATATAATCCATTGATTTAGTATATAATGCTACTTCTCTTAAAATTCATAATTTTAAAGGAGATTCATTTAAGTAAATAGGAGTATAACTAATTTAATAAATTCCAAAGTTAAAATTGATTAAATATGGAATTATCATTCATAAACACCTAAAATGAAAATTTAATAAATATAAAATTTGTAATTCTTCTATCAGCAGGTAAAAAGAAAATTACCAAACAACAAATTGAGAAATGAATTAAAAAGACAAATTTCAAAAGAACTTCCTTCCTAGATTCCAGATAACAATTTCATAAGGAAAAATCCCATTGTCAGATTCAAAACAAAATTTATAATAAAAATTATAAATTAATCCCAAATAGAAATCTGACAAAATTTCCACACAAAATTTCAAAAGCATTACACCATACCTCCTTAGTCTGTAACCGACCTAGAGGGGCATGACACCAAGCTCAGAAATTCTGCCGAATGATTAACCTGACAACATTATCAAAAAACCAAATTTATAAAAATCAAACTCAAAAACTATAGAAAATTCTAGCCAATCAGAAAATTATTAGAAACGATATAATCTACCTACCTAGAATAGTTCCAAGGAATATATATTTTACCCATATGATTTACCTACCAATTCAAATTCAACCAATCACATGCAAAGGTAGGTAAGTTGTATAATATACCTTGTTCATACAATATTATTTATGCAATATATAATTATAGACAATTTAATAAACCTTAGTATATTATTAAATATCACTTTAATTAATAAGATACATATAAACAATAAATAAATAAACAACACAATTATATAAAATCAATAAATTAATCCCACCAATAAATAATAAAATAGATCAAACAATAAATAAATAAATAAATAAATAATAATCACAAATAATAATAATTAAATCATTAATCAATAAACCAAACTAAATCAATTAAAATAAGTTAATCTCAATTAATTAAATATATCTCTCAACAATAATAATTATCAATAATAAAATAATCAAATAAAGAGCCATTAATCAATTATATGTTAAATTAATTTAACAATTAATAAGTCACATAATCTCATTAATTAATTAAATATAAATCATGCACTCACATACTTAAGCAATTGATGAAAGGAATACTAACACAAGACTAACAACCAACTTACACCACGACACAACTGACAAGGTGAACAGCTAGGCCTAGAGTGAGTGAGAGAAACTCATGCCATCTCCAATAACTTGCCATTGGGATAGGACACACTCAGACCTGTGGGACTAGGTAGAGTCGATGTCTGGTACATGCAATCCTACAATCACAATACGATACATTTACAACATATATCCATCATAATAAACATGCAAGTGAAAAGAGAGTCGCAACACCTTATCATGCTCACAATGAGTGATAAGACATCGTCCCTTTCACGAAGACAATCACACAATAACAATCATCAGTACACCTCATGAACTCGTAATCACAAAATAGGGGTTAGGATCAACATAACATCATATATCATATAATCCACATAGAAATATCAAATGCATAAAATCCATCCAATGTAAATCCATCCATCAAGTAATCTGAAATGTATCATCAATCATGTGAATCACCAAATAGATTATGTCCATATAAAATACCTAGCATCATCAGTATCATAGAAATAGAAATAGAGTCATAAGTAATCATCAAAACATCATCCATATGTCTAAATAGGTCTATCGATGCATAAATCAAAATGTAAGTCTATGAGGGACACTACAATTTTCAAATTGAAAACACATATACCACTTTTAAATAATTTAAATTAAAAATCAAATTTATATTATTTATTTTTCTTTAAAAATAGAATAATAGTAAAATTTTACCCTAAAAATTAAATAACTTAAAACAAAATAAAATGATAAACCATTGACAAATCCAAAACAAGAATAATCAATCTATAAAATCTAAAATGCTCATATGATTGAAACCCTAATTTTTTAAATATTAAGAAATCAATTATTAAAACCCACGCCATATTCTACCATCAAAATTCAAACAAAACATTATTATAACTTATTAATATTTTAACAAGAGACACAAAGCATATGTTCCCATTAGCATATTTAGTTTAGAGTAGATAAAAGTAGAGTTGAAGGTAGAGAGAGATAGGAAGAGGGAGAGAAAAAGATAGAGAGATAGAGCGAGAGGTATAGGGAGAAGTAAAAACAAAGAGATATAGATAAGGAGATACAGATGAAGAGATAGATAAGTATATAGAGGGAGAGATAGATAGATATAGAGGGAGAGGGAGAAATGAAGGTATATGCGACACTATGATATAAGGATAGAGAGATACATATATAAGAAGATAGAGAGAGGGGGAGAGCAAGAGTGAGAGAGATAGGTCGAGAGAGAAGAGGGGGAAATGAGAGAAGTTAGTGTTATCCAACTTTAATTTAAAGTATTGAAATTGAGTTGAAATTGCTTTTTAATATTTGAAAATGAATATTACCACACAAATAGATAAATATTGTTGTTAATGGATCTTAGTTTAATATTAACAATTATAAATTTATTACAATTAATTTTGAATGTTTAAATTTTTTATCCAAAATTCAACTAAAATTAAAAAAAAATATACAAAATGTACATGATATGTTGATTGAGTTATGATGTCACTATATATCTTAGAAGCTTTGTCAATGGATAAAAAATTTAGAAGGTGGAAAACCTAAAACCATGAGATTCTTCCTTAAGGTTCATGTGTGTAAAGAGTGGGGAGAGCTAGAGAGAGATTGGTAGAGAGAGAAAATAGGGGGAAGGAGAGAAATTAGTGTTATCAAATTTCAAGGTAATGAAATTGATTTGAAATTCCCTTTTAAGATTTGAAAATGAGTATTGGTAAATTTTAGTAAAAATATTCTAGTGGTTGAAAAGACTTATTTTTTATTTATTGAAAATGAGTGTTACTAGATTAGTTGTTTTAACTAATCTTTACATTCGTAGGATGTTGTTAATTGATTGCTTTACTCTAGCCTCAGTTTCCAATATTCAATTGCCCATTGAAGGTGTTAGAAAATAATTAAAAATGTCTGTCCAAGATATTGCAGGAGATCACAATTATTGTCCACAACTTGTCATTAACTAGTTACACTCTAAAAATATTTCTCAAATGACACAAACATATTTGCAAAATTGATTGATATTTTGTTACATGAATTAGTTAATACTTTTTAATTATACTTTACACTTTATCATTTAATCTATGGATTAGTTAATACCTTGTAATTATACTTTATACTTTATAATAATAAATAATTCTATTTTTTAATTGTAATATAAATTGATTCTTAATTAAATTCCATAAAAAACTTTATGATTAATTGAAAGGTAAAAATAAAAAATTACAGTTTGAAATAAAATAAAACTCATGAATATGATCTTTATTTACTTTCAAAATTTGTCCAGAAAAAATATTATTAAATGCATGCAGCAACTTCAAGTTAATGTTATATTTTAAAAAGACAACTTAGAAATCTAGGAGGACTTCACTAGGATTAAAAAAAACTCTAAATAAAGTTATATTTAATAGAAAATGCTTATGTGAATACCTCACGTATAGATTATAAAGTTTGTGTTAGCATTTGAAAATAGCCACTATCATTTTGTCATAATTTACAATGCATTCTCTTTAGAAGTGTACATTCCCTCATTTAAATATTGCGTCCTTTATAAATATAAAAATAGTCACTAATTATTAATAGAGAAATTTAGTGTATTATTTTTGAAAAAAATAATTATTTTTATCTATTCTAATCAATCGAATAAAAGAAAAATTGCAAGAGCAAATTATTTATACTGTTTTTTTCTTTTGAGTATTTTCTAGGGTGGTGGCATGTGCGATTTGCACTGTCTTTATTTTAGTCCTTTAGGATTTCACATGCTTGTAGCGTTCAAAACACTTGGTACGTTCTTGGGGATTAATTACTTGTTGCAAAGTACTATATCGTTGGCCGCCATGTGTGTGTTCCAGCCTTGACAGTTTTGCCTTATGGGATAATTATTGTTGAAGGTGGCGCCCTTGCTTGCTGGAGATGCATTTATGGGTTTTAGTGTAAGGGTTGTCAATTCGTATGAAATGTTCTAATCAGAATGAGCTTGCATTGGATATCTTGCAATGTCATGATGATGAGTTTAAGGGCATTTTTTTTTCATTTATACTATCTCATGCCATTGCCAAAATAGTTTTTATGTTATGCTCTTCGTGGCCTTTTCGGAGCCCTTCCTCCTGCGAATGTCTTCTTCTCTGCCCTTTGGTGTTTACAGAGTGGTTTTAGATGCTCGAATATTGGGGGAAGAAAATGAGGATAATTTTGTCAAGCTTGGTAAGGTTTTTAACTTGTTCACTCCTACGGTGGATTTTGAATTCCGTTGGCTGTTGGGGTGTCGGTGGTTGCAAGTTTGTCCTCACGTTTCTTATGCTGAGCTTCTCTCGCGCTTTGTTACTATTTGCTTTGATGTTTTACTTGATGTGGATTTGGTATGCCTCTTGGTTTCCACATTTATTTTTCCATTAGTATGCAATTGGACACTGGTTTCTCCTGCATTGGCCGGTTATCGCTTTGATATGGGGTCTTTTTACTACGGTGGTTTTCTTCCTCGTCACAAGCTTATGGCTAATGGCTGGTCTGGCCAATTACTGTGTAATGCCCCGCCAGGAAACCCCGAAGGGATTAAGCCATAACACAAGAATAGAGTGCAAATTTTTTTTTTTTTTAAAAGTTACAACACATAAGATGCAACAAGAAATCAAAGATTCAGATTACATAGCGGAAGACATCAACTAACACCTAAAGAGTTTCCCAATGAGATTACTTAAATTTCACGATTCACTTAACTCACACAATTAATCCAAAAGCTGAATATCTTAATAACGAGATAATTCATAATCAGGATGATTCCTTTCAAAAGAGGGACAGATAAATCACAAGCGAAGATTCATCATTAAGATCCATTCATAATCTTCATTCAAGCTTTTCGTTTAAAATTACAACCATACATCTAACATTCTAATACACTAGGATTTCATCAAAACATAAGAGATCTTTCCAAGCATATTTAAATTCCTTAACAACAACTGAGTGTAATTCATTACTCTAAGTTACACTCTCATATTCTAACTTATTGCATTTCAAAAGACGATTGCATACAAGCATCT
This sequence comes from Cryptomeria japonica, assembly GCF_030272615.1. Taxonomy (NCBI): domain Eukaryota; kingdom Viridiplantae; phylum Streptophyta; class Pinopsida; order Cupressales; family Cupressaceae; genus Cryptomeria; species Cryptomeria japonica. The sequence goes on from NC_081406.1 coordinate 341,937,735, forward strand.
ACGATAAACCTCATCTAAACCACTTATGCATTCGATCCACATGGCATTCAAGAAAGGAACTGAATAAAGCATTCAAAGTTAATGCCATTTATCCACTTAACCATTCTAACATAAGTTAATCATACATGATAAAGATGAATAAAGGAAACATAAGAGAATAACATCACATAACACCATAATGATCTCGGAGTTCACCCCTAAGGGCTACATCTCCGGGTCTGCTCAACTGCAAGACCCCTCTGATAAATAATAAAGTTAAGAATACAAGAGGTTACACTATACAATCCAGCCATCAAGGCGATACGTACACAATATACAAACGACCGCATCGGTCAATTAATACATAAACGATCCCTGAAAAGAACAGGATCCAGCTGAACATAATCAAAGCTAAAACAAGAGGTCCATGAGAGCATCCATAAAACTGAGCCATCACCACCCAAGGTCTATCATGAAACTGACACTCACAAGGGCAGAGACAAAAAGGACAACTCACAAAGGTACTCAAGACAGGACAAAATGACAACACACTAGCGAACGTAGGGACAAGTGTCATCACACAACCTGGTATGGATACCATGGCAAGTCTTCATAGGTCCCGACCCCATACACTGGTTACCCTGGCAACCTAATCCGAGCTTCCGGCCCATCCAAGCCTCATGTGGACCCACACATCCTCTCGTGAAGACAAGGAAGATGGTTTGCCATTTCAGGCCTTCTCACAGCATGTCGAATCTATGATAGCACTCGTCTCATGTGTGAGGCACATTTATCTTACTTAGAGATTACATTCTAATCTACTTAGGTTATCACTTATTAGACTCACTTTCGACGGGTTATCCAGCAGCCACTTTGGGCGTGGCCCCCAATCGAAAGCCACTTTCCCATATGACACTAGAACAAACTCAGACGAACTCAAAAACCAAGGAATAGGCATGGTCTGACGAACGGAGTTCAAGAAGGAAGAAACAATCATCTGGTCAAACACGACTCAAAGATGAACACTTACTGACGGTACTCTAACTAGAGACCTGACAAACTAAGGTCAATCATGAATCATCATTCGACTCACACAAAGAGGATATGACCAACTATGACAACATCACAATACAACAGTCAACTCGGAATCGAGGACTGAAACAGGTACCCCAAGTCAATCCATACGACAGGGTCCTACTAAACAAAGCAAAACATGCCATTTCATAATTAAAGGTGAATACAGAAATGAAACTCGCAAGGCAATAATCAGAAAAGACAATATTTCCTCAAATTGATTTAAACATTAAAATCGATCAAGTTTTCTACAAGATCTATAACAGATTACAGTTATCTACCTCAACTAGGAATAAGTTGGTCTTGGTTTTCTAACTCTTGAAGGTTCAAGGCATCGAACAGACATATAAAGCCATAAAGAGTTTTTAAACCAATTCATATTAATAAATCTCAGACAACCATTAATCAACTAAAATAAGATATTTAATCTCAAATCAAACATCATTGACATACTGGTTCGAAACCAACCTCTACAATTTCATATTTCTCAATCCCAGATGCACTATATGGATCACGGAAAATATAAAAATAAAAAGGGAAACCAAATGAAGGTAATCATTTCCCAAATCCAAATCTTACTTTCCTATGCACGTATAGCAGAATCCAAAATGAACTGTTAATTAAAGGGTATATTCATTATTCCACGATCAATACAATATACGCAATTAACGACTAATAGTGCGCAATAACCCAGTTAATTATTAGTTAATATATAATTATTAATCTTTATTAATAAAATATATCTGACTAATAATTAATGTATTTGCACAAATTTCCAATTAAATATCGATTAGCTGATATACATATATTAATTTTCCATTAAACATATATATAATAATCATTAATAAATAATTGAAAACTTCATTTAAAAAAAATACTTATAATTTAACAATTTGTTTATTTATTTTTTTTTTATAAAAAAAATAATTAAAAAAAACGGGAAATACTATGTTTTATTTAAAATTTCGAAAGCAACCCACGTGGGGGCCACGTGGGCTCCTCCCACGCGGGCCTCCCTTTCCTGCGGAAGGGCTGGGGAGACCATGACGTGGTCTCCACCCAGCCTTGGCTGCGTGGAGGGCACGCCATGGCCTCCGCAGGCCTCTCCCCAGGCTTAGGGAAGCCTTGGCTCTCCCCAAACCTGGGTCGAGGGCCTTGGCACCAGCCGAAACCCTCCCCAAATCCACCAAAACAAAAACACGCCACGCAGAATAAATTTCGCTTAAAATAATATATTTATATATTTTTTTTTAAAAGGCTGTTAAAATAGTTTTATAAACAGCAAGGGAGAAACACAGTCTCGCAGAGACTGGAATAAATAATTTTTTTTTTTTTTACACACAGTTCGGGAATGGTCACAAACGCCCAGTTCGATGTAAAAATAAATGTTTTCCTTTCCCTCATTTCCAAACACCACTGGGTTTCCAAACACCCACAAACAGGGTAAAAAAAACTGAGGAATAACAAAACCCCAACAATTTGAAGATTATCAATGAACATTTCTTCAACAAAACCCATACTTGGGTAAAATGGATAATAAACTAAATAACTCAACCATTATTCTCAATAACATCTAATTTCTAACAAAGAGTTCAAATTGAGAGCACCCAAGGGAGATTTACACCAAAAATTCATCAAGAACAGCCATTTCCAATTCATATCCAAAATTAAATCTGAAAACAATCAAAAGATTGGATTTTGGCAACCAGCAACCATTTTCATAAGAACGAGGAAGAACAAATACGGTAAATCCTACCTTCATACGCATTCCTGGAGTAGCTGAAGGAGAGCCCAATCCTGCCAGGTCTAGAATCATTCCTTCCCAAAACCCCCAATTTCATTCCAAATTTTCTTCCCAACCAAAAATTCTCCAAAATGTCCATCCTCTCCAAATTTCCCCAAATTTGGGTTATATGGAAGAGTTGACCAAAATTCCATTTTGGAATTAAAATTTTTATTTAAAAATAATTCTCCAATTTAATGCTTTGCTAACTATTACAATAAATTAAATTTGCTTTTCAAATCCAACCGATTTTCTCAATTAATCAAATTTAATCTTTCTAATTTAATAATCCAACAGAATACAATTAATCTATTGCGATAAAATACAAGACTTTCTTTTTCAACAGCATATATAAAGTGCATTTAATATTCAAAATCAGACATTTAATCAAATTTACTCCCAATATAAAATAAGCAATTCATATCAACGAAAATCGCATAACGAATACCAGATTAATTTAGTCCATTAATCTTCAATGCATAAACGCATAAATAATCTAAATAATTATTAAGGACTAATTAATCAATTTAACCAAACACATCAAGCACGCAAACCGAGAAGGTCAACCAAACAGATGACTCGCAAACCCAAACAAAAAGGGATTACTGACGACGACTGGCGATGCTCACTGGAGCACAACTAAGGTCAACTAGGGTCTTACGACCACCTAATCCAACTCTAAGGATTAACAAGGGTACACTCAAACTTGTAACTCCAAGTGAAGACGAACCTCGCACTCGTGCGGCATTGTACCTGAAATTTCCTGCAACCAAGGGTCATACATGCATACATATATAAACTTGATGAAAGCGTTAGCTCAATGTTAATACCACGAAATAGGTACACTAACAACTTGCATACAACTAGTGAGAAAACCACATCAATAGCTATGCGTTAAATCAACATCTGACTATAATCATAATATTACGATAAACTAATCAACATTAAACCAAGGTTAGAAATAGACTAGGGTAGGGGTACTACATACTGCATGAACTTCGTATGGGCTTGATTTGTGATTCTATGGAAAACACTCGGGCCTCCATGGATTTTTTGTTATATTTGGCTCCTGATCATTATGTGGATAGAGCTTGGGTTGTATTTCAGGCATTACATTCGTTAATCTCTCTGGGCTCTTTGTGCTCTACTCCTGCTTGTTTGGCTTTTCCTATAAGGATTGTTCTGCCTCCGGCTCATGACCCCCCGGAGTAGAGCTCTAGTTCTTGGTTTTTGGATAGCTAACATTTTTCTTGTGTAGTTGGTGGAATGGTTTTTTGTTGCAGGCTTGAAGACTCTATGGCTCCTATTATGCTCCATTGTTTATCCTCGGTTTTGGCAGGGTTTTTATCTCACTTATCCTACTGGCGGTCCTTCTTGGCATTTCTCTGTTCTGGTCTTCAGTTGATGGCTGCTCTTCAGATTGATGGTTCTCTGGTTTATTTGGAATTGTCCTATGAGACACTTGTAAAAACTGTAGAGATAGGGGGTTGGGGGGTCTGATCGGACAAAACTTATGCTTGTAAGGGTAGTATTTATTTTATCATTTTTAAGGCTACAACCAGAGGTTTTCTTGCGGGTTCTTTCCTACCGGTATGCCTTTTTTTGAACCCGATGTAATTACTTTATTACTAATATAAGTTTAGTGGATTTTCCACTTTTATTTAAAAAAAAAAAAACATTATACATTTTTTTTCAAAATTTTTAATTCTTTGTATTGATTGGTCAAATTGATTAAAAAAGTGGATTGAATGAATGCATTAGTATCCTAGCTTGGATTCCCATATCAGTCATCCCTTAAAAATTATCATTATTATTATTCTAATTCTTTATCTTATAATATTATGAGTGTTTTATATGTGCACCCCAATGCGTGTCTTGTATATTCCAATTCATTTCAGATTGACGGGGAGGTAAATGAAAAAAAACAACAAATAACCCTTACCTATATTTATGGCTATATAGTCGCCACTAAAGCCATTTTTTTAGGATTTCTAAAAATCTGCTCTATTAAAGAGCTAAATTGTATTTAGCCAATGAGTGTATAGAAAAATATTTTTTATAATTTATAAACTTAAAAATTGCATAAGTAGACTTTGGTAAATAAAAAAATTTAAATTGTATGTAGCCAATGAGTATATAGAAAAATAATTTTTATTTATAAACTTAAAAAGTTCTCACGTTTTGAAAGAGGGTAATAGGCCTGAAGACCATATGACAAATCTCGACGTAGCTAGAGATGATGAAAAGTGGTAGTGGGAAGGGGAATCCTTTCCATTTCATTTGTGTGAACTGGCGAGGGAGGATGCCAAAAATCTCTCTCCAATTGAGCATTAATTATGATAGCTTTTCACACGTGTAAAGCTATTCATAGAAAACTATGGCGGCGACCTTCCAGATTTTTCCTGTGGGTCTAGTTTGTTTTCGTATGTCTGAAGCTTGGTTATAGTGTTACTGGTAAAATTTATAGAGGCATCAATATTATGGGGGAAGATGTAGTACCCCTCCCCGATCAGACTCTTTTTGTATTTTGTTTGACTTCAGTTGATTGTTCAGTGGAGCATTATTGTATTTTGATTCAGATTCTATGCGATGTTATTTCATGCTTTATCCGGATTTGTGATGTATGCTTTCATGCAATATCTTAGTGCTTATGATTAATGTTATTTTATGGATCATTATCATGGGCTGACGCTTTTACCTTATATGTGCGATACATTATTTATATGTTGCATGTTTGCATGTGTATGGGATGTGAGGGGATGATTTTCCTTCACTCACTCCGGTGAGACAGGGAACCTCATGATTCTCCTTAATCGGTGTGCGTGCCATGCCTGTTTATATATTTATCTATATACATGTGTGGTTCTTTGGTGCAGGACATTGCAGGTACTAGTACCAGGTAGGTATGGGGTATCGACTCCACCTGGTTTCACAAGTCTGAGTGTGCCTTATATGTCCGATGGGAGTGGAGGAGATAGTTGTTAGACCCTAACCTGACCTGTAGGTACACTTGTGTGAGTGTTTTCAGTCGGTTGTCTTTCTCGTCTGGCCGGTATGTGAGTCATAAGTGCTTTGGTTTGGTCATTTGTGAGTCGTCATTTGATCATTCTTCGTTTTGTGTGCTTTCGTTCATTTGAATGGTTATTTAATTGAGTGAATGATGCTATTTTTATGCTGGCGTAATTAGTTGATTTTTATGCTCATAAGTCTATTGATTTAATTAAATAAATAAATTGCTAGAATTAAATGGTTAAATTGGCTTATTTTATTGTGTAAAGTTGTATTATCATTTTGTGGAAGGAAATAAATAATTGCCTAGACATTTAAATTTTAAATGCTTATGTTGAAAGGAAGTATTGTGAAAATGGAAATAGAAAATTAATAAAAACTTTTCTTTTTACCTTTCCATTTGACTTTTGTATATTATTTGTTGGAAAAGAGTTATTTTTGGATAAAGGTAAATCTGATTGTTTTTACCTTTTAAAATAATTTAATCTGATTGGTTGGAAAACTTTTAACCTAGAAAGTTTACGTTGAAATTATTTTCCCATATATTCCTAGGAGTACACGAGAATAAGGGGGCAGAATTTTGAAGAAGAAATTTGGAAAACCATTCTGGAAGAGGAGCTGGACTTGGATTTGGTTTGCAAGGACTGGGATTCTTCCATCATTTTGCTTGCTAGTTTGCTTGAAGGTTGGATAATCTCTTCTTGTTTGAAATTTAATTTTGAATATTTTAGTTGCTTCTTGTGTGTTGGAAAAATGCAAATCTCTTGTAAATCCTTGTTGAATGGTTGGAATGAAAGAAAGAGTGCCTGCTATTGTTGATTTGGTGGAACTCATATCAAATGTTTGCATATAGGAAATAAATGGTTCATTTCTCTATTTTTTGTTTGTTATTTGTTCTTGAAAATCAAATTCTTGAATTACCTCTTCTATTTGGAATAGAAAGAATTAGATTTAGCTTGCTGTGTGCTTTCTAGTATCTAATTGCCCAAGATTTGGGGTTTATGCTGGTAAAAATTGGTTGTTTACCTTTTGATAGATATAAGGAACTCTTCCTCTGTAATGGAAGTGAGGAAATTGATCTTAATCCTTCTCCTATCTCTTAAATTCCTCTATATTGCCCAAAGTCTTTATTTATTGGGTTCTTGTGTGATTTTAATTCACCATTTACCTTATTGGTAAATATCCCTTTGTATTCTAGAGTTTGGCACTGTGTATGCGCTCCCGTGAAATGAACAAGGGATGATTGATTTTGTATCATATTGTTTTAAAAGCATTATGAAGTAGAAATTTTATTAAATTAAATCTAACCTTACCCTGTGGTGGGCTAGCCCCACCACGCGGGATGGTAGTGTCTGACTACCGTAGGTAGCAGTACTGCTACGCGGTAGTAGCACTACCGGTCGATAGGGTTGCTACACTGTAGCAGCACCACCGGTCGGTAGGACTTCTACTGGTCGATAGCAGCACTACCGGTCGGTAGTGGCTGCTACTAGCGGTAGCAGCACTATCGGTTGGTAGGCCTACTACCGGCGGTAGCAGTACTACCGGTAGGTAGTGCCTACTACTCCTGCAGTAGCACTACTGCAGGTTGGCTTGTCCCCCCGCATGCCTTGTACCGTTCGCGACAAAACTTATAATATGCCGTTAATTTATTTTATTTTATAAACGCAATAAATTTGTAAAGTTGGTTTTAAAGTTAAATTTTAAATGGTAATTTATAAAGTGATTTATTATATTGATTTAATAAATTTATTTATTGAAATCAAGGCATGAATTATTAATTCAAATTGGTAAATTTGGATGTATTTTGGAAATGGATTAAATGTATATTATTAATTCATATTTTATTCGGTTGAATATTTATGTGGATTTTATTCTTGTTGGAGTATTGAATTTGGAAATTAAATAGATGTGAATGTCATATAAGGGTGTTTTATTTAATTTTCAATCAATGAAGTTTGCAAGTGCTTATGATGCTGATTTTCTCAAAGATTGTTTGAGTGTGGACTTAGTGAAATTAGCTTTCCTTGCAAAGAATGATATCTGTGTTATTTCTCATCTTTGGTTCAGTTGTCTTGTAGTGACGTATTTGACTATTTTGACCAAGTGATATATGATGACCTCATTGTCTTAATCATGTAGTGTCTTTGCCTTATCGTTAACCAAGAGTCAATATGTCCTTGTTTTGACCACTTGTTTTTGGATAGTGGTGTTATGGCTGTCTGCTTCGCCATAGGGTCCTCATGGAGTGACCATGTTTGTTTAGTGTCCTTTGAGAGAGTGGCTTTTGAGTGGGGGCCATGCCCAAAGTGGATGGCAGGATAACCCATCGAAAGTCAGATAAGAAGTGATAATCTAATTAATTGATTAGGTGGGTAGTTTATAACATTATATAAGATATTGTACCTCGCGCATGGGTGATTGATTGTAAAGGGTTCATGATGTAGTGGGAAGGTCTGGAATGGCAAACCGACCACCTTGTCTTCACGAAAGGCTGGTAGGGTCCGCATGGGACTTAGTTGGAGCCGAAGGTTCGGGAAAGGTTACTAGGATAACCCAAGATGGAGGTTGGGATCTATGGAGGCCAACCATGGTAACCATCATAAGCTATGCGATGATACTCTCTCTTTAGGTTAACTTGTGTATTGTGATGTTGAGTCACCTGGAATATTTTGGAGTCATTTTGTGCTATCATGGAGTCGTATTGTTCTGTCGACCATGTCATGCTCTTGCTTGCTTGAGGGTCCTTTGCTATCTCCTAGCACGGTGGGGTGATTCCATTTTGGGAATTACATGGTCGGGTGGTAGTGCCACTTCCCATTGGATGATCTTGTTCATACCTTCATGCAAAGATTGGCTTTGCAGGTGTTTCTGTGGTTCGTGGCTCATGCTCTATCTCATGTTTGGAGATTATTATTCTTTGGAGACCTATGTGGTCATTGTATCCATGATATTATGTAACCTTGGATTGGATTAAGTTGTAACTTTATATGTATATTGAGAGCCATGTATTGGAGGTGCAATATAATCCTAGTTGGGATGTTGTTTATCAACTTTCTTTATGATTTGTGTAAATGCTTATTGAAGAGAAATTATATTGTATCCTTTCAATCTTTCAATGGTGTAACTGTTATTGCATATGGCTTTTTATGTTCTATGAGTTTGATAGATTATTGGATTAATTGTAATTGTGGAATTTAACTTTTGGATTTATCCTTCGTTGCTAACCCTTAAGGAATTTTGTTGTAAGTCTTCCGCTTGTGTTATTATTGTTCAACGCTGTAATTTAATGCACTTATCTAATTATACTTTAAAAAAAATTGTTTCACCCTTGTTGTGGGTTTTCCTTTGGGGTTCCTGGCAGGGCATTACATTTGGTATCAGAGCCCATGTTTCAACACTGGGTACTCTGGGTTTGTAGTGAGCCCATTCACCTAGACCTTTTATGTAGGTCTAAAAGGCTGTGACTTCCTTGTTTCTTTCCTTGCCTTTGATCTAAACCTTTTTCTCTTGTGCAGTGTTAGGCCAAGGATAGGAAAGCCAAGGGAGGTTTCCGCGTTGGTGGCCACACTAGAGGTAGAGGAGGAGGATGAGGTCGAGGTTTCGACTACCAGAGTCCTTTGCCACCACCCACTCATGCGAGTGTGGATCGGGATCAATCTGTTCATCAGGATGAACAACATTCAAGAGAGCAGGTTCCCGAGAGGGATGTTGGCATTTTGGCACTTAGTCGTCATTGATCTAAACCGGTGGAGATTGAGCATGGTAGATGGCTGCCTGGATTATGATGAAGAGGCAAAATGTTAAGATGTACAACCAGTACAGGATGCTATACCAGTCAACAGGTGAAGAACACTCTACTGGCAAAGGGTTTTTACTGGTATGTGTTTGTCGGACCGACTAAACATTGGAAAGCCATGTCTTGATTAGTGTGAAAGCTGAGGTGGCAAGTAGGGTGTGGTTAGTGAAGATTCATCCGTAGGGTCGATGAAACAAATATTCGCCATTAATGAAGGAACCACAAATCAAGGGATTGCATCAGACTAATTGTGGCTCAAGGAAGAAAGAATGACAGAGAAAGATCGGGGGAGTAGTTGGTGCCTGGATCAAAGCAAGAAGATCAGATCAAAAGAATACCTCAAGAAGGAAACAACAGAGGCATTAATAGCAATTTCACAGATGTAAATATATATAAAGGATCATGCTTCCCCTGTCCGTAAAACGTGTCTTAAAAGGCACAAAAATGACGGAGTTGAACCTATGGACTTCAAGGAGTTCAGATCTCGCAAGATCTGATTAGATTTGATTTACCTCGAGGATGGTGAAGAAACCCTAACCACCTAGATTTTGAATTATTTTGGCGGGAAATCATCTTATAAGAAAACGGAGCAATGTGCAGAAGATTAATGATGCTGTAGTGAAGAAAGTAGTGTGGAGAGGAGTTGGAAGAAGAAAACTTGAGAAGGGATTTTGATCAAGTTATAGTGTGAGCAAGCAAGAAGACCGGTCAGAGGATCCTACCGGTAGTTTCATAATCAAGCAGTTGAGCCTTATCTGTAAGGCATGACAGAGTAGGCAGCATCCCACTGTGAAATAGTGTACTGAGAGATTGTATGTGAGAAGGAGAGAAAGATAACAAAAAGTTAATTGATTCAAGAGCTACAGAATTTATTTGCGGTAAGAAGCCTAAATTTTACTCAAATAGTATTTCAATATACATAGCCAAGTTGGAGCTTGGTGTAGGGGTTGGTGCTCCTTGGGTTGGTGCCCTAAACTTTGTAACTGTGTTTTATTGTGAGGCTGGATTGGAGCAGTAGACTTCAACAACTTTTCTCACCGGGGTTTTCCTCATAAATCTGGTGTTGTGAGTTGGTTGTGTATGCATGATCTCTTTGCCCTTCTTTCTTATATTACCGGTTTGACTATCTATGTGATTAAGTAAATAATTGATTTTCTCAAGTTAGATCAAAACAAGAATAGACCTAGGAACCACTGATTCACCCCCCCCTCTCAATGGTACTCTGTGTTCAATAATTGGTATCAGAGCCAAGTTCCCGGTTATTTTTAAACCCTGGGTAGATTCTGGACTTTGAGCACAATGGCAAGAAGTGAGTCTGCTTCCTCAAAAGCCCCTTTGTTTGATGGATCTAACTATGCTTTTTGGAGCAAGAATGGAGACATATATTTCATATCTTGGCTTTGATGTATGGATGTCAATCAAGAATGGGTATGTTGTTCCTAATACTCCTCCCACTGATCTGGATGCAAAGAAGGAGTACAAAAATAATGCAAAGGCTAAACATGCCATATTGAGTGGACTGTCCGATAATGAATTTGTCAAGGTTATGCACTGTGTTTCAGCAAAGGAAACATGGGACAAGTTGCAGAGATTATTTGAGGGAGATGCAAAGGTCAAGGAGGCCAAACTGCAAACTCTAAGGAGCCAACTTGAAAGCATCAAAATGAAAGATGATGAAAAAATCGCAGAATACCTTCACAGATTTGATGAAACTGTGAATACTATTAGAGGACTTGGTGAAGAGATTGGAGATGAAATTATTGTCAAAAAGATACTTAGATCTCTCACTCCCAAATATGATACCAAAGTGTTAGCCATAGAAGAAGCCAAGGATCTGAAGTTTTTTTCTATGGATGAACTATTTGGTTCCTTGACAACCTATGAGATGAGAACAACCGGTGAGAGTTCCTCAAGAAAAGAAGCTACTTTCAATACCACCAAAAAGGGGAAGGAAGTTGTTACCCTTAAAGAATCTAGTGAAGACTCTGATACTAAAGTAGAAAACTTTGTTAGGAAGCTCAAAAGAGGATCAGGCTGGTACAAAGGAAAGCTGCCACTTAAGTGTTTCAATAGTGGGAAGGTAGGACACTTCGCTGCAAGCTGTCCTCACAAAGAAACCAGTGGAGATGAGTCAAGAGAGTTCAAAAGATCTAACGGAAAGGACAAAGAAAGAAATGACCATCGACAGGGAAGAAGAGACTACCGGAACCAAAATAGTTTATATACCATTGAGGATGGCACAGCAGACTATGAGGATGCATTAGAAGATGATGACCATGAGAACCACATAAGAGTAAATCTTTTTATGGCACTTGATAGACCTGCTACTGAAGATGAGGAAGAAGAGGATGTTGAGGTTGAAGTGGATTTGGAAAGTGAACTTATCAGTGCACTTGAAGAACTAAGTAAAACAAGAATAGAACTCAAGAGAGTTAAGATTATTGCAATAGATGAATAAGATCTCTTGAAGTATTCTCTGGAAGAATCCGGTCAAATCATATCTAACCTAAAGCTGCAGCTGGAAGAAACTAAGAGGATCAATGAAGCTACAACCCTTGACTTGACAAAGAAAGAAAAGGAGCATCAAGAGCTGGAAGCAGAAATAATAAAGATAAGAAAGGAGCTTGAGGAAAGAAAGGAAGAAATAAAAATAAGAAGCAAGTATGAAGGTAGTACTGAAGCTTTGGATAAGATGTTGAGCAAACAAAAGCAATCCAAAGACACCAGTGGCTTAGGCTTTGAAGTTGGTCAAGGATCAGCCCACAAAGGAAAATCTGACAAAGAGATAATGTTCACTTCTTCAATTGAAGGAGAAGAAAAGAAGACATTCACTATAGGCAAGGAAAATGGTAAAAAGACATATGCTGATATTGTTAGAAATCGACATCCAAACCGGCATACAAAAATGAAACGAAGGTCACATTTCATGCACAAATTTGCAGATCCGAGAAGGAATGCCAGGATTGACCGAGAAGGATTCACTAGATTCAACAACATGAATGGAAGACCCCCAATGAGGCAGTTCCATTCTGGACCAAGACAACATGATCGATATGTATCAAATTTTCATGGTTGCTGTTACCGGTGTAATAAATTTGGGCACAAAATAGCTGACTGTAGGTTAAACAATAAACCTTCTATGAATTTTGAAAGTAAAAATTCATTTAATACACTCCGAGATATGAATGTTGTTTCCTATCAGTGCAATGAATATGGACATAAGAGCTTTGATTGTAGGAAGAACCAACCGATATCCTACAATAGTATTAAAGATGCTTCATTTATTGAAAATATTAAATGCTTTAATTGTCAAGAATTTGGACACATAGCCAAATTATGTAGAAACAAGAAGATCAAGCAAGTGAAGGAAAATCCTGATCAAAGACCGGTATCTGAACCTGAGCAAAATTCAGGAGCTGGCAATAAGAAGAAAATCAAACCGGTTTGGGTTGAGATAGAAAAGGAAAAGGCAGAATCAAGTCTCATAGTGCAGACTGCCTTGCATGTTGAGAGGAAAAATCTATGGGTAGTAGATAGTGGTTTCTCAAACCATATGACTGGTGACAAAAAAAATTCATAAATCTTGAAGATTGGAATGGTGGATCAGTAAGGTTTGGAGACAATTCCTCCATCAAAATAAAGGGAAAAGGAACACTAAGCATTGATGGAAAGATGAAGGCACATGATGTATATTATATGGAGGTCCTCAAACATAATTTTCTAAGTGTGAGTCAAATGTGTGACAAAGGTTACAAGTTCACCTTTGACTCAACCGGTTGTTAGATAAAGAAAGACAGTACCGGTAAAGTGGTGGCAGAAGGAAAGAGAACTGATGGAAATGTTTATAATCTGAAGGAACGCTATGAGTCCTAATGTATGTTAGGACAAGTAGATGAAAGTTGGTTGTGGCATAGAAGATTAGGCCACATAAATTTTGAAAACTTGGTTGTAGTAAGCAAAAAGGGGTGTGTGAGGAATATTCCACCCATCATCAAGCCAGTAAACACATTTTGTGATGAATGTGTAAAAGGAAAGCAAACAAGAGTAAGTTTCAGATGAAAGGAGCACAACACCTCCAAACCACTTGAAATTGTGCATACAGATCTATGTGGTCCAACTAGAACAAGAGCATTTGCTGGTAAAAGATACTTCATGCTTTTCATTGATGACTACTCAAGGATGACATGGGTCACCTTTCTGCAAGATAAATCAGAAGCATTTTAAAGATTCAAGATATTTCGGAAGATGGTGGAAAAGGAAAGTGGGTACAAATTAAAATGTCTAAGATCAGACAGGGGTGGAGAGTTCACATCAAATGAATTTGAAGATTATTGTGAAAAACATGGAATTAGAAGACAATACTCTGCTCCTAGAACACCACAACAAAATGGTGTGGTAGAAAGGAAGAACATGATAGTCAAGGAGATGGCCAAAACTATGTTGAATGAGGCCAGTCTACCAGATACTTATTGGAAAGAGGTGGTGCATACTATTGCATACACCTTGAACCGGGTTCAGTTGAGAACAAACAACAAGATGGCACCTTATGAATTATGGTATGACTGGAAGCCATCAGGCAAATATTTCAAAGTTCTTGGAAGAAAATGCTTCATTAAGAAAGATATGGATGGATTGGGAAGCTTTTACTCTAGGAGTGATGAAGGGATATTCCTTGGTTACTCGTCAAACAACAAGACCTACAAATGCTAGAATAAAAGACTAAGATGAATTGTTGAAAATGTGCATGTAAGAGTTGATAAGGATATGCACAAAGGATGTCAACCACACATTAACCGGTATGATGACTCTGATGTTGAAAATATTGATGTTCAGTCTGAACCTGAACCAGAGGCAGCACCTCAGAAGGCTCCCAACCGGTATGTATAGTTGAATCATCCGGAAGAGAAAATTCTGGGAAATAAGATTGATGGTGTGCAGACTAGAAGAAGACTTGCTCAAAATGATGAACATATCAACCTATGTCTCATGATTGAAGTTGAACCAAAAACCTTCATTGAGGCTAGCAAGAGACAAGAATGGATGGATGCCATGGAGGAAGAAATGCACTAGATTGAGAAGAACAACACTTGGGAATTAGTCCCTAGACCGGAAGATAAGAACATCATTGGCACAAAGTGCGTCTACTGGAACAAAATGAATGAAGAAGGTAAGGTTGTGAGGCACAAAGCTATACTAGTGTGCAAAGGATACTCTCAGGTAGAAGGGATTGACTTTGAAGAAACATTTGCACCGGTGGCTAGATTAGAAGCAATTAGGATGTTTCTAGCTTACTCTGCCTACAAGGGCTACAAAGTGTACCAAATGGATGTAAAATCTGCTTTTCTAAATGGATGTAAAATCTGCTTTTCTAAATGGAAACTTGGAAGAAGAAGTATACATGGAGCAATTGAAAGGATTTCTACTGCATGATGATGAGACATTTGTATGTCGGTTAAAGAAAGCTCTGTATGGTCTAAAGCAAGCCCCCAGAGCATGGTACTCAAGGTTAGATCTGTATCTAAAGGAGAGGGGATTAAAAAAGGGAAGTGCTGACAACAATTTGTACATAAGAAAAGATGGGACTTGCATGATTATTGTGGTTGTGTATGTAGATGACATCATCTTTGGTGGCAACAAGGATACTCTCTGCAAAGAGTTTGCTGATCAGATGCAGTCAAAATTTGAGATGTCAATGCTTGGTGAATTGACTTACTTCCTTGGCTTGCAGATACTACAGAAAGATGAAGGAATATTTATCTCATAGGTCAAGTATGCAAAGGAGATGCTGAAGAAATTCTAACTAGAAGATTGCAAACTAGTAAGTACTCCCATGGTGACTGGCAACAAATTAAGTAAGAATGATGAATCACCGGTAGTGGATCAAACTTTGTATAGATCCATGATAGACAGTCTACTATATCTAACTGCTTCAAGACCGGATATTGTTCAGGCAGTATGTATGGTGGCCAGATTTCAAGATGCACCAAAGCAGTCACACATGAATGCTTTTAGCAGAAATTTTAGGTATCTACAAGGAACGCTCAGCTATGGTTTGTGGTATCCAAAATAGGGAAATTTTATTTTGGAAGCATAAACTGATGCCGATTGGGCAGGGTGTATTGATGATAGAAAGACCACAAGTGGTGGTGCATTCTTTCTGGGTGACCAGTTGGTCTCATGGCATAGCAAGAAGCAGGACTCAGTCTCCCTATCTACTGTTGAAGCTGAATACATTGCTACTGCTACATGTTGCTCTCAGGTGCTTTGGATGAAGCAGACTCTCAAAGATATCCAAGTGGACATCACTGATCCCATTCTCATTCGGTGTCACAATTTGAGTGCCATCAACATAGCAAAGAATCTGGTCATGCATTCTAGAACAAAGCACATTGCAATCAAATACCACTTCCTTAGAGAGAAGGTTGAAGGACAAGAGGTAAGAATGGATTATGTTCCTACTGGTGAACAAGTAGCAAACATTTTTACCAAACCACTATCGGTCAACACATTTGAGTACCTACAACACAAGTTGGGAGTTGTATCGTTTACCTAAGAAGATTTGTGTGGTTGAGGGGGAGCATTGTGTGGTTCAAAGGGGGAGTGCGCAAGAACCCTTTGTCATTGTGTCAAAGGGGGAGAAATGTACCGGTATATCGATGAAAGAAGTTGACATCAATGCCAAAGGGGGAGATTGTTGGCATTTTGGCACTTAGTTGTCATTGATGTCAACCGGTGGAGATTGAGCATGGTAGATGGCTGCTTGGATAATAATGAAGAGGCAAAATGTTAAGTTGTACAACCGATACAGGATGCTATACCGGTCAACAGGTGAAGAACACTCTACTGGCAAAGGGTTTTTACTGATATGTGTTTGTCAGATTGACTGAACATTGGAAAGCTGTGTCTTGATTAGGGTGAAAGTTGAGGTGGCAAGTAGGGTGTGGTTGGTGAAGCTTCATCCGCAGGGTCGATGAAACATATATTCGCCATTAATGAAGGAACCACAAATCAAGGGATTGCATCAGACTGATTATGGATCGAGGAAGAAGGAATGACAGAGGAGGATCAGGGGAGTAGTTGGTGTCTGGATCGAAGCAAGAAGATCGGATCGAAAGAATACCTCGAGAAGGAAATAGCAGAGGAATTAATAGCAATTTGACAGATGTAAATCTATATAAAGGATCATGTTTCCCCTATCCGTAAAATGTGTCTTAAAAGGCACGAAAATGGCAGAGTTGAACCTATGGACTTCAAGGAGTTTAGATCTCGCAAGATTTGACTGGATTTGATTTACCTCGAGGATGGTGAAGAAACCCTAACCGCCTAGATTTTGAATTGTTTTGGCAGGAAATCATCTTATAAGAAAACATAGCAATGTACAGAAGATTAATGATGCTGCAGTGAAGAGAGTAGTGTGGAGAGGAGTTGGAAGAAGAAAACTTGAGAAGGGATTTCAATCAAGTTACAGTGTGAGCAAGCAGGCAGACCAGTCAGAGGATCCTACTGATAGTTTCATAGTCGAGCAGTTGAGCCTTATCGGTAAGGCGTGGCAGAGCAGGCAACATCCCACTGTGAAACAGTGTACTGAGAGACTGTGTGAGAAGGAGAGAAAGATAACAAAAAGTTAATTGATTCAAGAGCTACATAATTCATTTGCAGTAAGAAGCATAAATTGTACTCAAATAGTATTTCAATATACATAGCCAAGTTGGAGCTTGGTGCAGGGGTTGGTGCTCCTTGCGTTGGTGCCCTAAACTTTGTAACTGTGTTTTATTGTGAGGCTAGATTAGAGCAGTAGACTTCAACAAATTTTCTCACCGGGGTTTTTCCCATATTGGGTTTTCCTCATAAATCTGGTGTTGTGAGTTGGTTATGTATGCATTATCTCTTTGCCCTTCTTTCTTATATTACCAGTTTGACTATCTATTTGATTAAGTAAATAATTGATTTTCTCAAGTTAGATCAGAAAAATAATAGACCTAGGAACCACTGATTCAGCCCCCCTCTCAATGGTACTCTGTGCTCAATAAGGGAAGAGCTGCGACAGATGTTTCAGGAGGTGCTAGCTAGACTAGGCCCCAGACCTGAGGTGGATCAACCCATCCATGCTCGGGTAGAGGAGTCACTTCAGCAGATTCCTGAGAGAGAGAGAGAGAGAGAGAGAGAGAGAGAGAGAGAGAGAGAGAGAGATCCTAGAAGGAGAGCGGTCCCAGTGGACCAGGATCCAGCCATCATGCGGCACATGAGGGACTTGATGAGGTCCAATCCTCCTTTCTTTGACGGTAAAGGTACCGGTCTTGAGGCAGAGACCTGGCTTGTCAATTTAGATCGGTGTTTCGCAATGTATCCATATGGTAGGAATACCAAGGCAAGATGCACTATCATGCGTCTTGAGAGTTTCACCTCTATCTGGTGGTAGTTAGAGGAGGAGAGGATCAGTGTGAGAATTAACACCATGTCATG
The DNA here is from genome assembly GCF_030272615.1 of Cryptomeria japonica. Taxonomy (NCBI): domain Eukaryota; kingdom Viridiplantae; phylum Streptophyta; class Pinopsida; order Cupressales; family Cupressaceae; genus Cryptomeria; species Cryptomeria japonica. The sequence continues at coordinate 341,955,842 of NC_081406.1, forward strand.
GGAAATCGTTCTGGAGAGATTCAAGGCATGATTTATCTCACCCCAGTGGAGGCAGTCGCGAGAACATGAGTTCTATGATTTGTGCTAGTTTGGGTTGTCAGTAGTTCAGTTTGAGCACAGGTTCCATTAGCTCAAACAGTATGCCGAGATCAGCAATGATGATGCCATGCTTGTTCAACACTTCTTGAGGGGTCTAAATGACCACATCAGTGGAGGAGTGAGAGTATTTGAGCTTGCTTCAGTAGAGGTAATCGTGGTGAAAGCCAGGCTGATGGAGAATAACCTTAGCCATGCTCATGGAAGCCAATTTGGAGTGCAGATCAAGAGTGACCCTTTCAGTGGGTCTAGAGGGAGAGGGAATCTGTCCCAGACTACTACACCTTTTAGGGGTCCTCAGGCACCCGCTAAGGGTGGTCAGTAGCAACAACAACAACCACTGAGACCAAAGTAGTCTTAGGGCCAATAGGGTGGAAACTCTCAGTTTTAGAAGGGTAGGAATTGGCAGAGGAGCAGACAGAGTGTTCCAGGGAAGACCTCTTAGAGTGCATCTCAGGCCCCTAGTGGGGAAATCTTTTAGCAGTCCAGTGGGCCGTCTAGGAGTAGAGGACCTAGTAGAGGAGCTTGCTTCACCTGTGGTCAGTTTGGCCACAAAGAGGCTTAGTTCCCTCAACATTCTCACTAGACAGGTAGTCAGAGGCCAGCTGCATCAGAGCTGACAGTGGGGGATGTAGGTAGATCCCACAAAGTATTTGCAGTGGTTGATGACCACCAGGATGAGCATCAGAGTACAGTGATTGAGATTGCAGGTGTGTTGTGTGGTATCCCTATCTCTATACTTTTTAATTCTAGTGCTTAAAATTCTTTTATTTCATCATCCATTGTGGAGCGGTGCGGGCTCACGTTTGCTAAGCAGGTGGATAGGTGGCATGTAGAGTTGGCTACCGATGTGCATGTGTTTGTAGATGCCTTCGTTCCCAGTTGTGAGTTGGACCTAGGATCCTTTGTCACTTCAGTTGAACTTCGAGTCATTCCTTTGGGGTCCTATGGAGTTGGGTTGGGGATGGATTGGCTATCATCTCACAACACTCATGTAGAATGTTGTCTGAAGACAGTGGAGTGTTTAGATGACCATGGTAGGAAAGTGGGGATTGTTGGAGTTTAGCGATTGATATCCTTACGTATGATTTTCGCTATGCAACTTAGGTGGTGTATGCGTCAAGGGTGTTAGCTTTTCGCAGTTGCTCTTGAGTATGTGGATGAGGAAGAGAGTTGAGAAATCTCTCTTGATGGTCACCCTATTCTTCGAGAGTATGTGGATGTGTTTCCATTGGATATTCCTGGTATGCCTTTGAAGCAAGACATAGATTTTCGCATTGAATTGGTTCTTGGTGCATAACCTATTTTGAGAGCTCCATATCGGATGACTACTCAGGAGTTGAGTGAGTTGAAGTTGTAGGTAGAGGAATTGTTGGCCAAGGGGTTCATTTGTCCTAGTGTTTCTCCTTGGGGTGCGCTAGTTATCTTTGTTAAGAAGAAGGATGGTTCTCTTCGGTTATGCATTGATTATCGACAAATGAATAAGGTAACCATCAAGAATAGATATCCATTGCCTCAAATAGATGATCTTTTTGATCAGGTAAAGGGAGCCAAGGTGTTCTCTAAGATTGATATGAAATCTGGTTATCATTAGTTGCACATTCATGATGCAGACATTCATAGGATGACGTTTCCTACTCGTTATTGTCACTATGAGTTTATAGTGGTTCCATTTGGGTTGACGAACGCACCTTCAGTGTTCATGAGTTATGAATGGGGTTTTTTGCACCTAACTTGATCATTTTGTCCTTGTGTTCTTGGATGACATATTTATTTATTCTAGATCTATGGAAGAGCATGAGGGTCACTTTCGACAGGTATTGCAATGCTTGAGGGAGAATCAACTTTTTGTGAACTTGGCAAAGTGTGATTTGTTTCAATCAGAGGTGAGCTATCTTGTTCATTTAGTTTCGAGAGAAGGTGTATCCGTGGATCCTTCTAAGATCCAAGCCATTGTTGATTGGTCAATGCCGACCAATGTTTATGAGTTTCAAAGTTTCATGGGTTTGGCCAGAAATTATCGTCGCTTTGTTCAGAGATTTTCTTGGATAGGTCACCCAATCACTTCTCTTCAGAGGAAAGGGAAGAAGTTTGTTTGGTTAGAGCAGTGTGAGTCATCTTTTTGCACCTTGAAGGAACTCCTTGTTAGTGCTATGATTTTGGCATTTCTTGATCCATCTAGAGATTTCATGGTATGCATAGATGCCTCTCTAGAAGGTATAGGTACAGTGCTTATGCAGGATGGACGTGTGGTTGCCTATGAGTCTAGTAAAATCAAGGATCATGAGTTGAACTATCTAGTTCATGACCTGGAGTTGGTAGTTGTAGTGCATGCATTGTTAGATGGCGACATTTCCCGTTGGGGCGTCGGTTTGAGCTGCCTAGTGATCATCGTAGTTTGCAGTATATTTTCACACAGTCGAACTTGAATGCTCGATAGCGAAGATGGATGGAATTCCTCTGCGAGTATGATTTTGAGGTTTGTTATATTTAGGGGAAAGAGAATGTAGTGGAACATACTTTGAGCCGTAGGCGGCATGAGGTTACAACATTGTCCCTTGGTGTGGACTTGAGTGAGAGAATTCTTGGAGTTCTTCCTCAGGACACCTGGTATCAGGATGTTAGAGCCATGGCGAAGTTTGGAAGACCATTGGAGGGTAGATATTCTGGATATACTCTTGAGTCAGATGGTCTTCTTCGACATCTTGGATGGAACTATGTACCTCCTTTGGAGGGTCTACGCATTTTGATCACGACTGAGGCCCATTGTGCACCTTATTCGGCACACCCTGGTGTCAAGAAGATGCACGCAGATCTTAGACAAATATATCATTGGGCTGGTATGAAATGTGACATTGCTGATTTTGTGTCGATGTGCTTAGAAAGTCAGCGGGTGAAGGCGAAGTATCAGCACCCTACAGGGCTTTTACAGCCTAATTTGATACCGGATTGGAAATGGGTTATCATTTCCATGGATTTCATAGTAGGGTTGCCTATTTCTTTGCATCGTCATGATGCCATCATGGTCATTGTTGATAGATTGACCAAAGTTGCTCATTTTGTTCCTATTCGATCTTTTTATACAACAACAGTGGTGGCACGAGTCTTCTTGGAAGATGTGGTGAGGTTGCATGGGATCCCTAGGCAGATCATTTATTATAGAGACCCTGTCTATACTTCAACTTTGTGGACTTCACTTCAGCATGCTTTGGGAACCCAGTTGAATTTTGGTTCAGCTTATCACCCAGAGACCGACGGTTAGACTGAGCGTGTGAATCAGGTGTTGGAGGACATGCTTCGCATGTATGTTATGGATCAGCAGTCGCACTGGGAGGAATATCTTTGCCTGGTGGAGTTTGCTTATAACAACAGATATCACAGCTCTATAGGCATGTCTCCCTTCCCAGCATTGTATGGTCATCCTTTCCGTACTCCTTTGAGTTGGGATTGGTTGGAGGATAGGGTGCGTTTAGGACCGGATATGCTTCGTGAGATGGAGTAGCAGGTTGAGTAGATTCATGGGCATTTGGTTACTACTCAGGATAGGTAGAAGAAGAATGCCGATGCCCATAGAGTAGATTGTCAATTTTCAGTTGGCAACCCTATGTTCTTGAGAGAGTGTCTGCGGAAGAGTCAGATCCATTATGGAAAGGGTTCTAAGTTGGCACCTCATTTTGTAGGCCCTTTTGAGATCCTTGAGAGGATAGGACCTGTTGCCTACCATCTTGCCTTGCCACCGAGTCTATCCTGCATCCACAATGTCTTCCATGTTTTAGTTTTTTGACCTTATCATCCTGATGTGACCCATGTTCTTGATTGGAATGCTTTGCAGGTCGAGGATGAGCAAATTTCCATGGAGCCCATGCACATTCTTCAGCATCGGGATTTGACCCTTAGGGGTCATACCATCAACCAGGTAAGGGTCCTATGGGACCCAAGTAATGAGACCTCAGCGACATGGGAGGATGCAACGAAGATGAGAGAGCTTTATTCTTATTTGTTTTAGGCTTCCAGGAGTAAGCCTAGGCTTGGGGGGGAGGATGTAGTACCCCTCCTTGATCAGACTCTTTTTGTATTTTGTTTGACTTCAGTTGATTGTTTAGTGGAGCATTATTGTATTTTGATTCAGATTCTATGCGATGTTATTTCATGCTTTATCTGGATTTGTGATGTATGCTTTCATGCAGTATCTCAATGCTTATGATTAATGTTATTTTATGGATCATTATCATGGACTGACACTTTTACCTTATATGTACGATGCGTTATTTATATGTTGCATGTTTGCATGTGTATGGGATGTGAGGGGATAATTTTCTATCACTCACTCGGGTGAGATAGGGAACGCAACGATTCTCCTTCATCAGTGTGTGTGTCATGTCTATTTATATATTTGTTTGTATGCATGTGTGGTTCTTTGGTGCAGGAAATTGCAGGTACTAGTACCGGGTAGGTATAGGGTATTGACTCCACCTGCTTCACAGGTCTAAGCGTGCCTTATATGTCCGATGGGAGTGGAGGAGATAGTTGTTAGACCCTAACCTGACCCGCAGTTACACTCGTGTGAGTGTTGTCAGTCGGTTGTCTTTCCCGTGTGGCCAGTATGTGAGTCATAAGTGCTTTGGTTTGGTCATTTGTGAGTCATCATTTGATCATTCTTCGTTTTGCGTGCTTTCGTTCATTTGAATGGTTATTTAATTGAGTGAATGATGCTATTTTTTACGCTGGCGTAGTTAGTTGATTTTTATGCTCATAAGTCTATTGATTTAATTAAATAAATAAATTGCTAGAATTAAATGGTTAAATTGGCTTATTTTATTGTGTAAAGTTGTATTAATATTTTGTGGAAGGAAATAAATAACTGCCTAGCCATTTTAAATTTAAATGCTTATGTTGAAAGGAAGTATTGTGAAAATAGAAATAGAAAATTAATAAAAGCTTTTCTTTTTACCTTTCCATTTGACTTTTGTATTTTATTTGTTGGAAAAGAATTGTTTTTGGATAAAGGTAAATCTGATTGTTTTTACCTTTTAAAATAATTTAATCTGATTGGTTGGAAACAATTTAACCTAGAAAGTTTAGGTTGAAATTATTTTCTCATATATTCTTGGGAGTTCACGGGAATAGGGGGCAAAATTTTGAGGAAGAAATTTGGAAAACCATTCTGGAAGAGGAGCTGGAATTGGATTTGGTTTGCAAGGACTGGGATTCTTCCATCATTTTGCTTTCTAGTTTGCTTGAAGGCTGGATAATCTCTTCTTGTTTGAAATTTAATTTTGAATATTTTAGTTGCTTCCTGTGTGTTGGAAAAATGCAAATCTCTTGTAAATCCTTGTTGAATGGTTGGAATGAAAGAAAGATTGCCTGTTATTGTTGATTTGGTGGAACTCATATCAAATGTTTGCATATAGGAAAGAAATGGTTCATTTTTCTATTTGTTGTTTGTTATTTATTCTTGAAAATCAAATTCTTGAATTACCTCTTCTATTTGGAATAGAAAGAATTAGATTTAGCTTGCTGTGTGCTTTCTAGTATCTAATTGCCCAAGATTTGGGGTTTATGTTGGTAAAAATTGTTTGTTTACCTCTTGATAGATGTAAGAAACTCTTCCTGTGTAATGGAAGTGAGGAAATTGACCTTAATCCTTCTCCTATCTCTTAAATTCCTCTATGTTTCCCAAAGTATTTATTTATTGGGTTCTTGTATGATTTTAATTCACCATTTACATTATTGGTAAATATCCCTTTGTATTTTGGATTTTGGCACTGTGTATGCGCTCCCGTGAAATGAATAGGGGATGAATTGATTTTGTATCATATTGTTTTAGAAGCATTATGAAGTAGAAATTTTATTAAATTAAATCTAACCTTACCTCGTGGCGGGTTAGCCCCACCACGTGGGATGGTAGTGTCTGACTACCTTAGGTAGCAACACTGCTACACGGTAGCAGCACTACCGATCGGTAGTTGCTGCTACCAGTTGGTAGTGGCTGCTACTGACGGTAGCAGTACTATTGGTCGGTAGGCTTGCTATCGGCGGTAGTAGTACTATCGGCAGGTAGTGCCTTCTGCTCCGGCAACAACACTACCGCGGGTTGGCTTGGCCCCCCACATGCCTTGTACCATTCACGGTACAACTTATAATATGTCGTTAATTTATTTTATTCTATAAACGCAATGAATTTGTAAAGTTGGTTTTAAAGTTAAATTTTAAATGGTAATTTATAAAGTGATTTATTATATTGATTTAATAAATTTATTTATTGAAATCAAGGCATGAATTATTAATTCAAATTGGTAAATTTGGATGTATTCTGGAAATTGATTAAATGTATATTATTAATTCATATTTTATTCGGTTGAATATTTATGTGGATTTTATTCTTGTTGGAGTATTGAATTTGGAAATTAAATAGATGTGAATGTCGTATAAGGGTGTTTTATTTAATTTTCTATCAATGAAGTTTGCAAGTGCTTATGATTTTGATTTTCTCAAAGATTGTCTAAGTGTGGACTTAGTGAAATTAGCTTTCCTTGCAAAGAGTTATATTTGTGTTATTTCTCATCTTTGGTTCAATCATCCTGTAGTGGCATATTTGACTATTTTGACCAAGTGATATATGATGACCTCGTTGTCTTAACCATATAGTGTCTTTGCCTTATGGCTAACCAAGAGTCAGTATGTCCTTATTTTGACCACTTGTTTTTGGATAGTGGTGTTATGGCTTTTTGCTTTGCCATAGGGTCCTCGTGGAGTGACCATGTTTGTTTAGTGTCCTTTGAGAGAGTGTCTTTCAAGTGGGGGCCATGCCCAAAGTGGATGGCAGGATAACCCATTGAAAGTTAGATAAGAAGTGATAATCTAATTAATTGATTAGGTGGGTACTTTATAACATTATATAAGATATTGTACCTCGTGCATGGGTGAGTGCTTGTAAAGGGCTCATGATGTAGTGGGAAGGCCTTGAATGGAAAACCAACCACCTTGTCTTCACGAAAGGCTGGTAGGGTCCGCATGAGACTTAGTTGGAGCTGGAGATTTGGGAAAGGTTACCATGATAACCTAGGATGGGGGTCGAGACCTATGGAGGCCAACCATGATAACCATCATAAGCTATGCGATGATACTCTCTCTTTAGGTTAACTTGTGTATTGTGATGTTGAGTCACCTGGAATATTGTGGAGTCATTTTGTGCTGTCATGGAGTCGTATTGTTTTGTCGACCATGTCATGCTTTTGCTTGCTTGAGGGTCCTCTGCTATCTCCTAGCACGGTGGGGTGATTCCATTTTGGGAATTACATGGTCGGGTGGTAGTGCCACTTCCCATCTAATGTTCTTGTTCATACCTTCATGCGAAGATTGCATTTGCAGGTGTTTATGTGGTTCGTGGCTCATGCTCTATCTCATGTTTGGAGATTATTATTCTTTGGAGACCTATGTGTTCATTGTATCCATGATCTTATGTAACTTTGGATTGGGTTAAGTTGTAACTTTATTTGTAATTGAGAGCCATGTATTGGAGGTGCAATATAATCCTAGTTGGGATGTTGTTTATCATCTTTCTTTATGATTTGTGTAAATGCTTATTAAAGAGAAATTATATTGTATCATTTCAATCTTTCAATGGTGTAACTGTTATTGCATATAGCTTTTTATGTTCTATGAGTTTGATAGATTATTGGATTAATTGTAATTATGGAATTTAACTTTTGGATTTATCCTTCATTGGTAACCCTTAAGGAATTCTGGTGTAAGTCTTCCGCTTGTGTTATTATTGTGCAATGCTATAATTAATACACTTATCTGATTATACTTTAAAAAAAATTGTTTCACCCTTGTTGTGGGTTTTCCTTTGGGGTTCCTGGTGGGGCATTATAGGAGACAAGAACAAAATGGAGTCATCTTCGTGCAAGCTTTGGGAGAAAAATGAAGAGGTCTGGAGGGAAGTCGTGGACATAGGTATAGAACAATATGTCAAAAAAATCCATTGTCAGAAACACCAGCTTACAGATTTGTTTGTTAGAAATCGAAATAATGGGGTTCTAAGCGTGTTGGGGTGGAGTTCAAGATTGATGAACCCTTCATCGCTGAGATTATTGGGCTTAGCATAAAGGGTAAAAAATTCTACAGTGAGAGGAAAAATTCGGAAGAAGCCCTCTCAGTTTTCTATGACAAAAAGAGTGAATGAAGAAGAGACAAGAAGAACCTAAAAGGAGGCTACAATCAAAAGGACCTTTTGAAGCTCTGGGAAGACATGGTAGAGTTTATTATGAGGTACATAACCCTCGATGGCGGCTATGCTAGTATCTTTACCTATCATTTTATTATTATGAACCTCTTTAGGCATGATTAAATAATTTCTATCCCATTTTATTTGCTGTCATCTCTTGAGTATTCCATTCATAAGCATTTTGAGAATGAGGAAAACCCGGTTTTTCATGAGGGGTTAATCCTTCTGGTTGTGGAGTTCGCTAAGGCTCATGAGGTTAAACCTTCCCTTCTCTAAGAAACCTTAAATCCCTAGCGAGCCAGGAGGTGCATGGTGTTTCAGATATGGAGTTTGGCGAGGCGAACGACAAAATTGCTATGGATTGGAATGATATCCATGTTTAAGATGATTCAAAATATAAGCCCTCAGAGGATAAGGGTCCCCCGCAGAATCTCACATCCGGCACAGATAGTAGCAGGAAAAATCCACCTAGATGGGCAGCAAAAAAATTGAAATCCCTTGTGTCTCATCCCCAAAATTTGGGCCCGCAAAATCCTAAAAAGAAGAAGAATGGAAAAAAGGTGGAGATTCAAGGAAAAGGGGGAAATGAAATTAAACTTGATATTCCCCTTAATATGGACCCCAATGAGATTAAATGTGACAAAATGGATGTTGACAAGCTCCTGGGCAATTCGTTTGCTAATTAGGATAAATGTTTTCGATGGGTTTTTGGTGAAATTAATTTCCTGAAATAGGGGATTAAGGATAATGTGGACTCTTTCACTAAGAATCCGGAACCTAATAAAAATGATAAAATCCTGAAGCTGTCCCAAAAAATTGTGGACAATATTAAGGTCATGAAGACAAAACATGAGGCTAGGATTGATAGGTTGGAGAATGAAAACTAGGATTTAAAGGGTAAACTTAAGGGCTTGGTGGAGGTTAGTAAGGAGGCAATGCATAATAGTGTTGAAGGCCTCAAAAGAGTCAACGAGGAAATCATCTTACATAAAAATCATATGACCAAATCTGAACTATCCTCAGACATTAACTCGGACAAGAAAATCTAGGATATGCAAGCATCTATGAGGCCCTCTACCAGGACCAGGAGCAAAAAACAGGAAAGAGGCAATTCGAGGTTCATCATGGAAGAACTCTAAGATATCAATAACAGAGCGATCTAGAAGAATGTTGAGCTTTTGAAAGCTCTTACTTAGTTGTCTTTAGCTAGTGTTTCTTGTTTCCATTGTGTTTTTTGTGGTTTGACTTGTTGGGGTGTGTCCCCTATTTTTGTTGTTGTTTAGCAACTGGTTAGTTTCTGGTTAACTTGTATGTTTTTTGGATGGATTTGGGTTTCAGGTCCTTGTAAAACCCATTTATCTTAATCAAAAACTTAAAAATTGCATAGATAAACTTTGGTAATAAAAAGATTTAAAATTTTAAAAAAGTTAGAAAAAAAACTTGTTTCTAATTGGTTCAAATTGATTGTTTTAATAACTAGTTAATTGAAAAAAAAAACTCATTACAATAATACATTGCCTAACGACAAGTACTAATAATATATCTAAGACAAACACAATGTATAAAAAAATGGAACTCAAAGCATACATTTAATTTCATTCACGAAATTCTTCAAGTCTTCCATAAATCTACAAAAGATTATTAGACCCCAAGGACACAAAATCAAACACTCCCCCACATGGCATAGGCACAACATTTTGCTTGTCTGATAACAAAAACAATACCGTACAATAAAATTTAGATAGTACCTACTGCGGGATTTACATTTCAAAATTAACAAACATTATCACATTCACATTCCCACCAAACTTTACACTTTTCAAAACTATTTAATTTTTCAGTTTTGAAATCATCCCCAAGGATATGATGATTACTTTGATTTCCAAACACCAAAGATATGACCTACCCACTTTATACACTTTTTATTTTACATGCCAAAATATTTTATTATAGTTCACTTCATGTTTAGCTATTCAATTTCCCTTTTGGGCTGTTGATACATGAAAATATATCTGTGATATAATGAAGCAACTTGTATCAAGATAGGTAGTCTCCCCTGACCCCTCCAACTCTGGCACTACCAAGCTTATAAAGCTTAACTACCTACAACCTGCACATCTCAAAACCTACAACTTCCATCTATATTTGTTTTCAATGTTAGTACCATATTTGCCACTTAGAAAATATATATCAGTGGAGTAGCTTTAGAGAGATGATTCAACGAAAAACAAACCATGTAGGCTAATTCCACGGTACAGTCTAGAGCACAATGGTACTTACTGCACCTGCATACTGAGAGAAATTATAGCCATGGAGGACCACACAGAAAGTACCATACCTAATAAGCTATATCTATATGCTAATACATAAATACTGCCATTAGAGCATATGCATTGATGTAAGATATGTGAAAGGGAAGGCCCTGATTATGACATAAACTAAAATTGTATATATATATCGTAAATGAAAACAATATCAGTATCATTATCCTTAGTTATCCAAATGAAAACAGTATCAGTATCATTATAAGTATGTTTATGTGTATTTAGCAGATGAATAAGTTCAAGAGAGAGCATAACCGAGGACATAACATGGCATCACCATTATCAAAACAAAAACATAACCAGGGATTGACATATAGTTTATAAACTATAGACATAACTATACCAACTTATACTATTATGGTTCGAGCCAGTTCGGTTTAAGTATGCCATGCTTATATATGACATAACTAACTATACAGACATGTCCCAAAGCCAAAGCCATCCTCGGTTGCAAAAAACCTTGATATGAGGATACCCTTATTCCTCATTTTTGTCTACAACTTCCCTTCTAGAAGCCTGTGTCTCTGCAACACCCATGCCATTGGGGTTTTCGGCGTGCATCGGTACCCAACCCTCATCGATCATATAATCTAGCCACCATTCTCCTTTTGGCTCTTTTACAACACCAAGCCATTGCTTGAGGAATATGATATTCCTCATAGCTGGTTTCCATTGTAAAAAGGATTTCTTATCCTTGATCATGAGAATGGGTCTCTTGAAGTTTATTCTGAGTGATTAACCCTTATCGATAGCCTCTGAGACCCTAACATAGTCTTCCGGGTAGGGGATAAGGGGTTTGTCGTCTAAAAAATTAATGACCATCTCAAGATTAACCAAGTATTTGTTGTTAAAGATTAGCTTGCATAATGAAGCTGCAATTACCTTATCCTCTCCCATTGTGAGTAGAATGGCTGTAAAACCAACATAGATGTCACTGTTAATGCGTTTCCTATGCTCTATGTTCAGGAGCTCATCACCCAAAATTCTCTTGGTCGCATGGATGACCAAATCATCCTCCGATCTTAGAATAATTGTCCAACGCTTCTTAGAGATTTGTCCAACAAAGGCCATATCTTGTTTATCTGAATACAAGCAAATACGATAATCCATTGTTGAAGACAAAGTGCAATGTTGGAGTGGAAATACTGCCTCTAGATATATAAGGCTTTTAATGACCAACTTTGCTACTCGTTTCAGGGATCAAACAATAAAAACTACAGCTAGGAGATATGCTATCTACCATGAGTGGCTCTTCATCTCATGATAGGTGAGTACAATGATTATCGGGTGAGTCTGGCAAATATCCGTGTCTAGGATGCCATGTTGGATCATTTCAAGAGATTGTAACTAATTAACTATTAATGATCATCTATTACCATTCGCTCTGGCGACTCAAGTGAATGAAGCAACCGAGCAACACCCACATAATAGAAGCCTAACACATGGTATATGATACTCTGAGTGTATATATTTGTATATATGTGTGTATATATATGTATGTATGTATGTATGTATGCATATGTATGTATGTATGTATATATATACATAAGTATATAAATACATATGTATATACATAAGTATATAAATACATATGTATATATATAAGTATATAAATACATATGTATGTATATGTATATATATGTACATATGTATATATATATACATATATACATATATATATGTACATATATATACACATATATGTGTACATATATATGTACTCATATATATGTGTACATATATATGTACACATATATGTACATATATATGTACACACACACACACACATATATATGTACATATATATACATATACATACATATGTATTTATATACTTATATATATATATACATATGTATATATACATATATATATATATGTATATGTATATATATACATATATGTATATATATAGATGTATATATATACATCTATATATATATAGATGTATATATATATATATATACATATATGTATATATATACATATATGTATATATATAGATGTATATATATACATATATTTATATATATATACATATGTATGCATGTATATGTATATAGATATATAGATATATACATATATAAATATATATACATATACATATATACATATATATGCATATACATGTATATATATGTGTGTATATATAGATTGATTGAGAACATGAGAATAGAAGTATGAGAGTAGAGAGAGTATATGAAAATATGAGAATTTTATTTTTATTTTTACATACTAAAATTTATTATTATTTATTATATATTTTATACATTCATCTTATAGATATATGCATAACCACACAGACACATACATATATCCATACATTCTTATACATATATACATACATACATATATACATACATACATATATACATACACACATTCATATATTTAAAATCTTTTGGTTTGTATTTTTCTTTTCTAGGTTATTCTTGGAAAGCTCAATATCAAATTCCAAGTCACTTGGGTTTGATCTCATACTTCAATTTTCCAAATTCAATGGTGTCAAATATGCCCCTTTACACCTAGCCATAAATGTTTTTGCAACTATTTGTGACATCTTGATATTTAATGATATTCATATGTGCAATAAATTTATAGGAAACAATTACAACGAAAAATAATTTCAAGGAAAATTTAGTTATAATCTTAAAATGAACATATGAAATTGAAAATTAAATCTACATATAGACCATTTGCATGCTTTTCTATTGTCCTTCAATAATTTAACTAAGGTGTAAAGCTAATTGACAAGAGGGTTGCTAGAGAGTTAAACAAATAAGAAGGTGACTATGAATTAGCACACACATTTAGAAAAATCAAATGTCTACATCAAAAGTCATTTTTGTGCCACTTAGGATTGACCTAGAAAATATTATGGGTGAAGATAAGGTTCAAGATAGTAATCATATTAAAGGTGATAATTTATGAAAGAGTTATGAATAGGTTCTATATAACATCAACATTATTTCTTTATCGTTGTTCTCTAAAGAGTACCCTATCCATTCAAAAATAATTTCTTAAATTAACATTTTAGTGAAATAATTCTTAATTCTAATTAATCTAAGTTAATTGTTGCAAATAAATAAATAATACTAACATTGTACTACTGTAGAGGCTCTGCAACTATAGGCATATCTTGAGGGTTTGAGCCTTCGTGGAGGGGTCATTCGAGCTAGATCGTGGAGGAGGGCATACAACCTCTTCCATGTAGGTAAGCCTCCTCTTCTGCCTCTCATTTTTCATTGTGATTAATGTTGCATTGTGTTTGTGCTTTGGTGTTTCAATTTGTGTGCCTTGAGTGGTTAATGTGTCATGATGGATGGGGATCTGGATGGTGGTACAATTAATTCAGTCGATCATGCCGGGTTTTCAAATGTCGCCACCTCGACTGGTGTTAAAACATTTAAGTTTGGCCTTGTTAATTCTTCGTTCTCTATTTCCGACTACACAAAATTTGAAGCTAGGTTTTCTTTACTATTTGAAGGTAATGGCGATGAGGGTGGAGGAGGAGGTGAGAAGAGTAACCTTGCTCTGTTTATTCTTTCTATCATCCCCAATTCAGAAATGATTTATGCCCTAAATAATGAAAAATCTAGATTAAAAGATGTTACTATTTTTCTTGTGGTTGTGGATACTACTAACTGTCCAGCCCGTAAATATATGGACGAATGGCTTAAAAATATTTGGGTTAAAAAATTAGGGTTGCATTTTTCATTTTGTAGAATGATTAAGAGAGGATCGTTTCTCTCTTTTTTTTAATGATGCCAAGTCATAGACAGCTGTCGTCGAGAAGCAATTCTAGTCCATAGGGAAATGTACTTTCAGGGCTCTCAAATGGTTGCTCGAGGCTGTGAATGATGGAATTTTGGCCCTCTCTTTCTCTAGGTGGATTGTAATTAAAAAATATTTTGCCTTTTTTGTGGAATTTTATTCCCCAAATATTAGCCTCCATTGGGAGAGTTCTCAGAGTGGATAACACTCATTCCTTAGTCCCTCACATGGATGCTAGGGTCCTAATTTCGATCGACCTTGGTAAAGACCTTCCTAGATTTGTTCAAATTAATGTCTACTTTCTGTGTAAAAGAGAGGGGCACATTCAAAGGAATTGCCCTATTCTCACTAAATGTAAACCCCCAAACAATTCCAAGGGTAACTCTAGAAATCTAGTGATTCCTAATGGTGTATCTCCCACCCCTCTTTAGTCTCTACCTAATCTTGCAGAGGGTAATCAAGGCCCTGTGATGGACATGCTCATGTCTTTAAAGAAGCGGTAAATATTGTGGTTAACTCTCCACTTATCAATCTCCTCATTCTTGATGAAGCTTCTAAGTTTGGGATGTTTAATGTAGACCCTCTCCCTCACTTAGCCATTGTGATTTATCTTTCTTAAATTAGAGATCCAAAGGAGGGAAATTATGACTAGTTTGTGCACCAAAAAAATCACAAAGTTAGGATAAAGAACGCCCAATAGCTCACCATTGAGAATCTCAAGGGTTCTAAGGCTTTCATGATGGATATATCCCTGTATTCAGAGGAGCACCCATAGGTTGTTCACTCCTTTGATCTAATGGATAATGATTCTCATTTCTTTCCATCTGTGCCTAGTTTGGTTAAAGAAAATAATAAATCCCTTCTTATATATATATTGTTAGGGGTATCAAGGATAGGAGACGATCTAGCATGAATCTGGTGAAGTTGCTAGCTTGAATGCTCCCATAGTGGGATGGGACCCCCTAAAATTAATGAATAAATTCAAAATTCTTGTTGGGACTCACTTTGAGGTGCTTCAAGATGGAAAAGGTAATGGGAATCTCCTCCTCCATGGTGGTATTCAGACTACTGCTCCCCCCTAGATTGATGGTAGCACTTTTCCTATCAATGAGAATCATAATAGTAAATTTGATAGTGATGCATCCTTTTTTGATGTTATTACTATAGACCACCTTATTAGGAACATGGTTTTTAATGAATCCCATGACTTAGCCATTGTTCCCTATAAAAAATCTAGGATGAGCCTCAATGAGGATTTCACTAGAGTCCAATCTATTGAGTCAAACTTGGATTCTAGGTTCCTGTCCAGTGACTCGATCATTAAAGAGGAGCATTATACAAGTTAGGACCAAGTTAAGGATTTCAAAAATGAAGAATATGAAATTCTAAATCCTGTTGGGAATGGTCTATTTACCAAGGTTAAAAGGAAGAGGGGAAGGCCTAAAGGAAAACAATCCCCCTGACCTAAGAAGAAAGACAGTAAGAAGGATCTTCCTAAGTGCTTTGAAAACTTTAAAGCTGCCAAAGATATCATCAATTAATATTTCTCATGGATCTAAACTATATATCTTGGAAAATTAGGGGACTTGAATCCCTAGACATGAAACATATGGTCAAGTGATTTCTTAACCAACACAAAAATATTGATATTTTGGTACTACAAGAAGTAAAAGCTACTAGATACATATGGAAAGATGCAATTCAGTTCTCTACCAATCATGACAAAGGTAAAGGGGGTGTTGTGATATGGTTGGAGGCAAATGGGGATCCAAGATCATGGACAATGGTTCATCCCCATGTAACAAAGTGGTGTGGATAATTCTAAATCTTTGTAACACTAGGGTTGGAGTATGTTCCCTCTATGTCTCCAACAATTACGAAGAAATAATTATTTTATAGAAATGGATAGCTAACCTCCCGTATATTCCTTATCTTATAGGGGGAACTTTGACATGATTGAACATCCAAGAGACAAACTTGGAGGTTTGAAATTGAAGTGGAAAAGTGGGGAGAAGCTCCACTGGGCTAGAATGAAAGATAAAGTTAGACTATTTGATCCCCTTGTGGTATGAAGGAGTATAAGGTTATATGGTATAATTGGTGTAACTTTTAGCAAAGGAGGAGGAGGATGTTAGAAATGTATGTTTTGTTGTCATTGATGTCAAACCTGGTGATTTAGATATGTTCGGATATACTAAGACAATGTATGCATGGAGGTGATGTAGAACAGTGGAAGATAGGTATGTATGTATGAAGATGAAGAACCTTGTTGTTATGTCAGGAATCTAACGTTGCAGAGATAGTCATTGCAGATGTGTTTTCTAGAAGGATGTTGCTCCAAAAATGTATGTTAATAGTATGTGGATATGTCTTTCATATTGACCAAGTCTTGAACTTGGTTGTGGCAATTGGATTTGGTGCTTCGAAAATTGTGCTCCGGAATTATATTCAGTGATGATGATGTTTAATAGTGTTTGTAGTTCTCTACATTCCTCTGCATTTTGGTTTTTGATGATGATCTTTTGGCAATACATTATTCATGACCTCAACTTCTTTGTGTCAAGTTGGATCATGTTTTTGTACTTCGGAAACATGCTTGCGGGCAGAAGTTCGAGGATATTATCATTTCGGGTCTATCCGACCTTGAATGTTTTTGTTTTTTTACTCTAGTGATTGTAACGCGTGATTTGACCATTGGAATATTCTTGAAATAAATCATGTAGAAGACTAATGGAGAAGTATTCTTGAAGCCGACTTGGTGCATATACCTACTGGTATATATATGTTATGATTTTCTCGTTATGGTGTGAATTTAAAAGAAGAGTGAGAGTGGTGTGCATGGTGTGTTCAGGTGTGAGTGTGTGTGAGTGAGAAAGAAAGGCGTAATTGGTGCGATTGTGGATGTATGTGTGATTGGAGTTGGCAGATTGCAAAAAATTTGCAAAGATTCTTGACCAAATTTGCTGCAAGTAGTTGTTTAGATCTCTGAGCTTATCAGGAACTAAACCTATGCATATGTAGATGCAATTTTCTCATTTTATATTTTTTTCTATCTCTTGACAGTGAGATTTCCGATAGTAAGCCATTGCAATCCAAACAATGAGCCCTCCATCAGTGAGCCTTGCAATCTCATATAACTAGTTATATTATCTTGAGAGTTAACCCTCTCTGTGGTTTTTCCCATTTGGGTTTTTCACATACAAAAATATGATGTCTCTCATATGGTTGTGTATCTATTGCATTTCAATTATGTTTCATGCATTACTTTTGTGATAAGATTTATTGAGAATAAAATAAGTTTCAGAAGTTCAGTTTTGTAAAAGGTAATACTGATTCACCCCCCCTCTCAGTATTCCATACTGATTGCGGGCTGGATAGGTTTTCTGCCAATAAATACCTATTTTCTTTCAATAAATATGGGAATGGTAACACTATCAAGGTGTGTTCATTCACTCTCTTGGATCATCATCTGATCTCAGTCCAAATTTTTATGAACTTCAATATAATCCCTCAGCCTAAGAGGGACAATGATTTTATGCTTAACACCAATCTTCTAAAGGATCAAGATGTTAAGAATGCCATCTATATGATTAGAAAAATAAAAATGGGACTCTCATACCCCCTCAACCCTTGAATAAATAGAACTATAATGTTAGTAGATGGAAACAAACCATTGGAAAAAAGAAAGCTAAAGATGGTAGGAGGATTGAGAGAGAACTTGAAGATAGCATGTTAGCCCAAGAGGCCTAGGTTCAAGATAATCTCGACAATATGGAATTGTCTCTCTCCTTATCTCAAACTAAAGACATGTTGAGAATCATACAACAGAAGAAGATTTAGGGGGCCAAGGTAAGGGCTAAACTCAATTGGCTACAACAAGGAGATAAAGGATCCAAATTATATTTAAATTTGCTGAGGCAAAATGAATTCAAGGAAATAATTGACAAAGTTTGGGATGAAGGAAAGGGATTGGTAGATAATGAGGATATTAAGACTATCTTCCTGCAATACTATCATAAGTTATTCTCCTCAAAGGATTTCTCCTCTTCTAGCCTCTCTGCCAAAGACAAATACAAATCCCTCAGTCCTAAGAAAATTTCAACAGTAGAGGCTGAATTTCACAAAAAAATCTATATCAATTGAGGAAATTCATAAGGTTATCAACACCCTAAACAATGATAAGGCCCCTGGTCTAGATGGGCTGCCCATTGAATTATACAAAGAATCTAAGGATTGGCTTAGCATTGATTTGTTTTAGATGTATAAGGAAGCTTTGATAAAGGGAACATTATGTACTGAAATCAACAAAGGGGTGATAAAATTGCTCCCAAAGGAAGGAGACACATCCCTCATTATGAATTGGAGGCCTATTACATTACTTAACGTCTCCTATAAGATTATGGCTATAATTATTGAAATAAGATTGGTGGTTATCCTCCCATGTTTTGTTAACAACACTCAAACCGGTTTCATTAAGGGGAGATACATTATTGAGAACCTCATCACAAGTTGGGAGGCCATGAATTGGGCAAAGTTAATTGACCAAAATGTTGTTATGTTTCTAATATGTTTTGAAAAGGCTTATGATCGAATTGAATGAAGTTTTCTCATTATGATGTTAGAGGCATTTGAGTTCCCTAATGAATTATGTCAAATAGTTTGGGTGCTCCTTAAATATGCATCTACTCAAGTGGAGGTCAATGGTTCCCATACTCAACCTATCAAGCTATAAAGATCTATTAGACAAGGATGCCCTCTTGCTCTTGTCATGTTCGTTATTTTTGTAGATGCTATATTTTACCTACTTAGAGATTCTTCCCACTCCCCAAGGATTAGGGGTATCATCCTACCCAGCAAAGTGGATCTTATCAACATCTAGTTTGCTGATGAGGACAATATGGACTCTCTGATGGTTAAGCTTAATATATTCTATGAAGCCTCTAGGGAAAAAATCTCTACTTCCAAATCCACTCTCTTGGGTTGGAATGATACCCCCCTTCTTGGCTTACTAAGTATGGATATCATTGGGTTGGCCCTTCTAAGAAAGTAAGATATTTGGGCATTCCCTTTTCTATTAACCCATGTCTAAAAGAGATGTGGTTATGGATTAAAAGAAAACTGGGATGCAAATTAAACAATGGAATAAACAATATTTATCACTAGTAGGCAGAATGGAGGTTTGTTAGAAAATTCTTTCGTCTTACAACTTATACTATGCATTTGTTTGGATGTTTAGTAATTATCAGATTAATGATATTCAAAAATCTATTAGGAACTTTCTTTGGCTAGAAGGAAGAGGTAAAAGTGGCACTCGGTTAAATGGAATTGGTGTTGTCTTAGTAAGAAATTGGGTGGTATAGGTATGAAGGATTTCAAGATGCAAGGTATAGCCTTAGCATCTAAATGGATATTCCTTGTCCTAGAAGGTGAGGAACCATGGAAGGTTCTTATTAGGAATAACATTAAGCTTACTGTACCAAAGTACACCAAATCTTGGAAAATGCTCCCCTTTAGTGACCTAGTACTGGTAATTTCCTAGTCTCCTTGGTCAGATCTAATGTGTTTAGGGTTATTGGAAGGCTTGGGAGTTCATTAGGCATATTGTTACTAATAATAGGATCACCAATAATACTAATTTTGTTTATGGAGATAGGTCTATCTGGTGTAACTTGCTCCACAATGATAAATCACTTGCTCTCATCCAGGGATGCTCTACTAAGAGCTTGTCTCAGAAAGGTATATGTTGTTTTAATGACATCATTACGAAAGGTAATATGATTTATTGGTTTGATCTCAATCAGAAATATCATTTGCCACCTTCCAATTGGAGGACTTATACTATGATGAGGGAGTCATGTCTCTGCCCTGATCTCCCCAAGCAGTGTGAAGCAATTTTAAATAGGTCCTTATCCTATACATGGGTGGATGGATCTCCATTGATGAATACCCAAGCGGAAACGGTTTATGATGCATTATCTTCTAACTTTGATTTGATTACACATATTAATTTTCCATGGCATTTGAATTACAACAGTAATGATTGGCATAAATTTTTCACCCAACTTTGGGATAGTAATATATTGCCTAAAAACAAAGGCTTCAAGTGGTTGTTTAATCTGCATAAGATTCCTATTAAGAATAATCAAAATTATATTGATGTGTGTAATATTTTTCAGGATTGCAGACACTTCCATGCATATCTTCTTTGAATGCATTTCTGCTAAGGAAATTTGGAATATGTTTGGAATTAACTTTGCTAATGTTTTTACTCATCATGATGTTGTTTGTGGGTTCATTAAAGGCATTAATAAAGACAATAATCTCTTTTGGTCCTTGTTATCTTGTGAAATTCTTTGGAGTATATGAAAGTTTAGGAATGAGGAAAGGTACTAGAGTAAGGATAGGCTCCTTACTGAGTCTCTAAGGAGACTCATTTTTTACAACATTGATGTTCAGGTTTCCATAGTGATGAGACTTGTAGTAAAAAAGTTTGAGAGATTCATAGAAGATGGAACCAAAAGAGTCTTTCTGTCTGAGCTTTCTCATAGATATACCTGGTCCAAATTCAACATGGAAAGGTCCCCTTTTGTCAATACACTGGAGGATTTTATGCATGAGACTAATGAAGGTAAGAAGATGGAGTGTGGATACTAGGAACAACTAGCTGAAGCCAGAGTAATTCCTTGGAACACAACTATCATATGGATGGAAGGCCCTCCAGGATGGACCTCCGGGATTGAGCATTAAAGTATATTGTATACCATGTGTAGCATGTATATCACGTTTTGAGTATAAAGGTCATATTGTATATCAAATTTTGACCGAAGGTAAATTGTATCTGATGTATAGGCCCCATTTTGTGGTTGGGGTTTGATATTATAGGAAGTCAATCCCATACAGTCATGGTTATCAGTCCCATTTTGTAGCAACTAGGGGAATTTTGATTATCAGTCCATACTCTGAACATTGTATCTAATATTTACTCTATATTTAATACAATACATAAATAAATAATGCTTAACTTATAGATTATGATGTGTTTATATGCACTTTGTGACTCATGATCTCATAATATTTTATTATATAAAAATAGGATCACATCTTCAATGGAGGTTTTTTTTATCACACATGTAATTAAATTTCTCCTCCATGGACTTTATCATTGGATCTTTCCTTTCTTTCTAGATACTCTCACATTATTTATTAATGATTATTAGATTAATTTTGACTCTAAAACTATGCAATTGAATCCTAATATAATTATCATAATTTGTTACCTTGTGAAA
Source organism: Cryptomeria japonica (assembly GCF_030272615.1). Lineage (NCBI taxonomy): Eukaryota > Viridiplantae > Streptophyta > Pinopsida > Cupressales > Cupressaceae > Cryptomeria > Cryptomeria japonica. Next base: position 341,977,552 of record NC_081406.1, read on the forward strand.
AACTTTTTACTATCCAAAATAATTATTAAATAAAAAAATTCAACCATAAATAATTTTAATAATAAATAATAGTTTTTAAAAAATACAATCAAAAGTTAGAAAAAAAAATTCAAATAAAAATAAAGCATATGCAAATAAAAGAAAATAATTCTTAGTAAAAATTAAACTTTAAGGAAAAAAACATTCATTATTGATAACTTTAAAGAAAATAAACATTTAAAATACCTAGGGGGGAGGGGCCAATACGTGCGTGGGGTCCTAAACATGCGATAGTATTGGGGTGGTTAGGGGCCCATAGGGGTGCACTTGATCCCCTAGTACATGTCAAGTTTATTTTGAAAAGTTAAACATTTTCAACCCAATTAAAAATTAGATAAATGTGTACACATTTCAGTAAACATTTGCTATATATATATATATATGTATGTATGTATATGTGTGTGTATATATATGTATATGTATATGTATATATGTATATATATATGTATATGCATATGTATATATATGCATATACATGTGTATATATGTGTGTGTGTATATGTATGTGTGTGTGTGTGTGTGTATATATATATATATGTATGTATGTATGTATGTATGTATGTATATGTATGTATATGTATATGTATGCATATGTATATGTATATGTATGTATATATGTATGTATATGTATATGTGTAATGCCCCGCCAGGAACCCTAAAGGAAAAACCACACAACTAACCAACTAAGGGTGAAATAATTTAAATAAAAAAAGATTAATCCATAAAAAGTGCTTTAATTACTATATTGCACGTTTATTACACATGCGAAAGTCTAACACAAATAATTCCTAAAGGGTTACCAACGAAGAATTATTCGAAAGGTTGAATAACATTATTAAGGTTAATCCAATTATCCATCAATTACTTATTGAACACAATAAACCATATTCATACAACAGATTTCATCATTGGAAGATTAAAGTATTACAATATATTTCTTTTCAAGAAAGCATTTGCACAATTAATAAAGATAACTGATATAATAAATATCCATATAAACAAAGATTACATTAATCACCTATTACATGGCTTCCAATAATACATATAAAATTACATCTTTACCAAATGCCAAGGTAACATAATCCATTGATACAAATGACCGCGTAGGTCTCAAATACAAAAATCTCCAACATGAGATGATACAAGAATCACAATCCATAGAAATATCTGTGAAGCCAATCCTCGCATGAAGGCATGAACATAAACATCTGATGGGAAGAGACACTACTGCCCGACCATGTGATCCAAAAATGGAAACACTCCACCATGCTAGGAGATAGAAAAAGATCCTCAAGATAGCACTAGCAAACACGATTGACAATACAAGTGTGACTCCACAATACTCCAAGTGAACTCAACATCACAATACACTGGTGACCCTAAAGAGAGAGTGTCATCACATAGCTTATGATGGTTACCCTAGGTAGGCCTCCATAGGTCTCGACCCCCAACCTGGGTTATCCTGGTAACCTTTCCCGAACCCCGGGTTCCATCTAAGACTCATGCGGACCCTACCAACCCTTCATGAAGACAAGGTGGTCGGTTTGCCATTCCAGGCCTTCCCACAACATCTTGAGTCTATATGAGCACTCAACCATGCGCGGGGTACAATATCTTATTTAATGTTAAGAACTACCCACCCCCTAATCAATTATTAGGTTATCACTTATTAACTCACTTTTGAGGGGTTATCTAGCCAACCACTTCGGGCGTGGCCCCCACTCAAAAGCCACTCTCCCATAGGACACTATACAAACACAGTCTCTCTACGAGAACTCTATGGTGATACTAATAACCATATAACCACTACAAAACACAGGTAAGGAAAACACAATCTTACTAACCCTTGGTTAACCATATGGATCATAACACATGGTTTAAAATAACAAGGTTATAAGGACAACACCTGATCAAGAGGGTACAACAACCACTACAACATGACGACTAAACATTTACAAGAATTGCAACGAAATCAAGCTCTTGCTAAAAAATACCAAACTCACTAAGACCATATTTCAAACAATCTTTGGAAAATAATAAAATCATTATATACTTGCAATTCAACATTTAAAATTTAACAAAACACAACCACACTGTTTAAAAGAAATTCAAAGTGGTAATTAATATAATATGACTAGAATTTAAACTAACCACAAATAACCAATTTCCCCCTTTTTATTTTTGAACAAGCCACAAATCATAATAACTTAATGAATAAAACATCCCATATTAAATAATACATTTTCCGCAATAGCATCATTTAATTTAATTTTCCAAATAATACAATTTCTAAAAATATTAAAAATCACATTAAATATATATATAATAATAAAAAATATGTGTATAATTATATATTCATCGAATATATATATTTATATACACATATCATATCTAAAAAATAACTTAAATTTACGAATAATGCTAATATTTCCAATTGTAACCATAAAGGAAAATACGTTTAAAATTTTATATATATATATATATATATATATATATATATATATATATATATATATATATATATATATATATATATATATATATATATATATATATATATATATATATATAACATAAAATCCAAAAAAGAAATTTTATTGGCGAAACGTTATAATTTTTCCCACGCTGCAAAAAGCACAACGAACTATAATTTAGTAGGTGGTTTATTAACATGGACTGTTGTTGGTAGTTGGTAGTGACGCTACCAATGGTAGCACTACTACCATATGGTCGCAGAGACTACCAATGGTAGCTCTACTACCATATGGTAGTAGTGCCTACCATATGGTAGTAGTGCCTACCATATGGTAGCTCGCTGCTACCAATGGTAGTGCAACTACCATTCCACGTGGTGAGGGAAGGTGGGTCCCCTACCACGTGGGTCAATATATTATTATTTTTTTTAATTTTTTTTTTACGAAAATTCTTTCCTGCACAAAACCATAACTCTGCTAAAACAAAAAGAGTATAAACATAATTTTTTTCTTTGAAGGAAAATTCTTAATTAAAATTTATGTTTATAAATAGATACATATAAGACCCAAATCAAATGATTTTGGGCAAAATTCATGACAAATTTAACCAAAATAGAGAGGATTTAATCCAAATTTCCTTTGTTAAAATGAAAAAAATCAAGAACACACACAAGGAGGTCAATTTGTAAAAAAATGGTCAGCATAACCCTTGTTCTTTAACAATAGAAAATCTCCAAACAAATAGAAAATAAATTTGTTACTTCCAAACTAGAAATGAAGAGATTTAACACAAATTATTCAACTTGAAAAACACAAATAGAGAACTAAATTTCTGGTTCTAAAAACCAATTTCTTCAAAATTAACAAACTAATTTGAGAAGAGATAAACTCAAATATTAATCACTCTATTCCCACAACTCAAATAAAATTTAAAACTTCCAAAAGAATTTCATGAATTCCCAAACACACACACAGTAAGTTTTTAAAACATTTCAAAATTTTAAACAAAAAAGAAGATAAAATCAATCCAACCTGTAAATGCACTCCTGGAAGAAAATTTGAGATGAGCTTCAACCTGCACACCAAATTCCAATTTTTTTTTTCAGAGCTTAGCTTCCAAAAATTTTCCTCCTCTCTTCCCATGAACTCTCAGGTAATATATGAAAAATTTTAACCTAAAAACTTTTAGGTTAAAGTTTCATTCAACCAATAAAAAATTTCCCCCAAAAAGTTAAAATCTAATCTCCTCCAAAAGGTCAATGGAGATATTTTCTTTTTCTCAATTCTTTTTCCTAAAATTGAAAATAACTCAACATATAAATTTAAAATTCTAAAAGCATACTTTTTAACTTTATTTCCTTTCTCAAATAAATACAATTACTCTTTTAAATATAACATGCACTTTAACCATTTGAATTTAATAACTCAATTTATTTAACTAAATCAATAATCACAAAGGCATATTAATTTAATTTAAATACACCAACAAGAAATAAAACTATTTACTCAAACTAACTCTTCTAACTAACTGGAGCCACACAAAACGACAAATAACCACACGACGACTCACAAAATGAAAATGCCAAAGCAACCAGACTCGCACACTGGTCAAACGGGAAATGATGACCGACTGATGACATTCACATGAGTGTAACTGCGGGTCAATTTTAGGGTCTAACAACTATCTCCTCCACTCCCATCAGACAAATAAAGTACGCTCAAACCTGTGAAACCAGGTGGAGTCGATACCCCATACCTACCCACTACTTGTACTTGCAATGTTTAGAATCAAAGAACCACACGTGCATATATACATATATATAAAAGACACGACACACACACACTGATGAAGGAGAATCATGACGTTCCCTATCTCACCGGAGTGAGTGAAGGAAAATCATCCCCTCACACCCCATACACTTACAAACACAAAACATGAATATAACACATTGCATGTATAAAGTAAATGTGTTAATCCATGACAACAATCCAATAAAAATCACATTTAACATCCATAAGGAAATACTGCATGAAATATATACTGCAATCAAATTAAAGCATATGACCATGCTGCATAATGTCTAAGCAAAATATCACAATAATGTATCCATTGAAAAAGTCAACTAAAGTCAAACATGAGGCTAAAAGTTTGATTGAGAAAGGGGTACTACAATATGTATATATGTATATATGTATGTGTGTGTATATGTGTGTGTGTGTGTGTGTGTATAACATTGAGTACAAAAGCTAGTGGTCAAACAAGTGGGACTATCTCCATCTGCACCTATCCATATCACTGACACATTCTACCATGCCCATTACTAAGCCATATGCTCAAAATATGTGTCCACATAAACCAAAATCAACAAAAACATTGAGTGTCATCTGAGGCTTTCCACCCTACTAATTAGCCACTATAATAAGAGTTTACTACCATATGAAATAATTTGTACACTTTTCGGTAAATATTTGTTATATGTATATGTAAATGTGTGTACATACATACATACATACATACATACATACATGTATGTATATGTACACACACACACATATAAATATTTGTTATATGTATATGTATATGTGTGTACATACATACATACATACATACATACATATATATATATATATATATATATATATACATATATTTATATATACATGTGTGTGTGTGTGTGTGTGTGTGTGTGTGTGGATACACATGTATATAGATATAGATATATATCTATATGTATGTATGTATATATATTTATACATATATATACATATATACATATATACATATATGTATATATATGTATATATATACATATACATATACATATATATATATATATACATATACATATACATATACATATACATATACATATACATATACATATACATATACATATACATATTGTAGACACCTAAAACTGTCCTGTCTAATTAAATAAATATCTTTATTTATTTAATTATTTTAGCGTAATTTTTCTATTAATTAAACAAATCTTTATTTATTTAATTAATTCATTTATCCTCTTCTAGCCTTATTTCTCATTTAAATAAATACATTTATTTATTTAAATTATCCTTTTCCTAAATTAAATAAATACTTTTATTTATTTAATTGATCCCACTTCCTCTATTAATTAAATAGATCTTTATTTATTTAAGTAATTCATTAACCTTTTCTACCCTTGACACATGTCATTCATCTCTTAATTCTTACACTACCTACCCTCTTATTATTTTCTTATTTCCTCTACCTACCCTCTAATCCTAACCGACCATTTATCTTTTACACCTCTCAATCTTATCCCTCCATTTCCTACAGTGTCTTCTATATAAGAGGATGTTTCCTTCATTATCTACCCTACACTAACTATTCAACTACTAGCACTTCCAAGCAAAACTACGCTTTCAAACTTTCACATGCGATCAAGCCTACTTGCAACCACATTTCCGTTCTTTGTTGAGCTCTTGTGCACACATAAAATCTGAGAGCAAATATATCAAGCAAGATCAATGGAGATAGGAAGAATGGAGATCCAAACCCTATTGGACATGTGATGGTATAATTTTTGTGATTTCATTTTATTTGCATTGTCTTAGGTAATCTTCATATGTTATGGTGGATCTTTGTTGTTGTTAGGCTAGGGTTTTGTGGTTGAATTCATTTAGTCTTTCAACGTTGTTGTTTCCATTTTTACCATAAACATTTTGGAATGCTCGGAGGGACATGGATATTTATGAGATCTATGTTTTTTTTTCAAGTTTTTTTTTAACCCTATATTTCTATTTTGTAAAACAATTTGGAGAATAACCTTGTGCAGCTAGGGTTCTGGACACAAGATCAAGATCTTGGAGAGATTTGATTAGATCTCACAAATGGCTAGGAAATTTTGCACCAAATTTTTTTGCACGTTGAACATAGTATCAAGAGCTTTCAATAAAAAAATTCAGATCTTTCAGAGCATATTTGAATTTTCTATGATTTTTTTATGAATTTTCATAAAAAAAATAATTTTGAGAGAAAATGAGTGATTTTTTTGGATTTTCTTATATTTTTGGAAATCTCTCTGATTTATACATAGGATTTGTTCTTTGTGATTTTAATTTTGATGTAAAATATTTCCTTAAAAATCAGATCTTTAAAAATTAGGGTTTTTCATTATTTTGATCAGATCTCACAAACTGCTTTGAAATTTTAAGAGAAAATAAGCGAATTTTTTGGATTTGTTTACAATTTTGGAAACATATCATAATTATATAGAAGATCTATTTTTTGTGATTTTAATTTTGATGCAAAATAATTCCTAAAAATAGATATTTAAAAATTAGGGTTTTGCATTATTTTGCTCATATCTCAGAAACTGTTTGGATTTTTTGCTGGAATTTTTTTTATGTAGGTGTGAAATTTTATTAGGAGTTTCCAATAACAAATTCATATTTTTTAGAGCAATTTTACATTTTCTATGAATTTTTTATGATTTTTCATAAAAAAATATTTTTTGGAGCAAATTAGAAACTTTTTTGGATTTTCTTACATTTCTGGAAATGTCTTGAAATTTTACAGGTGGTATGTTTTTTATGATGCAAAATAACTCATGGAAAATCAGATCTTTGAATCTATCAAAAACACGTCCTATCGAAGGCCCCTATTTCACAAAGTCTTTTGGATCTAAAATTTACCTAACTTGTGTGCTTGCAGGAGGGGTATTATTGCAAAACTACTAACAAATCTTTGTTGCAGAATTTTGGCAATTTTTTTGGATCTTTATTGTGTGCCTTGTTTTCATAGATTACCAAACACTTCAATTGGTGCAGTAAAATTGAACCAGTGTCTTTTGTGTCTTGAGCAATAGGCTCTTTTTGTTTAATCTCTAGAGGGCCTATCTCCCCGTGTGGTCATTAGGACTAATAGTGAGGAGAGAACGACCCAAGTGGTAGTGAGGAAAACCCACCTCTTTTGAACCACTATACATAACTGCATCCATGGTGAAAGCCATGGGTAACATGTGTTGATTAGTTCATACCGACACTATGTCTCCCCATAAACCCGTTTGATCAAATTTATTTGATCAGTTGTAGGGCATAACCCCTACTGGCTAGGAGCCTTTTGTATTTATAGAGCTTAAAGTGTCGCATGTATGGCCACACGAGCAGTTGCCCTTACTAGCACCTTTTTATTTTAGAAAGCCAAAATCCTTCTAGTTGTTGGGGTAGGAGGTTAGACCTCTGGAGCAGCCCACCCACATATGGTTCTTAGTAGAGATACAAAGTTCACCACAGGGAGTTTTCATGGGGACTGATGCTTAGCTGCCCCGAAGAAGTGAGTGCCAAGGGTGGAGCCAGTGGGGTCAAGCATCTAAGTATCTGCTCTGAATAGCGTAGCCTCGGGAGAAACCCCATGTGGGATCAACAACTATTGTCCTGACCAACCATAAGAATTGTGCTTGTCTTCTTTTAAACATTCAAAAATTCAAGACCAAACATCAAAACATTGTGTCTTTTGTGTCTTCAAGTGTATACAAAACATTTTTACATCAAACAACACACTTTCTTTGGAGTCATTTTGAGTTTAAACACTTCCAAACATTGAGTCCTCATCAACATTGTGTCCTCTTGTCATGAAAAACAGTCAAAAAAATTCAGATTTGGTCACAACAAACAACTTTACACATTGGAAAAATTGCACTTAGTTTCTAGAAATGCGTGTGTGCAGTGTTAAACAACGTCTGTGTCATTTAGCCACGTCTGTGAAGGGCAGAAACGTGTTTGTGTTATTACAAGAAAGATTGCATTTATAAAATCTCATAAATGCGTCTGTGCAGTTTTCAACAACGTCTGTGTCATTTAGCCACGTCTGTGAAGTATACAGGCACGTTTGTGTTCAAAATTGAAAAAAACATGTAGTCTGGCAAAAAAAAGAGCAATCAGTTTCAAAATTCTTGAGCTTCCTAGGTTATTTCTCTGGGTTTTCATCTAGCATTCAACCTATCTTTGGGTCTCACAAAATTCATCATTGCTTTACACCTTGCATTACATTCACATTTTTCTAAACTTGAGTCAAAAGGTCACTTGCTTGTCCTCATCTTACTTTGTCAACACACTACATACAATAACATTTTTCTAAGTGGTCCCTTATCAAGGTCTATCACCTTTGGGTCTCATTTGGTCTTACTTAGATTCAAGGTCAACTTACCTCATCAAAAGAATCTATCATCTCTTTGGAAGCCACACCTACTCTACTACATACATACTTGGTCTTACACTTTGGACATTGCAAGTAAACCTCAGATTCATTTACATTCCATCCAACTCTTGGTCTTCCATACTCTTCCCATTTTCATCTAGTCTCACACATCTTGGTCAAGACCTAGTTCATGGTTGAAACCTATTGCCAAAAATCTAGGAGAGAAGCTCAAGAGGCTCAAGAGTCTGCAAACATGAGTGGTTATGAATACGACAACGATATCTTTTTCAATTCTGATCATACCACATTACCTAACATGGACATCGATAGAAACACTCAAAATGTTGAGAACCTGGATAATACAAACAAAAATGATACACACAATGACAATGTAGACAACATTTCAGTACATTCAACAGAAGTGGAAGACTCTATTATGGATCCCCATTTTAATAGATTGGTTGAGGAAATCATGAGAAGAGATAGACAATATTTCTTACAAGTGATGGCACAAAGTGGAACTAAGATTCCTCATGATTTTGATATGTCTCAAATAATGGAAAATTGACCTTTGCAAAAACCTCAACTCAACATGGATCAAAGGAGGCCTAATAGTGGAGGCAATAGAGGACTACATCTTGTGCCCGAATCACCATCATCTTTGTTTAAAAAACCTGAGGTCCCACATACACATTATCAAGCATATGATACTCACCTTCGCAGACCATTATGGAAGTCTTATGCAAAAAAATATACTCAATCACATACCAATGCTAAGGACCAACCACCAAAGAAATTGGATATCCAGAGGTATGCTCAAAATTTGGACACAAGGAAACCCCACGTCAAATTTAGGGGCAACACACTAGAACAAACTTATGACTTGCCTGTAGAGTATGGTATACATGGACAAAACAGATATTCCATTCCTCATAATGACTCTATACCAAGTGGTCCCTATACACAACATCATATAGACCTCCTCCATATGAACATGTTTATGATCAATACCATCCATATATGTAGCATGCTCCTCCTCCACCCGGTGGCTCAAGCATGGGGTATGGTCCAAGAAGTCGGTTTCCACCTAAGAACAATTTGGAATAGAAAATCAAGGACTTACAAAAGAAAATGGAGGACATAAATACACCAAAGTCAGTTTAAACTATGAGAGACATATGTCCCTATTCATTTGACAAAAGCATTCCAATGCCTCCTTTTCCTACACATTTCGTGACACAAAAATTTGATAAGTACAGAGGCAAAGGGGACCCTAAGGCACATATAAGACAATTTTTTACAGCTTGCATTGAGGTAGCAATAGAAGAGACATATTTGATGAGATTATTCCCACAAAGCTTAGGTGATCATGCTATGGAATGGTTCTCCCAACTTCCACCTAGAATTAAGTCATTGGGTGATTTAGTAGAGGCTTTTATCCAACATTTCTCATACAACATAGAGACAGATATATCAGTTAGCACTTTGTGCAACACCAAGCAAAAGGATGGAGAATATTTTTCATCATTTTTACAAAGATGGAGAAATCTAGCCAACAGACGCTCTTGTGAAATTCCACAAAAACAAATGGTAGAGATGTTCACCCAGAAAAATTGGTTATGATTTAAGGAAAGCTTGCTTGTCCACTTTCAAGGATGTCATTGAAAAAGGCTTAGAAATAGAGAAGGTCCTAATTGAACAAGGAGTAATTAAGATATTCAAAGAAAACAAAGAGGACTTCAAAGGAAAAGACAAGCCAAGATTTTGGAACAAAAACAAGAACACAGTAAATGATGGTGTTGTTGATGCTAATACAGTACGACCCAAAATCATTTTTTCTGAATCAAATTCTACAAACAACCAAGTGAATACTCAAGCAGCTTCCAAACCATGAAGGAACTACACCCCATTGGGAGAACCACTTGAGTCATCTTTCAAGAAGCTAGTGGCAAAAGAGATAATAACAATTCCTGACAATCTTCCATATGAACCAAAGGTCAAACCAAATTGGTGGAATGATGATGAGTACTATGAATTTCACAAGATCAAAGGACATAAAATAGGAAATTGTCATCGATTGAAGAACATTATACAACATCTTATTGATAAAGGTGACATTGAGATCGAAGGACATTCATCCAATCAAGAACATGAGATGTTTAAGTAACCATTCCCTAAATATGACAAGGGAAAAGATAAAGCCATAGATGACCAGACCAACTATAATAGAGCATCCTATAACTATGATTCAACTATCAATCACATTTTGATGGATAATTATGTCTCTACCATTATCATAAAGGACAAAACACCTGAAAATTTTGCCCAAAGACCTAAAATTGTCCTAAAAGTAATTGGATCTTCTTTTGAACCTACCTCTGAATGTAATGTCACAAATCGTCGAGGTAAGGTCACTTTGCAAGGTGCTTTAGCTAAAACCACTGCTTCCTCATCAACCAAACCTGAGTACAACCTAGTAGAATAGTTAGGAAAGACACCCACGCTTATCTCCATCCTTGAGCTTTTACGCATATCCCCCGCACATAAAGCCATCATTGATAAAAAATTGAGAGAAACTTTTGTCCCCACTAATCTGAACGTGGGCCAGTTTCAAGCCATGGTGGGATACTTTTTTGTTCCATATTCTCTTACATTCACCAAAGCTGATGACGCATCCATAACCCAACCTCATAATGCACCTCTACATTTTGAAGCCTTTCTCCATAAAAACTGAATAAAATGAGTCCTGATAGATGGAGGAGTCGGTCTAAACATTTGTACATTGAGCACTATTAAACAATTGGGATATTCTGAAAAGGCTGTGAATTCTATAAACAAAATTACCATCAAGGCATATGATGATGAAGAGCACTCATCCAAGGGCACAATCACCTTACCTCTCAGACTTGGGCCGGTTACAAAAGATGTGGTTTGTCAAGTCCTTGATCTAGAGCTCACATACAACATATTGCTATGACGTCCTTGGATTCATGAGATGAGCGTAGTACCATCTACATATCATTGATGTATCAAGTTTCTACACAATGGAGTTGAAGTGACCATCAAAGCTGACCCAAATCCATTCATATATTGCAATAATCTGTGACCTAGATCATAAATAACAATACCAGTCAATTGAGAAGTTGTTCCATCTTCAACATATGTTGATCCAGAATCCTTGAAAGCTTCTACATTAAAACAAGCAGAGATCAAAGAAAAGTTCAAGATTAAAGACATGGGATGTGGTGAGTATATCTTTCATGTTGATCAACTCCCACTATCTCCTAAGGTATACAATCGATAGGAACAATCTACAAAAAAATTACAATGCCAAGGAATTGGGTACGAAGCACCTAGTGTTGTGGTTGCTATGTCTGAATGCAAATCTCCTCTAGTGGTGCAAGCAACTCTTGATATAAATAGTCCTAAGAGTGGTTCCAACAAAGAATCTATTGAGCGTATTGCCAACCCTCTTGGGAACTCACATATATTTACCATTACATCCGTTCATTCCATTTCTACTTCTCTCCTAGACTTGGATCAACAAGAATTACAAAAGCCCTTACTAATTGGGGATCAAAAATCAAGCTTTGAAAAGAAAAATCTAAAAGTCAAAAATAAAGAAAAGGCCTTTTGTCCAAATCAAAATCAAAATCTATTGGAATCTAAAAATACCAAAGTCAAGGATAAATACTCCTATAAAAAAAAACAATAAGGGTTGATCTCCCCTAATATCAAAATAACTGGGGGAAAAAGTTCTAAAATTTCAAATGAAAAAGCATACTTGTTGATCCTAAGTCTCCATCATGCCATCCTACTTTCACTTCTTTTCGCAATCATAAGCCTTCATTCCTCATCCACTTGTTCCACACATCCTTTCCCTTCTGATGATACATCATGGACCTTTAATGGAGCTTCCTCGAGGGAATTTGGTATCAGGGATGCCCAAACTTCTTTAGGTGACATGCATATGGGCCTATGTAGTTCACACTCTAGTAATTTTGCCTTAGTTCTTTCATCAAAGAAGACAATCACTCTAGCTACACATCATTCAGTTAAGGAACGACGCAACTACAATCATAAGGTTAAGCCTCATATACTTGAGGTGGGTGACTTAGTTCTCAAGGAAAATCCTAAAAATCAACAAGACAAACAGAACAAGGACAAGTTCGAACCAAATTGGCTTGGTCCCTACATCATCACAATAGTCTCTGGATTATCAACTTTCAACATGAGATGGAGAACCTTTGGAGGATCCTATCAACAACATGCACCTCCGCTGGTTTTACACATAGCTCTTCAGAATATCCTAATTTAAAAATACAAAAAAATCAAAAAATTCAAAAGTACAAAAAAAATTCAAAAATTCAAAAATTCAAAAATACAAAAAAATCATAAACATAAAAAATTGTTACCTGGTGAAAACCTAGCAAACAGGCACCTTGTGACACAAAAAATTTGAAAAAATCGAAAAAAGTAAAAACAAAGAAATAAATTCGTCGAACGGTGAAAACCACTTCGGTGGTGCCCTGGGCAAGTACCATGGTGAAAACCGGGTCACCGGTGCCATGTGTAAAGACATTGCTCCTCCCTCCTTCAGGATTCACTTTCATCCTTTCACTTTTGCACACACTCACAACCTATCCATCCATAATAAACTTACCCATTCCCATCATGGCTTGTTATTGATCTACCTAAGATTGGTTCGCCATTCATAATAATCCTTCCTTTTCACCCCTTTCCATCCATAATAAATCAGCTCCTATCTATGGCTAAGGAAAATCCTAAGTCTAGTGATGAGTGTGGAACTAAGAGCATCACACTTTTTGAGGAGTACAATTTCTTCTAGTTTTGTTCAGTCTATCTGCACACAATCCACAATAAAGCAACACTTGCATCACCGATCCGTAATAAAGTTTCGTCTTCTTCGCAATAAAGTATCAGTTTCATGGATTTAGTCAGTTTCAGATGCGACACAACAACAATGGACTTCCACAAATCAAATCTTTCAACAAACTCAGACAACATTATGGTTTAGTGCTATCTATCCTTTTGTGAATGAAAACATTGTGACCACAATCAAATAGACTTATGCAAGTGACAAGAGACACTAAACTTGAGGACTATAGTGGATGTTGGTGTCGAGTCTTGGTTTTCTTTTGATTTTATCTTTTGGTGACATGTCTTTTAGCTTTTCCGGGATGTCTCTTACTAGAGATTTTATCTCCAAGATGTCTTTGACTAGAAAGGCAAGGATGGGGTATTGTCACCTATTTTTTTCTTTGCTGTCTGTGGATTGTCTCTTAGTAATGCTATGACTTGTCCAAGGATATGAGGACACTGTGAGTCTAGTGTGAACTGGGGCATTCCTTGTTTGCGACTGTCTGATCTTCATGCAAACTATATACACATAAAAATGGCTATGAGCAATTAAATAAATGTTTTATATTTATTTAATAATTATTCTTCTATTAAATAGTTAATTTGAAAACATTAATTTAGTTAATTCTTTTTGTGTCTTTCTATTAATTAATAATTTATTAATTAATTCATTTATTCTATTCCTCTAAAATAATTAAATATCTAATATTTAATTATTCCTCTAACAAAGTTAATTAAATATCTAATGTTTAATTATCTCCTCTAATCAATTAAATATCTAATATTTAATGGTTATTCTCCTATCATATAGTCTCAAATATTAAATGATTTCCTAAATTAATTAATCCCTCTTTTCCAACTCACCTTCCATCTCCACTTCATCTTCCCTTTGCTAACTCATCCATCATGTGGCTAAGGAAATTAATATTTCTTAATTCATCATTTATCTTCAACCACCAAACTTAATGAATATTGTGTACGTACACATATTTCATAACCTCCTTCTATATTGTAATGCCTCGCCAACAACCCTAAAGGAAAATAACACAACTAGGCAACTAAAGGGTGAAAATATTTAAAAAAAAAAAAGATTAAGTGCATTAATTATAACCATTGCATGTTTAATAACACAACGAAATTCTAACACATGATTTCCTAAGGGTTACCAACGAAGATTAATTCCTAGATTATATTAACACCATGGTTAATCCAACTATCCATTTAATTAGATAAATTAAATGCTTAAGATTAAAACTACACATACATCTAAATTCCATAATGAAAGAATCAAAGTATTCCAATGCATTTATTTATCCATAAACCATCTATACAAAAGATCAAAGCAACTGAATTAACATACAATCCACTGACATAATATTACAATATCCATAAATACATGGCTTCCCAAAATACCACAGAATCCAAAAGTTACAATATCAAGGTTACATAAAAGTTTGATACAATGACCACAAGGTCTCAACTGAACAATGATCAAGAACATGAGCTGGTACATGAACCATGAACCAAGAAACACCAGCGAAGCCTTTCCTCGCTTGAAGATACAATCTAGAACATCCGATGGGAAGTAGCACTACCACCCGACCATGTGATCCCAAAATGGAACTTGACCCACCGTTCTAGGAGATAGTAGAAAACCCTTAAGTAAGCAAAATAAGACAAGTACGAAAGAACTATAGGACTCCGCAAACATCCATGTGACTCAACTCACAAACACTAGTGACTCTAAGGAGAGAGTGTCATCGCATGGCTTACGATGGTTACCCTGGTAGGCCTCCATAGATCCCAGCCCCCATCCTGGGTTATCCTGGTAACCTCTCCCGAACCTCCGGCTCCATCTAAGCCTCATGCAAACCCTACCCATCCTTTTGTGAAGACAAGGTGGTAAGTTTGCCATTCCAGGCCTTCTCACCACATCTTGAGCCTATACAAGCACTCAACCATGTGCAAGGCATATTATCTTAATTAATATTATAAACTACCCACCCCTAATCAATTATTAGGTTATCACTTTTTAATTGACTTTCGAGGGGTTATCCTGCCCTCCACTTCGGGCGTGGCCCTCGCTCAAAAGCCACGCTCTCTCATAGGACACTAACAGGAAAGGTCTCTCTCTACGAGAACTCTATGACGAAACAGACAACCATATCTAATCCTGACAAACCACAGGTGAAGGATACACAATCACTAACCCAAGATTGACCATTTGGAATAAAACACACAATGGCTCACCTCAATGAGGTTATACAACAACACCTGACCAAGGAGATATAACAACATATGACATAATGACAACTCAACCAGAATTGCAACAAAATTAAGCTTGATCGCAAATACCATTTACACAAGATCCTAATATAGACAATCTTTTCTTTAAACAACCAAAAGCATAAATAACTTGCAATTAAAGATTTTCCAGAAAATAAGAAAATACAACTATATTAATACAAGGAAATCAATTTTGTCATTTGTCCAATAAGGTTAAATCAATCACATAAAAATTAATCTTCTAATGTATTTCCAAGCATAAATAAATATAGAATCTAAAATTATAAGCTTTTCTGGAAATAACCATACTCTGAATTAATTATATATATATATATATATATATATATAATATAATTGTATGAATATATATATATACATCGTATATATATCATAGACCTATACTCATATTACAAAATATATATATAAACACATGAATTAATTTTCATGGTATTAAAATAATACTAAATAACATAATGCCCATAATAAAAAACCTATATATGAATATATATATATATATATATATATATATATATATATACACACACACACATATATATATAAATATATATACATATATATATTATATATATAATAAATTAATTTAAAAATCAAATTTTATAACCCTGTGCGGAAATCGGAAATACCATATTTCTGTTTGCACGAAATTTATCTAGGAAACAATGAAATTAGTTTAACCCCTGCTACTGCTAGTAGCACTGCTACCACACGATAGCAGGTACTACCGTAGGTAGCACTGCTACCTTGTGGTGTCGGTAGCACTGCTACCTTGCGGTAGTACTACTACCGCCGGTAGCTGTACTACCGTCGGTAGTAACTACCGAAAGTTGTATTTTTTTTTATTTTTTTAAAAAAATTCAATAACCTAAATAAAACATTAAATTTAAATAACCTAAAATATTAAAATTTCAATAACCCAAACAAATATTAAATTTTATTTTTCAATAAAATTTATTTCCAGGGAATCTAATTAATACAGATTTTCCCATACACTTAATAAACTACTAGATTTAATTCCCAATTAATTTTACAACTAAATATACAAAGATGCACAAATATACATAAAGAATAGCCATAGCAAAATATTGAATCCAATACCGAACCAAAGGACATTTTCTCTAGCAAAAACCTTTTCTTCCAAATCTTGCAATTTTCATGCACAGTAAAACATCTTGGCAAAATTTGCCAGAATAAATTTTCCCAATTTCCTCAAAATTTTAATCTACAAACACCCATGAAACCACTTCTTTCCATACACTAGAAACTAATTTCAGAAATGGACTTTAGCAAAGAACAAGAAATAACCAGAAAGAATTTTGGATTTGACAAATATTTTAACACACACAGCATTCAGAAAGAGGGAAGAAATAAAATATTTTCTTTAAAACAAACAACCAGTAGAAACCACCCAACATGGTATAGCTTTCTTGGAAGAACTTTGTAAGAGGGATTCAATCCTTCAACAAGCTTCCAAACAATTTTTCTTCACCAAAATCTAAGCTGCCAATAATTTTTCCTTCAACAAAATCTCTGCCTCTTTCCCGTGACCCCCAAAATAAAAAGATATCTTCCCCTTTTAAACTAAAACTCTAGGTTGAATATATTTTTTCCCCCAAAACCCTAATATTTACTTTTAGTAATTAAAAGCAATTTTATTTTTCTTTTCTAATTCCTAACAAAGGAATAAATTACATGCAATAAGCAAAAATCATTATTTTCTTTTCTTTTCTCATGCAAACTAATTAATTTCCTAAAAAGAAAATTAAAGCAATACTTTAACTCTAATTTATTCTTTTATTTATTTAAAATTCTAGGAAACAATAAATGAAATTAATCTAATTTATTTTTCACTAAAATTTTAATAAAATATATTTCTAATATCATGCAGGTTGCAACTTAATTTAATAAATTCTTTTAATTAATTAAATTTATAATCTCAATGCATAAAATACATAAAAAATACCAACTATGAGATAACTCCATAAATTTAATTAATTAATTAAATCCACTAAAACACACAAACTGAACAAACCCCAAGCAAAGACTTAGAAAAAGTCAAATGACAATACACGAAGGCCAAACAAATTGACAGGACGACCAACCAATGACATTCACAAGAGTGTAACTGAGTAAAATAGGTTCAACTACTACCTCCTCCACTTCCATCAGACAAATATAAGGCACACTCAGACCTGTGAAGCTAGGTGGAGACGATACCCCGTAGCTACCCGATATTTGTACCTGCAATATCCTACATCACCGAACCACACATGCATATATACAATATAGAAAACACGACATACACACCGATGAAGGAGAATCCCGACGTTCCCTCTCTCATTGGAGTGAGTGAAGGAAAATCATCCCCTTGCATCCAATACACTCGTAGACACGCAACATATAATTTCACATTGCATAGATAAAATAAAGTGTTAGTACATAGCAATAATCCATAAAATGCCATAAATCACAAGTACTGAAATACTGCAAATAAATTATGCATATCATATCCAGATAAAGCATGAAATAATGTCATATAAATCTGAATAACACATTATGGTAATGTATCCACTGAAAGTAAACAATAATAAAATATGAGTCTAATGAGTTCAAATGAGGAGAGGTACTACATTCTCCCCCCCAAAACTAGGCTTACTCCTGGAAGCCTAAAACAAATAAGAATACAACTCTCTCATCTTCGCTGCATCCTCCCAAGTCACCGAGGTCTCATCATTTGGGTCCCATAAGACCCTTACCTGGTCGATGGTATGACCCCTAAGGATCAAATTCCGATGCTAAAGAATGCACACGAGCTCCATGGAAAGTTGCCCGTCCTCGACCTGCAAAGAGTTCCAATCAAGAACATGTGTCACATCAGGATGATAAGGTCGAAGAACTAAAACATGAAAAACATCGTGGATGCAAGATAGACTCGATGGTAAGGCAAGACGGTAGGCAACAGGTCCTATCCTCTCAAGTATCTTAAAAGGGCCAACAAATCGAGGCGCCAACTTAGAACCCTTTCCATAATGGATCGGACTCTTCTGCGGATGCACTCTCAAGAACACATGGTCGCTAAAAGAAAACTGATGATCTACCCTATGAGCATCTGCATACTTCTTCTGCCTATCCTGTGCAGCTACCAAATTCTCATGAATATGCTCTACTTGCTGCTCCATCTCTTGAAGAATATCTGGTCCTATAAGCACCCTATCCTCTAGCTGATCCCAACTGAAAGGAGTGCGGGAAGGATGACCATACAATGCCTAAAAGGGGACATACCTATGGAGCTATGATATCCATTGTTATAAGAAAACTCCACTAGATAGATATAATTCTCCCAGTGCGATTGCTGGTCCATAACATACATGCGAAGCATGTCCTTCAAAACCTGATTCACTTGCTCGGTTTGACCATCTGTCTCTGGGTGATAAGCTGAACTAAAGTTCAACTGAGTCCCCAAAGCATGCTGAAGTGAGGTCCACAATGTAGAGTTAAAGATAGTATCTCTATTAGAGATGATCCACATCAGAATCCCATGCAATCTCACTACATCTTCGAAGAAGACTCGTGCCACCACTACTACCGTATAGGAAGCTCGAATAGGAACAAAATGAGCAACCTTAGTCAATCTGTCAACAATGACCATGATGGCATCATGACGACACGAATAGACAGGCAACCCGACAATGAAACCCATGGAAATGATATCCCATTTCCAATCCGGTACCAAATTAGGTTGTAAAAGCCCTGCTGGGTGTTGATGCTCTGCCTTCACCCTCTGACACTCTAAACACTTTGACACAAAATCAGCAATGTCGCATTTCATACCAGCCCAATGATAAATCTGTCTAAGATCTGCTTGCATATTCTTGATACCTGGATGTGCCGAATAAGGTGCATGATGGGCCTCAGTCATGATCAAAACACGAAGACCCTCCAAAGGAGGTAGATAAATCCATCCATGGTGACCAAGGTTATATCCAGAAAATCTACCCTCTAAAGGCCTTCCAAACTCTATCATGGCTCTAACATCCCGATACCAAGTATCCTGAGGAAGAACTCCAAGAATCCTCTCTCTCAAGTCTACTCCAAGGGACAATGCTGAAACTTCATGCTGCCAACGACTCAAAGCATCTACCACCACGTTCTCTTTCCCCTGAATATAACGAACCTCAAAATCATACTCGGAGAAGAATTCCATCCACCTCCGCTGTCGAGCATTCAAGTTTGGTTGTGTGAATATATACTACAGACTACGGTGATCACTATGCAGTTCAAACCGATGCCCTAACAGGAAATGCCGCCATCTAACCAAAGCATGAACTACACCTGCCAACTCTAAATCGTGAACTAGA
This sequence comes from Cryptomeria japonica, assembly GCF_030272615.1. NCBI lineage: Eukaryota > Viridiplantae > Streptophyta > Pinopsida > Cupressales > Cupressaceae > Cryptomeria > Cryptomeria japonica. Next base: position 341,997,789 of record NC_081406.1, read on the forward strand.
TAGTTCAACTCATGGTTCTTGAGTTTGCGAGACTCATAAGAAACCACACATCCATCCTGCATAAGCACTGCACCTATACCTTCGAAAGAGGCATCTGTGCATACCATAAAATCTCTAGATGGATCAGGAACTGCTAAAATCGGAGCACTAACAAGGAGTTCCTTCAAGGTCAAAAAAGCTGACTCACACTGTTCTGACCAAACAAACTTCTTCCCTTTTCTCTAAAGAGAAGTAATCGGGTGTCCTATCCGGGAAAAGCCCAGAACAAAGCGATGGTAATATCTGGCCAAACCCATAAAACTCCTAACTTCTGAAATGTTGGTCGGCGTTGGCAATCAACAATGGCTTGGATCTTTGAAGGGTCCACAGATATACTTTCTCCCAAAACCACATGACCAAAATAGTTCACCTCAGACTGGAAGAAGTCACACTTTACTAAATTGGCATAAAGTTGATTCTCCCTCAAGCATTGCAATACCTGACGTAAGTGACCCTCATGCTCTTCCATAGATCTAGAATAAATCAGAATGTCATCCAAGAATACAATGATGAAACGATAAAGGTAGGTGCAAAAAACTGCATTCATTAGGCTCATGAAAACTGAAGGCGCGTTTGTCAACCCAAATGGCACCACTATGAACTCATAGTGACCATAACAAGTACAAAACGTTGTCTTATGAATAGCTATAGCCTGAATGCGCAACTGATGATACCCAGATTTCAGATCAATCTTAGAGAACACCTTAGCTCCCTTAACCTGATAAAAAAGGTCATCTATACGAGGCAATGGATATCGATTCCCGATGGTCACCTTATTCAACTGTCAGTAATCAATGCATAACCGAAGAGAACCATCTTTCTTCTTAACGAAGATAACATGCACACCCCAAGGAGATACACTAGGATGAATGAATCCCTTGGACAACAATTCCTCTATCTGCAACTTCAACTCCCTAAACTTCTGAGTAGTCATCCGATATGGAGCTCTTGAAATAGGTTCTGCACCAGGAACCAAATCAATGTGAAAGTCTATGTCTCTCTTCAGAGGCATACCAGGAATATCCAATGGAAACACATCAACATACTCTTGAATAATAGGGTGACCGTCAAGAGTGATTTATCGATTCTCTAACTCATCCACATCCTCAAGAGTAACTGCAAAAAGATGACACCCTCTATGCATGTACCGCTTAAGTTGCATAGCGGAAATCATACGTAGGGATATTGGTCTCTGAACTCCAACAATCTCCACTTCACTGCCAAGGTCATCTAAACACTCCATTGTCTTCTTGCGATATTCTATGCAAGCACTGTGAGATGATAGCCAATCCATCCCCAACACAACTCCATAAGAACCCAAAGGAATGACTCGAAGGTCAACTGAGGTAACTATGGTTCCTATGTCCAAATCACAATTGGGAATAAAGGCATCTACAGAAACACAAACACTTGTAGCCAACTCTACTTGCCACCTATCCGCCTGCTTAGTAGACGCGAGTCCGCATCGTTCCATAATGGATGAAGAAATGAAAGAATCCGAAACACCAGAATAAAAAAGTACAGAGATAAGGATTCCATGCAACATACCTATTGCCTCAATAACTGTACCCTGATGATCAGCTTGGTAGTCATCCACCGCTGCAAACACTCTATGGGATTTCCCTACATCTTCCACTGTAGGCTCTGATGCTACTGGCCTCTAACTACCTGTATTATGTAAATGCTGAGGGCAATGCGCGACTCTATGACCAAACTGCCCACAAGAGAAGCAAGCTCCTCTACCTGCTCCTTTATTACGTGTCGGCCCACTAGACTGCTAGAAACTTCCCTGGCTAGGGGCTTGAGATGAACTCTGTGAGGACTGCCATTTAGGGCCCTGTTTGCCCCTCTGCCAGTTCCTGTTCTTACTATAATGAGAGTTTCCACCTTGCTAGCTTTGGAACTGTTTAGGTTTTGATGGTTGTTGCTGCTGTTGCTATCCACCCTTAGCGGGTGCCTAAGGAGTCCTAAATGCTGCAATTGACTAGGACTGATTTCCCCAAGCTCTATTCCCACTGGAAGGTGCACTCCCTATCTACACACCTGACTAACCACCATGTGCATGGCTAAGGTTCAGTTCAACCAATCTGGCTTTCACCATGGCTATCTGAACTAAAGGTGGCTCAAACACCCTCACACCACCACTGATGTGGTCATTCATACCCCTCAAGAAGTGCTGAACAAGCATAGCCTCATCATTACCAATCCCGACATACTATTTGAGCTCATAGAACCTGTGCTCATACTGGTCTACTATCATACCATATTGACACAAGGTGTAGAACTCATCTGCCCAAGTCTACCTCCACTGGGGTGAGAGAAATCATGCCCTGAATCTCTCCAAAAAAAAGCTCCCATGTTACGATGTTAATGCACACACTGATCTTCTCCTCCTCTAGTCTCCACCAGATCGAAGCAAAAATTTTGAGACGTATAATATCACATCTCGCCTTCATGTTGCTACTGTATGGAAACATAGCGAAACACCGATCCAAACCGATGAGTCAGGTCTCTGCCTCGAGACCGGTGCCCATACCATCAAAGTAAGGAGGGTTGGACCTCATCAAGTCCATTATGTGACCAAAACAAGGTTGATCTCAGTCAGCTGGAACCTCCCTCCTCCTGGGTGATCTCTCCCTCTCTTTCCTTTAGAACCTGTTGATGTGACTCCTCAACCTGAGAATGAATAGGCTGCTCAAACTCAGGCCTGTGGCCTAACCTAGCCAAAACCTCTTGAAACATTTGTCTCAGCTCTTCCCTTTTGGGAACCTGCATGCTGTGACTCCTGATGAACTGACTGCTCCGGCTCAACACTCACATAAGTGGGTGGTGAAGAAGGACTGTGATGGTCTGAACCACGACCCCGTCCTCCACCTCTGCCTCCTTTGTGACCACCCGTACAACCACCTCCCCTAGCTTTCCTAGCCATGACCTAGCAACACAAAAGAGAAAACGCTTCAGATCTACGGAAAGGATAAGACAAGAGAAATACAAACATTAAGACCTAACTAAAAAGGTCAAGTTAAATAGGCTCACTACAAATCCAAAGTACCCAGTGTTGAAACTTGGGCTCTGATACCAAATGTAATGCCTCGCCAGGAACCCTAAAAGAAAACAACACAACTAGGCAACTAAAGGGTGATTTAAAAAAAAATAATAATAAGATAAGTGCATTAATTATAACCATTGCACCTTTAATAACACAACGAAAGTCTAACACATGATTTCCTAAGGGTTACCAACGAAGATTAATTCCTAGATTATATTAACACCATGGTTAATCCAACTGTCCATTTAATTAGATAAATTAAATGCTTAAGATTAAAACTACACATACATCTAAATTCCATAATGAAAGAATCAAAGTATTCCAATGCATTTATTTATCCATAAACCATCTATACAAAATATCAAAACAACTGAATTAACATACAATCCACTAACATAATATTACAATATCCATAAATACATGGCTTCCAAAAATACCACAGAATCAAAAAGTTACAATATCAAGGTTACATAAAAGTTTGATACAATGACCACAAGGTCTCAACTGAACAATGATCATGAACATGAGCTGGTACATGAACCATGAACCAAGAAACACCAGCGAAGCCTTTCCTCGCCTGAAGATACAATCCAGAACATCCGATGGGAAGTGGCAGTACCACCCGACCATGTGATCCAAAAATGGAACCACCCCACCATGCTAGGAGATAGTAGAAAACCCTCAAGCAAGCAAAATAAGACAAGTACGAAAGAACTATAGGACTCGACAAACATCCATGTGACTCAAATCACAACTACCAGTGACTCTAAGGAGAGAGTGTCATCACATGGCTTACAATGGTTACCCTGGTAGGCCTCCATAGGTCCCAGTCCCCATCTTGGGTTATCCTGGTAACTTCTCCCGAACCTCCGGCTCCATCTAAGCCTCATGCAGACCCTACCCATCCTTTCGTGAAGACAAGGTGGTGAGTTTTCCATTCCAGGCCTTCTCACCATATCCTGAGCCTATACAAGCACTCAACCATGTGCGAGGCACATTATCTTAATTAATATTATAAACTACCCACCCCCTAATCAATTATTAGGTTATCACTTTTTAACTGACTGTTGAGGGGTTATCCTACCATCCACTTCGAGCGCGGCCTCTGCTCAGAAGCCACTCTCTCTCATAGGACACTAACTGGAAAAGTCTCTCTCTATGAGAACTCTATGGTGAAACAAACAACCATATCTAATCCCGACAAACCATAGGTGAAGGATACACAATCACTAACCCAAGATTGACCATTTGGAACAAATCACACAATGGCTCACATCAACGAGGATGTACAACAACACCTGACCAAGGAGATATAACAACATATGACATAATGACAACTCAACCAAAATTGCAACGAAATTAAGCTTGACCGCAAATACCATTTACAGAAGATCCTAATACAGGAAATCTTTTCTTTAAATAGCCAAAAGCATAAATAACTTGCAATTAAAGATTTTCTAGAAAATAAAAAAATACAACTATATTAATACAAGGAAATCAATTTTGTCATTTGTCCAATAAGGTTAAATCAATCACATAAAAATTAATCTCCTAATGTATTTCCAAGCATAAATATAGAATCTAAAATTATAAACTTTTCTGGAAATAACCAAACTCTGAATTAATTATATATATATATATATATATATATAATCATATTACAAAATATATATATAAACACATGAATTAATTTTTATAGTGTTAAATTAATACTAAATAACATAATGTCCATAATCCGAAATACCTTATTTCAGTTTGCATGAAATTTATCTAGGAAATAGTGAAATTAGTTTAACCCCTACTACCGTCGATGGTAGTACTGCTACCGCACGATAGCAGGTACTACCACTGGTCGTATTGCTACTGTCGGTAGCTGTACTACCGTCGATAGTAACTACCGAAAGTTGTATTTTTATTTTATTTTATTTTTATTTTAAATTCAATAACCTAAATAAAACATTAAATTTAAATAACCTAAAATATTAAAATTTCAATAACCTAAACAAATATTTAATTTTATTTTTCAATAAAATTTATTTCTAGGGAATCTAATTAATACAAATTAATTAATACAGATTTTCCCATACACTTAATAAACTACTAGATTTAATTCCCAATTAATTTTACAACTAAATATACAAAGATGCACAAATATAAATAAAAAACAGACATAGCAAAATATCGAATCCAATACCAAACCAAAGGACATTTTCTCTGGCAAAAACCTTTTCTCCCAAATCTTGCAATTTTCATGCACAGTAAAACATCTTGGCAAAATTTGCTAGAATAACTTTTCCCAATTTTCTCAAAATTTTAATCTACAAACACCGAGGAAACCACTTCTTTCCATACACTAGAAACTAATTTCATAAATGGACTTTAGCCAGGAAAGAGAAATAACCAGAAAGAATTTTGGATTTGACAAATATTTTAACACACACATCATTCAGAAAGAGGGAAGAAATAAAATATTTTCTTTAAAACAAACAACCAGAAGAAACCACCCAATTTGGTATAGCTTTCCTGGAAGAATTTTGTAAGAGGGATTCAATCCTTCAACAAGCTTCCAAACAATTTTTCTTCACCAAAATGTAAGCTTCCAATAATTTTTCCTTCAACAAAATCTCTGCCTCTTTCCTGTGACCCCCAAAATAAAAAGATATCTTCCCCTTTTAAACTAAAATTCTAGGTTGCATATATTTTTTTCCCCAAAAACCCTAATATTTAATTTTAGTAATTAAAAGCAATTTTAATTTTCTTTTCTAATTCCTAACAAAGGAATAAATTACATGCAATAAGCAAAAATCATTTTTTTCTTTTCTTTTCTCATGCAAATTAATTAATTTCGTAAAAAGAAAATTAAAGCAATACTTTAACTCTAATCTATTCTTTTATTCATTTATTTATTTTGTTATTCTTGTATTTATTTAAAATTCTAGGAAATAATAAATGAAATTAATCTAATTTATTTTTCACTAAAATTTAAATAAAATATATTTCTAATATCATGCAACTTGCAACTTAATTTAATAAATTATTTTAATTAATTGAATTTATAATCTCAATGCATAAAATAAATAAAAAATACCAACTATGAGATAACTCCATAAATTTAATTAATTAATTAAATCCACTAAAACACACAAACTTAACAAACCCCAAGCAAAGACTCAGAAAAAGTCAAACGACAATACACGAAGGCCGAATAAACTGACAGGATGACCAACCGACGACACTCATAAGAGTGTAACTGAGTAAAATAGGGTCAAATACTACCTCCTCCACTTCCATCAGACAAATATAAGGCACGCTCAAAACTGTGAAGCCAAGTGGAGATGATACCCCGTACCTACCCAATACTTATACCTGCAATATCTTGCATCACCAAACCACACATGCATATATACAATATAGAAAACACGGCATACACACCGATGAAGGAGAATCATGATGTTCCCTATCTCACAGGAGTGAGTGAAGGAAAATTTTCCCCTTGCATCCAATACACTTGCAGACACGCAACATATAATTTCACATTGCATAGATAAAATAAAGTGTTAGTACATAGCAATAATCCATAAAATGCCATAAATCACAAGTACTGAAATAAAATATGAGTCTAATGAGTTCAAATGAGGAGAGGTAGTACATTCTCCCCCCCAAAACTAGGCTTACTCCTAGAAGCCTATAACAAATAAGAATGCAACTCTCTCATCTTCGCTGCATGCTCCCAAGTCGCCAAGGTCTCATCATTTGGGTCCAATAGGACCCTTACCTGTTTGATGGTATGACCCCTGAGGATCAAATCCTGATGCTAAAGAATGCAAACGGGCTCCATGGAAAGCTTCCCGTCCTTGACCTGCAAAGAGTTCCAATAAAGAACATGTGTCACATCAGGATGATAAGGTCGAAGAACTAAAATATGAAAAACATAGTGGATGCAGGATAGACTCGGTGGAAAAGCAAGACGGTTGGCAATAGGTCCTATCCTCTCAAGTATCTTAAAAGGGCCAACAAACCAAGATGCCAACTTAGAACCCTTTCCATAACAGATCGGACTCTTCTGTGGATGCACTCTCAAGAACACATGGTCGCCAATAGAAAACTGATGATCTACCCTATGAGCATCTGCATACTTCTTTTGCCTATCCTGTGCTGCTACCAAATTCTCACGAATACGCTCTACCTGCTGCTCCATCTCTCGAAGAATATCTAGTCCTATAAGTACGATGTCCTCTAGCCGATCCCAACTCAAAGGTGTATGGCAAGGATTACCATACAATTCCTGAAAGGGGGATATACCTATGGAGCTATGATATCCATTGTTATAAGAAAACTCCACTAGATAGATATAATCCTCCCAGCATGACTGCTGGTCCATAACATACATGCGAAGCATGTCCTCCAAAACTTGATTCACTCGCTCGGTCTGACCATCTGTCTCTGGGTGATAAGATGAACTAAAGTTCAACCGAGTCCCCAAAGCTTGCTGAAGTGAAGTCCACAATGCTGAGGTAAAGATAGGATCTCTATCAGAGATGATCCACCTCAGAATCCCATGCAATCTCACTACATCTCCCAAGAAGACTTGTGCCACCATTGCTGCCGTATAGGAAGCTCGAATAGGAACAAAATGAGCAACCTTAGTTAATCTGTCAACAATGACCATGATGGCATCATGACGACGCGAAGAGATAGGCAACCCAACAATGAAATCCATGGAAATGATATCCCATTTCCAATCCAGTACCAAATTAGGCTATAAAAGCCCTGCCGGGTGCTGATGCTCTGCCTTCACCCTCTAACACTCTAAACACTTCGAAAAAAAATCAGCATTTTTCGTGTTTCATACCAGCCCAATGATAAATCTTTCTAAGATCTGCGTGCATCTTCTTGACACTTGGATGTGCCGAATAAGGTGCACGATGGGCCTCAGTCATGATCAAAACACGAAGACCCACCAAAGGAGGTACATAAATCCGTCCATGGTGATGAAGAAGTCCATCTTCCTCAAGGTTATATCCAGAAAATCTACCCTCTAAAGGCCTTATGGACTCTGTCACGGCTCTAACATCCTAATACCAAGTATTTTGAGGAAGAACTCCAAGAATCCTCTCTCTCAAGTCTACTTCAAGGGACAATGCTGAAACTTCATGCTGCCAACAACTCAAAGCATCTGCCACCACGTTCTCATTCCCTTGAATATAATGAACCTCAAAATCATATTTGCAGAAGAATTCCACCCATCTCCACTGTCGAGCATTCAAGTTTGGCTGCATGAATATATAGTGCAGACTGTGGTGATCACTATGCAGTTCAAATCGATGCCCTAACAGGAAATGCCGCCATCTAACCAAAACATGAACTACACCTGCCAACTCTAAATCATGAACTGGATAGTTCAACTCGTGGTTCTTGAGTTTGTGAGACTCATAAGCAACCACACATCCATCCTGCATAAGCACTACACCTATACCTTCCAAACAGGCATATGTGCATACCATAAAATCTCTAGATGGATCAGGAACTGCCAAAATCGGAGTACTGACAAGGAGTTCCTTCAAGGTCCATAAATATGGCTCACACTATTCTGACCAAACAAACTTCTTCCCTTTTCTCTGAAGAGAAGTAATCGGGTGTCCTATCCGGGAAAATCCTTGAACAAAGCGACGGTAATATCTGGCCAAACCCATAAAACTCCTAACTTCTAAAATGTTGGTTGGTCAACAATGGCTTGGATCTTTGAAGGATCCACTGATATACCTTCTCCCAAAACCATATGACCAATATAGTTCACCTCAGACTGGAAGAAGTCACACTTTGCTAAATTGGCATAAAGCTGATTCTCCCTCAAGCACTGTAATACCTGACGTAAGTGACCCTCGTGCTCTTCCATAGATCTAGAATAAATCAGAATGTCATCCAAGAATACAATGATGAAACGATCAAGGTAGGTGCAAAAAACCGCTTTCATGAGGCTCATGAAAACCGAAGGCGCGTTCGTCAACCCAAATGGCACCACTGTGAACTCATAGTGACCATAATGAGTATGAAACACTGTCTTATGAATATCTGCATCCTGAATGCGCAACTGATGATACCAATATTTTAGATGAATCTTAGAGAACACCTTGGCTCCCTTAACATGATAAAAAAGGTCATCTATACAAGGCAATGGATATAAATTCTAGATGGTCAACTTATTCAGCTGTCGGTAATCAATGCATAACCGAAGAGAACCATCTTTCTTCTTATCAAGGATAAAAGGTGCACCCCAAGGAGAAACACTAGGACTAATGAATCCCTTGGCCAACAATTCCTCTATCTGCAACTTCAACTCACTAAACTCCTGAGTAGTCATCCGATATGGAGCTCTCGAAATGGGTTCTGCACCAGGGACCAAATCAATGTGAAAGTCTATGTCTCTCTTTAGAGGCATAATAGGAATATCCAATGGAAACACATCAGCATACTCTCGAATAATAGGGTGACCATCAAGAGTGATTTCTTGATTCTCTGACTCATCCACATCCTCAAGAGTAGCTGCAAAAAGCTGACACCCTCTACGCATGCATCGCTTAAGTTGCATAGCAGAAATCATATGTAGGGATATCAGTCTCTGAACTCCAACAATCTCCACTTCACTGCCAAGGTCATCTAAATACTCCACTGTCTTCTTGCGCAAGTCTACACGAGCACTGTGAGATGTTAGCCAATCCATTCCCAACACAACTCCATAAGAACCCAAAGGAATGACTCAAAGTTCAACTGAAGTAACTATGGTTCCTAGGTCCAAATCACAACTGGGAATAAAGGCATCTATAGAAACACATACACCTGTAGCCAACTCTACTTGCCACCTATCCGCCTACTTAGTAGACGCGAGTCCGCACCACTCCACAATGGATGAAGAAATGAAAGAATCCAAAGAATGGGAATCAAAAATTACAGAGATAGGGATTCCATGCAACATACCTGTTGCCTCAATAACTATACCCTAATGATTAGCTTGGTGGTCATCCACCGCTACAAACACTCTATGGGATCTCCCTGCATCTCCCACTGTAGGCTCTGATGCTGTTGGCCTCTCACTACCTGTATTGTGTAAACACTGAGGGCGCTGCGTGGCTCTGTGACCAAACTGCCCACAAGAGAAGCAAGCTCTTCTACCTGGTCCTCTACTACCCATCGGCCCACTAGACTACTGGAAACTTCCCTGGCTAGGGGCGTGAGATGCACTCTCCGAGGACTGCTCTGTAGGGCCTTGTTTTTCCCTCTGCCAGTTCCTGTTCTTCCTATAATGAGAGTTGCCACCTTGCTCGCCCTGGAACTATTTAGGTTTCAATGGTTGCTGCTGCTGTTGCTGTCCACCCTTAGTGGGTGCTTGAGGAGTCCTAAAGGTGTAGCTGACTAGGACTAATTTTGCCGAGCTCTATTCCCACTGGAAGGTGCACTCCCTATCTACACACCTGACTGACCACCAAGTGTATGACTAAGGTTCAGCTCAACCAATCTGGCTTTCACCATGACTATCTCAACTGAAGGTGGCTCAAACACCCTCACACCACCACTAATGCGGTCATTCAAATCCCTCAAGAAGTGCTGAACAAGCATAGCCTCATCATTACCAATCTTGACATAATGTTTGACATCATAGAACATGTGCTCATACTGGTCTACTATCATACCATAGTGACGCAAGGCATATAACTCATCTTCCTGAGTTTGCCTCCACTGGGGTGAGAGAAATCATGCCCTGAATCTCTCCAAAAATAGCTCCCATGTTATGGTGTTAATGCACACACCAATCTTCTCCTCCTCTAGTCTCCACCAGATCGAAGAAAAAATTTTGAGACGCATAATAGCACATCTCACCTTGGTGTTTCTACTGTATGGAAACATAGCGAAACACCGATGCAAACTGATGAGCTAGGTCTCTACCTTGAGATGGGTACCCATACCATCAAAGTAAGGAGGGTTGGACCTCATCAAGTCCTTTATGTGACCCAAAGAAGGTGGATCTCGGTCAGCTGCAACCTCCCTCCTCTTGGGTGATCTCTCCCTCTCTCTCTCCTCTATATCCTATTGATGTGACTCCTCAATGTGAGCATGAATAGGTTTCTCAAACTCAGGTCTGTGGCCTAACCTAGCCAGAACCTCCTGAAACATTTGTCTCAGCTCTTCCCTTTTGGGAACCTGCATGTTGTGACTCCTGATGAACTGACTACTCCAACTTAACACTCACATGAGTGGGTGGTGGTGAAGGACTGTGACGGTATGAACCACAGCCTCATCCTCCACCTCTGCCTCCTTTGCAACCACCCGTATGACCACCTCCCCTAGCTTTCCTAGTCATGACCTAGCACCACAAAAGATAAAATGGTTCAAATCTACAACAAGGATAAGACAAGAGAAATACAAACATTAAGACCTAAGTAAAAAGGTCAAGTTGAATAGGCTCACTACAAACCCAGAGTACCCAGTGTTGAAACTTGGGCTCTGATACCAAATGTAATGCCCCGCCAGGAACCCTAAAGGAAAACAACACAACTAGGCAACTAAAGGGTGAATTTTTTTTTTAAAAAAAGATTAAGTGCATTAATTATAACCATTGTACGTTTAATAACACAGCGAAAGTCTAACACATGATTTCCTAAGGGTTACCAATGAAGATTAATTCATAGATTATATTAACACCATGGTTAATCCAACTATCCATTTAATTAGATAAATTAAATGCTTAAGATTAAAACTACACATACATCTAAATTCCATAATGAAAGAATCAAAGTATTCCAATGCATTTATTTATCCATAAACCATCTATACAAAAGATCAAAGCAACTGAATTAACATACAATCCACTGGCATAATATTACAATATCCATAAATACATGGCTTCCAAAAATACCACGGAATCCAAAAGTTACAATATCAGGGTTACATAAAAGTTTGATACAATGACCACAAGGTCTCAACTGAACAATGATCATGAACATGAGCTGGTACATGAACCACGAACCAAGAAACACCAACGAATCCTTTCCTCGCCTGAAGATACAATCCAGAACATCCGATGGGAAGTGGCACTACCACCCGACCATGTGATCCCAAAATGGAACCACCCCACCGTGCTAGGAGATAGTAGAAAACCCTCAAGCAAGAAAAATAAGACAAGTACGAAAGAACTATAGGACTCCGCAAACATCCATGTGACTCAAATCACAAACACTAGTGACTCTAAGGAGAGAGTGTCATCCCATGGCTTACGGTGGTTACCCTAGTAGGTCTCTATAGGTCCCGACCCCCATCTTGGGTTATCCTGGTAACCTCTCCTGAACCTTTGGCTCCATCTAAGCCTCATGCGAACCCTACCCATCCTTTCGTGAAGACAAGGTGGTAAGTTTGCCATTCTAGGCCTTCTCACCACATCTTGAGCCTATACAAGCACTCAACCATGTGCGAGACACATTATCTTAATTAATATTATAAACTACCCACCCCCTAATCAATTATTAGGTTATCACTTTTTAACTAACTTTTGAGGGGTTATCCTACCATCCACTTCGGGCATGGCCTCCGCTCAAAAGCCACTCTCTCTTATAGGACACTAACAAGAAAGGTCTTTCTCTACGAGAACTCTATGGTGAAACAAACAACCATATCTAATCCCGACAAACCACAGGTGAAGGATACACAATCACTAACCCAAGATTGACCATTTGGAACAAATCACACAATGGCTCACATCAACGAGGTTATACAACAAGACCTGACCAAGGAGATATACCAACATATGACATAATGACAACTCAACCAGAATTGCAACGAAATTAAGCTTGACCGCAAATACCATTTACACAAGATCCTAATACAGACAATCTTTTCTTTAAACAACCAAAAGCATAAATAACTTGCAATTAAAGATTTTCCAGAAAATACAACTATATTAATACAAGGAAATCAATTTTTTCATTTGTCCAATAAGGTTAAATCAATCACATAAAAAATTTCCAAGCATAAATATAGAATCTAAAATTATAAGCTTTTATGGAAATAACCAAACTCTGAATTAATTTTATATATATATATATATATACCTATAATCATATTACAAAATATATATATAAACACATGAATTAATTTTCACAGTATTAAATTAATACTAAATAACATAATGCCCATAATAAAAAACCTATATATGAATATATATATACATATATCATATATATAATAAATTAATTTAAAAATCAAATTTTATAACCCTGCACGGAAATCCGAAATACCATATTTCAGTTTGTACAAAATTTATCTAGGAAATAGTGAAATTAGTTTAACCCCTGCTACCATAGGTAGCACTTCTACCGCACGGTAGCAGGTACTACCGTAGGTATCACTGCTACCTTGTGATAGAAGGTACTACTATCGGTAGTACTGCTACTGTTAGTAGCACTGCTACCTTGCGGTAGCAGGTACTACCATCGGTAGCTATACTACCGTCGGTAGTAACTACCGAAAGTTGTATTTTTTATTTATTTATTTTTAAATTCAATAACCTAAATAAAACATTAAATTTAAATAACCTAAAATATTAAAATTTCAATAACCCAAACAAATATTAAATTTTGTTTTTCAATAAAAATTATTTCCAGGGAATCTAATTAATACAAATTTTCCTATACACTTAATAAACTACTAGATTTAATTCCCAATTAATTTTAGAACTAAATATACAGAGATGCACAAATATACATAAAGAATAGACATAGCAAAATATCGAATCCAATACCAAACCAAAGGACATTTTCTCTTGCAAAAAGCTTTCTCCCAAATCTTGCAATTTTCATGCACAGTAAAACATCTTGGCAAAATTTGCCAGAATAACTTTTCCCAATTTCCTCTAAATTTTAATTTGCAAACACCCAGGAAACCACTTCTTTCCATACACTAGAAACTAATTTCAGAAATGGACTTTAGCAAAGAACAAGAAATAACCAAAAAGAATTTTGGATTTGACAAATATTTTAACACACACATCATTCAGAAAGAGGGAAGAAATAAAATATTTTCTTTAAAACAAACAACCAGAAGAAACCACCCAACTTGGTATAGCTTTCCTGGAAGAACTTTGTAAGAGGGATTCAATCCTTCAACAAGCTTCCAAAAAAATTTTCTTCACCAAAATCTAAGCTGCCAATAATTTTTCCTTCAACAAAATCTCTGCCTCTTTCTCGTGACCTCCAAAATAAAAAGATATCTCCCCCTTTTAAACTAAAACTCTAGGTTGCATATATTTTTTCCCCAAAAAACCCTAATATTTAATTTTAGTAATTAAAAGCAATTTTATTTTTCTTTTCTAATTCCTAACAAAGGAATAAATTACATGCAATAAGCAAAAATCATTTTTTTGTTTTCTTTTCTCATGCAAATTAATTAATTTCCTAAAAAGAAAATTAAAGCAATACTTTAAATCTAATTTATTCTTTTATTCATTTATTTATTTATTATGTTGTTCTTTTATTTATTTAAAATTCTAGGAAACAATAAATGAAATTAATTTAATTTATTTTTCACTAAAATTTAAATAAAATATATTTCTAATATCATGCAGCTTGCAACTTAATTTAATAAATTCTTTTAATTAATTAAATTTATAATCTCAATGCATAAAATAAATAAAAAATACCAACTATGAGATAACTCCATAAATTTAATTAATTAATTAAATCCACTAAAACACACAAACTGAACAAACCCCAAGCAAAGACTCAGAAAAAGTCAAATGACAATATATGAAGGTCGAACAAATTGACAGGATGACCAACTGATGACACTCACAAGAATGTAATTGAGTAAAATAGGGTCAACTACTACCTCCTCCACTTCCATCAGACAAATATAAGGCACACTCAGACCTGTGAAGCCAGGTGGAGATGATACCCCGTACCTACCCAGTACTTGTACCTGTAATATCCTGCATCACTAAACCACACATGCATATATAAAATATAGAAAACACAACATACACACCGATGAAGGAGAATCACGACGTTCCCTGTCTCACCGAAGTGAGTGAATGAAAATCGTCCCCTTGCATCCAATACACTCACAGACATGCAACATATAATTTCACATTGCATAGATAAAATAAAGTGTTAGTACATAGCAATAATCCATAAAATGCCATAAATCACAAGTACTTAAATACTACAAATAAATTATGAATCTCATATCCAGATAAAGCATGAAATAATGTCATATAAATCTGAATAACACATCATGGTAATGTATCCACTGAAAGTAAACAATAATAGAATATGAGTCTAATGAGTTCAAATGAGGAGAGGTACTACATTCTCGCCCCCAAAACTAGGCTTACTCCTGGAAGCCTAAAACAAATAAGAATACAACTCTCTCATCTTCGCTGCATCCTCCCAAGTTGTCGAGGTCTCAGCATTTGGGTCCCATAGGACCCTTACCTGGTCGATAGTACGACCCCTGAGGATCAAATCCCAACACTAAAGAATGCACACGGGCTCCATGGAAAGCTGCCTGTCCTCGACCTGCAAAGAGTTCCAATCAAGAACATGTGTCACATCGGGATGATAAGGTCGAAGAACTGAAACTTGAAAAACATCATGGATGCGGGATAGACTCGGTGGCAAGGCAAGATAGTAGGCAATCGGTCCTATCCTCTCAAGTATCTTAAAAGGGCCAACAAATCGAGGCCCCAACTTAGAACCCTTTCCATAACGGATCAGACTCTTTTGCAGATGCACTCTTAAGAACACATGGCCACCAATAGAAAACTGATGATCTACCCTATGAGCATCTGCATACTTCTTCTGTGTATCCTGTGTAGCTACCAAATGCTCACGAATACACTCTACCTGCTGCTCCATCTCTCAAAGAATATCCGTTCCTATAAGCACCCTGTCCTCTAGCCGATCCCAACTCAAAGGAGTGCGGCAAGGATGACCATACAATGCCTGAAAGGGGGACATATCTATGAAGCTATGATATCCATTGTTATAAGAAAACTCCACTAGATAGATATAATCCTCCCAGTGCGACTGTTGGTCCATAACATACATGTGAAGCATATCCTCCAAAACCTGATTCACTCACTCGGTCTGACCATCTATCTCTGGGTGATAAGCTAAACTAAAGTTCAAATGAGTCCCCAAAGCATGCTAAAGTAAGGTCCATAATGCTGAGGTAAAGACAGGATCTCTATCAGAGATGATCCACCTCAGAATCCCATGCAATCTCACTACATCTCCCAAGAAGACTCGTGCCACCACTGCTACCATATAGGAAGCTCGAATAAGAACAAAATGAGCAACCTTAGTCAATCTATCAATAATGACCATGATGGCATCATGACAACGTGATGAGACAGGCAACCCAACAATAAAATCCCTGGAAATGATATCCCATTTCCAATCTAGTACCAAATTAGGCTGTAAAAGCCCTGCTGGGTGCTGATGCTCTACCTTCACCCTCTGACACTCTAAACACTTTGACACAAAATCAGCAATGTCGTGTTTCATACCAGCCCAATGATAAATCTATCTAAGATTTGCATGCATCTTCTTGACACCTGGATGTGCTGAATAAGGTGCATGATGGGCCTCAGTCATGATCAAAACACGAAGACCCTCCAAAGGAGGTACATAAATCTGTCCATGGCGACGAAGAAGTCCATCTGCCTCAAGGTTATATCCAGAAAATCTACCCTCTAAAGGCCTTTCAGACTCTATCACGGCTCTAACATCCTGATACCAAGTATCCTGAGGAAGAACTCCAAGAATCCTCTCTCTCATGTCTACTCCAAGGGACAATGCTGAAACTTCATGATGCCAATGACTCAAAGCATCTGCCACCACATTCTCTTTCCCTTGAATATAACGAACCTCAAAATCATACTCACAGAAGAATTCCATCCATCTCCGCTGTCGAGCATTCAAGTTTGGTTGCGTGAATATATACTGCAGACTGCGATGATCACTATGCAGTTCAAACCGACACCCTAACAGGAAATGCCGCCATCTAACCAAAGCATGAACTAAAGAATTTACACAAGATCCTAATACATGCAATGTTTTCTTTAAACAGCCAAAAGCATAAATAACTTGCAATTAAAGATTTTCCAGAAAATAAGAAAATACAACTATATCAATACAAGGAAATCAATTTTGTCATTTGCCCAATAAGGTTGAATCAATCACATAAAAATTAATCTCCTACTGTATTTCCAAGCATAAATATAGAATCTAAAATTATAAGGTTTTCTGGAAATAATCAAACTCTGAATTATATATATATATATATACATACATCGTATATATCATATACCTATAATCATATTATAAAATATATATAAACACATGAATTAATTTTCACAGTATTAAAATAATACTAAATAACATAATGCCCATGATAAAAAACCTATATATGCACACACACACACACACACACACACACACACACACACACACACACACACACACACACACACACACACACACACACATATACATATATCATATATATAATAAATTAATTTAAAAATCAAATTTTATAAGCCTGCACGGAAATCCGAAATACCATATTTCAGTTTGCACAAAATTTATCTAGGAAACAGTTAAATTAGTTTAACCCCTGCTACCATAGGTAGCACTGCTACCGCCGGTAGCTGTACTACCATCGGTACTAACTACCGAAATTTGTATTTTTTTTTTTTGAATTTTTTAAATTCAATAACCTAAATAAAACATTAAATTTAAATAACCTAAAATATTAAAATTTCAATAACCCAAACAAATATTAAATTTTATTTTTCAATAAAATTTATTTCCAGGGAATCTAATTAATACAAATTAATTAATACAGATTTTCCCATACACTTAATAAACTACTAGATTTAATTCCCAATTAATTTTAGAACTAAATATACAGAGATGCACAAATATACATAAAGAATAGACATAGCAAAATATCGAATCCAATACCAAACCAAAGGACATTTTCTTTGGCAAAAACCTTTTCTCCCAAATCTTGCAATTTTCATGCACAGTAAAACATCTTGGCAAAATTTGCTAGAATAACTTTTCCCAATTTCCTCAAAATTTTAATCTACAAACACCCAGGAAACCACTTCTTTCCATACACTAGAAACTAATTTTAGAAATGGACTTTAGCCACAAGAAAAAACCAGAAAGAATTTTGGATTTGACAAATATTTTAACACACACATCATTCCGAAAGAGGGAAGAAATAAAATATTTTCTTTAAAACAAACAACTAGAAGAAACCACCCAACCTAGTATAGCTTTCTTGGAAGAACTTTGTAAGAGGGATTCAATCCTTCAACAAGCTTCCAAACAATTTTTCTTCACCAAAATCTAAGCTTCCAATAAGTTTTCCTTCAACAAAATCTCTGCCTCTTTCCCGTGATCCCCAAAATAAAAAGATATCTTCCCCTTTTAAACTAAAACTCTAGGTTGCATATATTTTTTTCCCAAAAAACCCTAATATTTAATTTTAGTAATTAAAAGCAATTTTGTTTTTCTTTTTTAATTCCTAACAAAGGAATACTTTACATGCAATAAACAAAAAACACTTTTTTCTTTTCTTTTCTCATGCAAATTAATTTCCTAAAAAGAAAATTAAAGCAATACTTTAACTCTAATTTATTCTTTTATTCATTTATTTATTTATTATGTTGTTCTTTTATTTATTTAAAATTCTAGGAAACAATAAATGAAATTAATTTAATTTATTTTTCACTAAAATTTAAATAAAATATATTTCTAATATCATGCAGCTTGCAACTTAATTTAATAAATTCTTTTAATTAATTAAATTTATAATCTCAATGCATAAAATACATAAAAAGTACCAACTAGGAGATAACTCCATAAATTTAATTAATTAATTAAATCCACTAAAACACACAAACTAAACAAACCCCAAGCAAAGACTCAGAAAAAGTCAAACGACAATACACGAAGGCCGAACAAACTGACAGAATGACCAACTGATGATACTCACAAGAGTAACTAAGTAAAATAGGGTCAACTACTACCTCCTCCACTTCCATCGGACAAATATAAGGCACACTCAGACCTTTGAAGCCAGGTGGAGACGATACCCCGTACCTACTTGGTACTTGTACTTGCAATATCCTACATCACCGAACCACACATGCATATATATAATATAGAAAACATGACATACACACTGATGAAGGAGAATCGCGACGTTCCTTGTCTTACCAGAGTGAGTGAAGGAAAATCGTTCCCTTGCATCCAATACACTCGTAGACACGCAACATATAATTTCACATTGCATAGATAAAATAAAGTGTCAGCACATAGCAATAATACATAAAATGTCATAAATCACAAGTACTGAAATATTGCAAATAAATTATGCATCTCATATCCAGATAAAGCATGAAATAATGTCATATAAATTTGAATAACACATCATGGTAATGTATCCATGAAAGTAAACAATAATAAAATATGAGTCTAATGAGTTTAAATGAGGAGAGGTATTGGATATATTCTCTCCAACATCCCTACATCTTAGGAAGGACTTGAGTCCACTTGTCCTCTCATGTCTAAATTTTCTCCAACCATCCCTAGATTCCCTTAGTCAGCAACCCAGTCAAGGTGAGATGAGTTACACTTGTCTTCTCCTTCCCCCTTTCTCTCAACCTTCACCTTTGCCCACAGCCATCCAAATCTGCAGATCTGATCATGACCATTGATCTAAGCCACATCATCTCATCCTCTCAAGGTCTATAAAATCAAGAGCTTCAGTTGAGAGAGAGAGTTAGACTTCAAGTGCATTTTCAAGCAATCATTTGTAAAACTTATGCATCTGTGAGTTTTAATCTTGAAGCAATTTAGCATAAGCATTTTAGCATTTTCATGTAGTATTGCATATCATAGCATTTGTGAACTATCAATTATCAGTCCATTCTTCATATGCCAATTTGGAAGCTATCAGTGCATTGTCTGAGAGCACACCATCTGCAACCAGGAATAATAGAGTTAGGACACAATGAGACATAAACCATGAAGGTAATATTAGTATTTTTATTTCATAAGTATTTCATGTAGTTTCATTGGTTGAATTTGGATTTCATGTAGCATTTCCATTGGTATTTTATGAAAATAACTTGTTGAAGGTAGCATTCTGAGGATGAAATTCAAGTCAACACACAAACAGGTACAATGACTTTCTGGGTCAAACATATACTTGGATTGTCATAACCTATTTGCCAGAATAAAGCTCAATGATGATAAAGCACAAGAAGCTCTTTCACTTCCATATCTTCTTTTTTTCATCCCCTTTCTTGATTGACCTCCATAGTCCTTCTTGAGTCCTTGTAGCCCGCTATCACATGACTGAGTATAATGACATACTAAAAATATTTGTATTTCATGTAGTTTGCACTTACATTACCACATATTAGCATCTCATACATATAAATATCACAATTGCATCACATCCTGCACACAACACATGCTAGTACATTTTACATTCTCATCATGTTCATTTGCATTTCATACATTCACATTTGCATTTGCATAACAAATAAAAAACACAAAAGAACAAAAAAATATTGCATTTAATCATGTATATATTTGCATCCATATCATAAGCATCATATAGAAACATGCATCGCATAGAATCATGCATCACATCACATCGATACAAATGCATATAGCTGCCGCAAAGATGAATCATCTCATATATATATCGAAATCATAAGTGTCATGATACAATGATGTCAAAATACATATGACTACAATCACCCGAAGGTGTCTACATCATCATACAAAATGGTACAAAACTGATACATAGGGAGCCCTCTAAGGCTATGATGAACTCCCTCCCTTAGAGCCAGTAGGTCTTGACGAAGTCTAAGCCCTAGAAGAACCCGCCCCAGGATCATCTCTCCTGCCCCCTCTATATGGTGGTGGTGGAGGACCCATGACCCCACCGCTAGACACCCGTCTCCTGTCTCTCCCTCCAAAGGTCATCATCATTTGTGATGGTCTCCGAAAGCTCCTAGCCCACTGATCTGGTGGCATCACTCCATAGTACAAATCTCTCCAGTAGGCTATCTCCTCCCCTGCTCGCAGAACATAGGCGTATCCAACCCCTGTGTCCTCTACTACTTGTCTCCTCGCCCTTAGTGTTGTCTCAACTTTTGTATAACACTGAATAGACCGATCTCTCTCCCGCTCAGTGTCCCTCATCTATCTCCTAAGCCTAGCCATATCCCTCTTTAGATCCTGGATCTCATCTGCCTGTCCCTAGCAGATCTCCCTCAAGGATAGTAGCTCATCATCCTCCTCTCCTCCCTCCTCCCCCTATCCTTGTGGCTGCTCTTATGGATGCTCCTGTCCCTGTCCCCGTCCCTATACCTATCTGGGAACCTGTGTTGTTGGCACCAGTAACTGCAATCCATCTCTACCCCTCACTACATGAGCCTGTCTCTCCTCTCCACCCTCTCTCCTCTGAGCCACTCTCCTCTCTGCTACTGCACCCCACCTTTGTTGTTGACCTCTACCCCTGCCATCCCCACTATCATCTCCGTCACCTCCACCGTCTCCCTCTATCGGCTCCCTGGATCCGTTAGCTGTAGAAATGGATGCTCTCCCCAATATGTAGTGTACTCTACATCCATCCCTGCATCCTCCACATCTGCCCATATGTCCCAAGGCATGGGAACTATCTCTAGAAGTTGTGTCACTGCCTGATCATACGATAATAATGGCCCTAAATGCACCTGATCCCTCATGGTCCACACATACATCTCTGACCCCCGTGGCATCCGCTATATCGTGCCAAATTGCCTACAAACCCTATCTATCAACTGCCTCTCAATAATATATAGTGTCCTCCCTATCAGATACCTACTCCAGAACATATACGGCAGCTCCACTACATCATCCTCCCACTCCTCATAGTCTAAGTAAGGCCTCCATACCACACTGTCTATCTCGTCAATAACCCTGTGCCAATACTCTAGCCTCCCAATCCATGGATGAGAAGTAATCATATCATACAAATGCACAAAACTGCACCCATGTCCCTGACCCCTAAAATGTATCGGTTGTGTCACTGGAAGATGCTCATATGCCCATACCTGCAACAATGTCACTCTGCATCCTAATCTTGCTGATCCATGCTATACAAATTGATGCAGCTCATAGTACACATGTGCCAATAGACACGACCCCCATGCAAACCTGGTGTGCTCAATCACCAATTTCTCCAGTGTCCTCCCCCATCCCACAGCCAACCCTCGTGTCTCCCTGTGCGGACATAGGAATCCACTGATCACTCCTGCCAGCACTGTCGGTAGCGCTAATCCTGTAGCTGTCATGGTGTCCCAAGCCACATGTTCAACCCTCATCTCTAGTCCTGGATCTTGAAACACTCATCTCAGTGCATCCCTGTCTCCCTCTCAATCGTAAGGAACTAACTCCCCAACAATTGGTATCCTTAGTATCCTATATACATCCTCTAAGGTGACTGTCATCTCACCCATCGACAAATGAAAAGTGCATGTCTCTGAGTGCCATCTCTCAGCTAATGCAGTCAGCAATCCCATGTTCCACCGAAACTCAGGCACATACATAATATATTGCAAGCCCATAGCCTCCACTGCTGCTCTATCCTCGAATGTTAGCTCTAGTTGTAAACTCTGAGTTGAAGGGAATCTTTCCTGTGACTCCAGCATCAGTAGGTCCTCCTACGGTTAAGAAAATCAACTGTGTCAATCCTAGTGGCATTCCCTGTTTATCACAAAGTGCTTTTTTTTTAGTGCTTATATCTATCATATGGCACTCTATCCTAGTGGTACTCCCTGTTCATCACAAAGTACTGCTTTTTATCCTAGTGGTACTCCCTGTTCATCACAAAGTGCTTCTTTAATCCTATCTTTTAGGGCACCTACTTGAGTGTATTGTCTTGAGTAGCTTATCCAATTGACAACGTATGTTCTATCACAAAATTGTCAATTTCAGCCTGATCCAATTGGAAACATATGTTCTATCACATAATTGTCAATTTATTTGGTACTCCCTGTTCATCACAAAGTGCCTCGATCTATCCTATTCTAGGGCCTCTTCTTGAGTGTATCCTCTTGAGTAGTTTCCTGATTGGCAACGTATGTTCTATCACAAAATTGTCAATCCTATCCCTATCTGCTATCTTAGTCTTCCCTAGAGGACCTACTTGAGTGTATCCTCTCAACATCTTATCCAATCGACAACGTATGTTTATCACAGAACTACCGATTCGACCTTGAAGACATAAACGTGCATTCATGACACACACACGCTTGCATACTTCACAGACGTTTCTGCATTTCATAGATGCGCTTGAAACACACAGACGTGTCTCTGTTTTGCATATACATGCCTAACCTACCCAAACGCGCCTAGCACAAACACAGACTCACCTTCCCATCTTTTGACCCACTTGACATTTTTCTAGACATACCTAATGCACATTTATTACCCTACTTGACATGCATTTATGACAACAATTAATACATCAAGGTACGAGGAGGTTTTGTGGTACTCACTAGCTCTCCTGCATCTGCTGGCCTCTGATATCGGTGAACACGATCAAATATGTGTACCAATGCCATGGCTACTAACTTCTCTCTGCTCTCTCTCCACTTTGATCTCTTAGGTGTGTGGATGACAATGAGGATGTTTTCCCTCATAGTCTATCTTATAGACTACCCTAGCCCTAGTCTCCCAAGTCAGTCTCCTTTATTGCGTGACTCTATCACTCTATCTTGTCAGTCCTTTCTAGCCTTTCTTTCTTATCGAGAGATTGTCTGCGATCTTTTTAGACATTTTCATCCAATCTCTCGAGGGGGCATATCATTCCCATCTTGGGGAAACTTTGCATCAGTTCATCTTATCTTCTTTGAAACAACATGACAAGTTGCATTGTCTCTAAGAGGGGCAAAATGTAGATACCTAAAATTGTCCTGTCTAATTAAATAAATATCTTTATTTATTTAATTATTTTAGCCTAATTCTTCTATTAATTAAATAAATCTGTATTTATTGAATTAATTCATTTATCCTCTTCTAGCCTTATTTCTCATTTAAATAAATACATTTATTTATTTAAATTACTCTTTTCCTAAATTAAATAAATACTTTTATTTATTTAATTGATCCCACTTCCTCTGTTAATTAAATAAATCTTTATTTATTTAATTAATTCATTAACCTTTTCTACCCATGACACATGTCATTCATCTCTTAATTCCTGCACTACCTACCCTCTTATTATTTTCTTATTTCCTCTACCTACCCTCTAATCCTAGCTGACTATTTATCTTTTACACCTCTCAATCCTATCCCTCCATTTCCTACAGTGTCTTCTATATAAGAGGATTCTTCCTTCATTATCTACCCTACGCTAACTATTCAACTACTTGGAATTCCAAGCAAAACTACGCTTTCAAATTTTCGCATGCAATCAAGCCTACTTGCAACCACATTTCCATTCTTTGTTGAGCTCTTGTGCACACATAAAATCTGAGAGAAAATATATCAAGCAAGATCAATGGAGATAGGAAGAATGGAGATCCAAACCCTATTGGACATGTGATGGTATAATTTTTGTGATTTCATTTGATTTGCATTGTATTAGGTAATCTTCATATGTTATGGTGGATCTTTTTTGTTGTTAGGCTAGGGTTTTGTGGTTGAATTAATTTAGTCTTTCAATGTTTTGATTAAGTAAAAACAGGTTTTTGAAAGGAACCCAAACCGTTTACATAAGAGGAGAAAGAAGAAGCATTAAAGCAGAAAAGATCCGTGCCTAATCACCCCAACAAAAAATTAGATCCCATCCAAACCAAAAAAGGATCTCAAAACACATAGGGCTGCACTAAGAAAACAAAACAGTAAGAGATAGCAAAAAGATAGCAAAAGGACAACACAAAGACAAAGACAGAGACCGAGATAGCTAGATATTTTTCATAATATCTTCTGCATGAACCACCATCTGCTTCATGTTGTCCGTAGAGGTCTTCAAATCATCCAACTCACGTCCCTTGATGTCACCCTGATTCCTGGTGTTGTCTCTAGTTCTCTTCTCATGACCTCTTTTCTCCGTTTGGTCCTTGTCACCCTCTTTGTCTTTTAAGTTATCAAATCTGTTAATCAGAATGTTCATATTATCCACAGAGGCTTTAAGAATCTAGAAATTTTGTTCAGCTATCCTCTTCACAATTTGTTCCATCTTGTCAACTCTATTGCCCATATTTTTCATGGTAATTTCTATCCCATTTGCCTCTCTATTCTCTTCCATTTCCTTAACCTTCTTCTCAGTTTCAAGGATTTTACCAACCATGTTTTCAATAGCTTCAACATTGTTGATAGCCACCGCCATTTCTTTAACATTTTCAGAAAGAGGTTTGTCGCCTATCGTGGCCTTTTTGGTAGCATTCATGTCATTCTTCAGGCTACCAATATCTTTCACAATTTTGTTGATAGTATCACAAAATCCCTTAATACTATCATTATCCCCATGACAATCACTAGAATTTCCCCTTTTATCCTCTTGGCTACCATTCTGCAATCCTTGAGTATTCAATTCCTTATCACAACCCACATCTGGAATCTCATCCCCCTCCTTACCCTTCACATTGTCATTTTTTTCCTCCTCTGCATCCTCATCAGAAGCTATCAAAATCTATTTTTTGTCTTTGTTAAGTCCCCTCCTCATGTTCTTATTCCTCTGGGTTTGTTTCCCCATTCCTTTACCTTTCTTGCTTTTGATGAATTTTTTCTCAATGGACTCATCCTCAAAGTCTGAGATATCAGAGTCAACCACAATCCTCTTCTTCTTCCCCTTATTCCTCCCCTTTTTGCTAAGCTCCTCCGACTCACCTTCATTTTCAAAGTCATAGTTAAAACCACTATACTCACTTTTTGTTTCTTCAGCCCTAGTATTTTTACCTCTAATTGGTTTCTCTATACATTTCCCTTTCAACAGTTTATATACTAAAACCATAAGACCCTGATGAAGAGCATGGTCACCCTGAGGGTCTTTATGCATTTCTTTAATTGTGTGATCCATTGAACAAGCAAGATAATAGGGAAATTTTACCTTTTCACCATGGTGGAAGTGGTTGAGCAACACAAAATGGTGCCTGTAAGCTCTCGTAAATCTCCCATCCAACGTAATGTAGGTAATGGTAGAAAACAACGTGAATCTCCATGGCCCGCAGATGCGTTTTGGGGAGTGATATGAGTTATCCACCTTCACCATCTTCTTCTTTTCACCATCCATGATAGGAAATCTGTCCACTGGCTTATCAGAGATGCTACGATCTCTATAGAACTTAATGCCCTCTATCACCATCCCCATGACTTCTGCAATAATATCTTCATCCACATTCATCATCTGAGTTCCCACCAAAACTTTTCCACTCTTCCAATTCTTTATAAAGTGCTTGGTGATTGTTGGGTCTTTACCATAGAGCCTCTCCATGAACACACTTAATCCCCCCTCCTGAAGAATCTCCCAAACCTCTCTGTTCTTCTTCCAATCCGAACATGAGGTTGGTTCAAACCTTTTTTTGTTCCCTCCCATTTTTCTTTCACAATCACTGGAATTCCTAATATCTGCTCTGATTTTTCTTCTCTGGTTTCTATTATTGCTCTGAAAAACAACCTAGAATCCGTGCCCTGTTAATATGATAAGACAATTACATAAATGCTCATCACTGCCATTGTAATCCTTCATCAAAAATAGTGGGAAAAGCATTAGGAATTATGATTTATGATGCCACATTGCCTCATCTAGATATGGTCCAACTCAAACAAGGATTTTGCCTCACACACAAGTTTACTCTCCCCATAAATAGTAATGATTTCCTTAGTTTGGCAGGCCAGGTTGGCTTCCCAGTTAGCACACGAGTTAGCTTCACTATAAACATGTGTGAAGACACATGTATCAGAGGTTTCACTTATTCTCTTCATTGCTTTAATAGCATTGTTTATTGACCAAGAAGGCGGGAACAACTTATTCAAACAGTTTATGATATTCAAAGAGTCACCTTCATGCCATACCTTGGTACAATTGGCTTCCTTTTCTAGCACCATCCCATGATAAGCCACCATAGCCTCAACAACATGATTTTTTTGGCTTCCAATAGGGATACATTTAATGATTTTGCATTTTCCCCATTCATCCCTTAAAACCACTCTGCACCCCGCATTGCCAGGGTTACCCTTTGAAGTTCCATCAAAGTTGATTTTCATCTAGCCATGGGGAGGGCTTTCCCATTTCACACCTTCCCTAGGACCAACCTACAAGATATCTCTTCCCTTTAATCTCCAGTTCTTGAAGATCAAATGATCATTTTGATCTTGGGGATTGGCTATTCCACCTATGATGTTAATATTCTCCACTATATGACGTTTAATTTTCTCAAAAATTATTTGAGCCTTAGATGCCTTCTCTCTAAACACTCTTTCATTTCTCTCTTTCCATATTCCCCAGCAAATATGGGGTAAAACCAGTCTCCATAACAAAATTATAGATTTTTTCTTTGAGGGATGATACCAAGAATTAAAAACCTCTTGGACTGATTCCAGAAATACCCAACTAATATTGAAATAATCCAGACATCTAGCCCAGATATCAGTAGAGAAGGGGCAATGGAAGAACAAGTGGTTAATGGTTTCCTCATTCTGCATACAAAGAAAACAAACACTAGGCATACATATTCCTCTTTTTATGAGGTTATCAATAGTCAAAATTTTATCGTGAAGGACAGTCCAGAAAAAAAATATTAATTTTAGGAATAAGGCCTTTCACCCAAGCCTTAGCCCAACAAGGACTCTCCAACTTGGAAAACTGTTGATTATAGAGAGAGGCAACAAAAAATTTACCATTAGCTGTGAGTTTCCAGATTAGTTGATCCTCATCATCCACCACCACCATGGAGTTCATAATTTTGTTCAAATTACCAAGGGAGGGATCAACATGGGATAATTCCTTCCACTGTCCTTCATTCCAGTAGTCACCCACCATAGTGCCATATTTCTCCTTACACTGATTTTGAAATTTACCCCAATCAGGACTTTCACTCAACGGGGTATCAAGCAGCCAAGAATCTTCCCACAATTTAATGAGGTTTCCTTTCCCCACCTTCCATTTCACACCTTTGGCAATTAGATCTCTTGTTCTTGAAATATTTTTCCAAATATTAGAACCAATAGGGATATCTTCGGCATTGAGGAAACTTAGAAGGGTAGGATATTGTCTTTTATACTTGTTGTCCCAAATCATTTTCCATTCTCCTTGGGTATTATAACCTCTCCATATCTGCTTAGCCATAAGAAACTCATTCATGTCTCTTATTTTCCTGAGGCCAAGACCCCCCTTTCTTATAGGTTTACAAACCTTATCCCACGCAATCAGATTCATTCTCTTCTTCTCCTTGACCCCTGTCCATAGAAAAGATCTTTGAATTTTTTCAATAGCCTCCACAAACTTGGCAAGAATTCTAAATAGGCTGATGGCATAAAGAGGAATACTCTGAAGAGTAGATTTCAAAATTTGAACCTTACCATCTTGGTTGAGAAGAGAACCTTTCCAACCAGCTAGCCTCCTATGGAATTTATCCACAAGAGCACCCCAGAAAGTATCAAGAGGGACTTGACATAAAGGGAGCCCAAGATAGGAAGCAAGAAGATTCCCCAATTGACACCCCAAAATGTTACCTATTTTTATCTTCTTTCCGGAGTGTTGATGAAATAAACAAAGCTTTTATACCAATTTATTAATTGACTGGTGGTTGACCCATAAATGTCCAAATCTTTCTTTAAAATCCTAGAATCTTTCACTAAAGCATTCCCCATAATAATAGAGTCATCGACAAATTGCTGATGGGAGAAAACTTGATCCATAGAAGAAGGTTTCAATCCACAAAACTCTCCCTTCTCAACAAGATTTCCAATGAATATTCCCAGACATCCCGCCATGATAATAAAAAGAACCAGGGATAGAGGATCCCCCTGTCTGAGACCCCTTGAGGATTTGAAGAAGGGAAAAGGAGACCCATTGATTAAGATAGAAAATTAAGTAGAAGAAACCAATTGCAGAATAAGACAAATACTTCTAGAGCTAAAACCAAAAGCAGAGAGAACATCCATCATAAATCCCCAGTCCACCCTATCATAGGCTTTAGATAAGTCAATCTTCAAAAGAAAACCTTCCTTTTTAGCACTAGAGAGTGAGTGAATATTTTCATGGACCGATACTATCAAATCCAAGAGGTGTCTCCCAGGGACAAAGCCACTTTGCTGGGGAGAAATGATAGAAGGGAACAAACTCAAGATTCTAGAAGTCAAAACCTTAGAGATGATTTTATACAAAGAATTGCAAAGGATGATAGGTCTTAAGAGATCCATGGAATCAACTCCCATCTTTTTGGGAATAAGGGCAATGAAAGTGCCATTCAATTCTTTCAAAATTCTTCTTGCACCAAAAAATTCTTTCACAACATTGGAAACATCACCCCCAACATACATTTGAAAAAAGAACATGGGAAAACCATTTGGGCCTAGGGCCTTGTTATTCAAAGGAATTGACAGCTTTCAGAATCTCATCATTAGATAGAATAGCAGTGAGATATGAATTCTGATCCATTCCCAAGATAGAGGGAGTACAATCCATAAGGTCCTTTTGAGCTTGCAGGTCCAAATTATGTTCCTTAGTCAGGAGATTGGAGAAAAACTCCAGGGCTGCCTTCCTCATAGACTCTTCATCTTCAACAGTTCTGCCATTAACTTTAAGCTGGGGTATCCTATTGATGGCCTTATGTTTTAGAGTTGACATATGGAATTATTTGGTATTTCTATCCCCTTCCTTCAACCAAGTATTTCTTGACCTCTGTTTCCAGAAAAATTCTTCTTTTGCTATTATGTCATGGTATTTCATAAGAATCTCATCTTCAACATCTCTCGAAACCTTTGTATAACCATTATTCTAAATTCCATCCTTGATATCTTTCATATCTAATAGGATGGAGGCTTTAGAAGCAAAGATGTTCCCAAAGGATTCCTTGTTCCATATTTTAACATTATCTTTCACAAATTTCAACTTTTTAACCACCTTATACATAGCATTTCCTTCAATTCTAACCTGCCACCATTCCTTGATTTTTCTTTCCATATCTGGGTGTTTAGTCCACATTCTCTCAAATCTATGAGGGAAATGTCTTCTTCCCTTCTTGGCATCAACCGTGAAGGATATAGGATAATGATCTGATCCTGCCCTTATACAAGCAAATAAATAACAGAAGTGGGAATTAAACCAATCCAAAGAAATTAAAGCTTTGTCAAGCCTGACCTAAATTAAATCTTCCCCACTCCTTCTATTGGTCCAGGTATATTTAACTCCTTGCAAATCCAGGTCATGGAGAACATTATTATTGATGAAATCCATCAAATCCAATCTGCTATCCAGATTGGTTTGGCTCCCTCCCTTTTTCTCATTTTCGTTCAAAGGGGTGTTGAAATCCCCCATAATAATCCAGCTATCTTCAACAAACTTACTCCTAAACAAGGATAAGCTTTTCCAGAAATCACTTCTACTAGTCTTTGTGTTTGGGGCATACACATTAGTTAAGACCCATGAAGTAACCTCTTTCAAATGCTTGAATCTAATACAAGCCAAATTGTTGTCTTGAATCAACACTTCGCCTTTAACATTATTTTTATTCTAGAAAGTAGCAATACCCCCCGATGCTCCTTCTGAATTGCCACCACTAACTCCTCCATTACTAAACATTTTCAAACATTCAACCTTATCCTTAGGCATTTTGGTTTCCTGAATCAAAAAAATATCCAGGTTTTTGTCTCTAATCATACTTTTAATTAAATCATGTTTGTGAGGATTGTTCAATCCTCAAATGTTCCAGGAGATAATCTTCATGACTTTTTAGAAATACCTGCCTCAAAGATGGTTCTTTGGGTCCCGTTTGCTATATTCTTTCTTGTTTCCATAGTCCTCTTCTTAGCATTTGAATGTCTTCCTGGTGAAGTATGCTGAGCTCCCACATCCCCTACTCTGCATCTGGTATTTCTGGTGGATGTGTTATTGTTGTTGTTGTTATTATTCTTTTTTTTGTTCTTGTTCTTTCTCTTATCCTCCATTACTTCTTCTTCCTCCTACTTTGACCCACTCTTTCCCAAAGCATTTTTTATATCTTCCTCATCTCCCCATCTTGGTTCATTTTCTTCCAGGAAAGTCGATTTGACTTGAGCCGAGGAGGCTAATGATATCTCCAATAGCCCTTGCTCATAGATATTGTCAGGTTTTGCATCTTGGATCCAACTTGCTCCATTTTCTGACTTAGATAATTTTGTTTTTGAGTTAAAATTATCTCCCTCATCCTTATTATCTTTGGATTGACTAACTCTCTTATCCATTTGACAACTATTCCTTTTCTCATTTTGATCTAAACATTGTTCTATCTTATCCTTTTGCATGTTTTGACTACCAACTTGTGAGTTTCTTTCTTCATCGTTTGAATCCTTTCCACTATTCTCCTACTCCTTTTCCTAAATGGGGATCTTATCATCCTCTCCTTTCTTCATTTAATTTCTCGATTATCTGGCTAACACCTCTTCTATCCTTCCTACCTGGGATTGTTTCTTCTGATCTGAACATTCAAAAGGAGCAAACTTTCAAAGAGTTGTCCACCTTTTTTCAAACTTTAGTTTGGGATTGAGATTTGACCACATTGCTTGGGCACTTTTTAGCCCAGTGCCCAACTTTCTTACAATGAAAGCAAGCAAAAGGGATTGAGTCATAGACAATCTTCTGCATCCATTTTCTTAGTTTTGATTCTTTCTCTATTTCCTCTAGCATATCCATTTTGGGTCCAACCCCTACACAGATTCTAGCATAAATAAATCTTCTTCTGGATGTCATAACCGGATCAATGGCAATAAGCTCCCCAAAAGCAATGGCTTTCCCAACAAACACATCTTCCTCCCAATATTTCATAGGAAGCCCAGGTAACTTTATCCAGACTGAAACTTGGACCACAAACTTATCCTCTCTTCCCACATTAGGATACCATTTCTAGATATACATTAAATATTTGCCTATCACCCAGGTACCATTACAGAGGATATTTCTGCGATCCTCCTCATAAGAGAAAGAAAAGGAAAGACATCCTTTTTTCATAGTGACCACATCAACCTGCCCTTTCAAATTCCATTTACTCTTTACAAATCCATGAAGAACCTCAATGTTCGGTCTAGTTTACAAATCCACGAACAACCTCAATGTTCAGTCTTTCAATGTTGTTGTTTCTATTTTTACCATAAACACATATACATACACACATACATACATACATATATACACACACATATATATATACATGAACATCATAGGTAGCATAAACATGAACTCCACGTAGTCCATCAACTCAAAACATGAACATCATAGGTAGCATAATACAACTACTAAGATCATGTGTGCCTACTAAGACATGACCATGTTAACATGTTATTGCATCCTTTGTCCCATCTGTCTAGCTTAATTGCATAGGTACTGGTCACTTCATCGCATACCTACTAGTTATACCATCACCATTCCCACTTGCATCCACTGCAAAAAAGAATGTAAGGCCACTATTTTCCATTGAAGAGCAATCAACATTGAAATAAATGGCGAAATCAAATTGGCTTTGCAAATTCAATGGACATTCAAAATTCAAATTGGAAGGAGAACAAACATTAAAGAGGCGACACCAACAAATAATACATTTCACACATACAAATAGACATGAAATCATTTCATTTGAGTCAAGAAGAAGACATAGAAGCCATTTAAGAGGAGGAAAAAGAATACTTGTTCCAGGTATTACTCTTGTTCCATTTTATATGTGCTAATTTGTTAAACCCTTTCTTATGGCTTTACAGTCTTAAGGAAATGTTCTTTATTTTGTTTCCTTGGTGTTAATATCCTTTTCAATTTTCTAAACACTTACTATTTTCAATCCTCATGCTTTATTTAGTTTCTTAAATTCTTACGTATTGTCTCACATCCTTACTATTCTATAGTCTTTGTTTGTCTCACATCCTTACTATTTTACGGTATTTGTTTGTTAAACCCTTTCATACTATTTTATGGTCTTAAGAAAATATTCTTTCTTTTGTTTCCTTGATGTTCATACCCTTCTCATTTTTATAAACCCTTACTACTACATATCCTAATGCTTTTATTACTATCTTAAACCTTTACTATTTCACATCCTTACTGTTTGTTGTCTCAATTTTTGAACTTTCAAAAAATTGACAACCCCTACAAATTTTTACTCAAAATTAGTAGTTTTCTTCTCTAAGGCATGTTTTATGAGGTTTCAAACTCATCTTTGTTAATGTTAAATCATTAGTGGGTGTGTTTGTCATCATTGTCCAAGTTTTGGTTGGTTTTTGCCTTCATTTTCCTATCTTTGTGTGAAATTTTGGGTTTTGAGTTCCTCAGTGTAAGTAGAAACTTTTTGTACTCACTGCAAGTAGGAACTTTTTGCAATCACTACATGTAGGAGCTTTATGGTGTCATTACAAGTAAGCTTCTTGCAACTTGCAATGGGGGTTCCAAGACCCGATTGCAAGTAAGTCTCTTGCAACTTCCAATGGGGGTTCCAAGACCAAATTGCAAGTAAGTTTCTTGCAACTTGCAATGGTGGTTCCAAGACCCGATTGTAAGTTTCTTGCAACTTGCAATTGGGATTCCAAGACCCGATTGCAAGTAAGTCTCTTGCAACTTTCAATGGGGTTTCCAAGACCCAATTGCAAGTAAGTCTCTTGCAACTTGCAATCGGGATTCCAAGACCTAATTGCAAGTATGAAGGTGCTTATCTTTCTATTGCAAGTTGTGATTACTTGCAATCAAGTTTCTAGGACCCAATTGCAAATCTTTCTATTATCTTTGCATTATAACTTGCAATCGGATCCTAGAGACCAGTTTGCAAGAGGTATTAATACATGTAAAGATAGTAAGCAAAATCTAGTGTTGTCATATGTTGATAACATTAAATAAAAATAACCGTCATATGCATAGAGAGGATCAAAATAACATGAACTATGAAGCAAAAAACAATGGCTAAGTCAATTCCTATCTAAAATTAGGGATGACGGTTCTAGTCTCGCCATTGGGAATATTTTCTTTCCTTTACCAAATGTGGAGGTCAATGCCATGATAAGAGAGAACTTGACAAATAAATAAGTAATGTAGCAAAGGAATGCATTGTTACAATGCATGGTAGCAGTGCTATGTGGTAAAAAGAAGTGATTTTCACTATCATAGTGGCCAACAAAATATGTTAAATATCTTCAAGTTCAATGGTCAATATTAATGAGGTCACTATCATTACCATTCATGGTCAAATGATGCAAGTTGCTGCTCCTAAATAAATACCTTCACCGATCTCAAATACTTCAAGTCCAAATATCTTGTAGTAGTACGAAGACCTCTTAGACAAAGGATGATGTAAATAGAGACGTGTCTTGGACACTTAGATTAGTTTAAATTATGCATTTGTAATTTCCCTTTGACAAATTACATGTAATATCAAAACTTGTAATTACAAGTAATACTTTTACTCTAGTAACTTGTAATCGCATGTAAATAAATTACAAGTTGGCAAGCAATAGGACTGTAATCTGAATAAGTCATAGTTAGTTATAGTTGGTTGTGGAAAAAGTCTTAGTTGGTTAGACTTCTCCAACTTTTTTCTCTTAGCCCCTCACCTATATATATCAAAGGGTGCTCTATGTAATTTTTATCTTTTGAGCAAGCAAGAAAACTTTGCAGAAATTCATAGTCATAAAGACTTTGTGCTTCATACTCGTAAATTGGTTTTTCTCAAGTAATATCAAGAAAGAATATGAGTTTCAGAATTTGTGTTGAAACCTTTCTCTTATATCCATTGTGTTCTTATGTCATAGTGGTATATTTTTATGCATTTTCTTGAGGTTCTAGTGAGATTGTTTAAAAGAGATTTAATCTAATTTATTATAGATTTTGTGCTACAAGTATTAAGGATTAAATTATTATAGCTAAATGTTCATAGATAGGAGGAGGCTACAAGACTTTGTGCTTGTACATGTTCTTATTCAATAGTAGTCAAGAGTGAATTATACTAACAAACTTTGACCTGTTATATGTTGTACATTGTTATCATACTAATCATTTTGGAAGGTAGATAGGACAGTAGAAAATTGAAGACTTTGAGCTTCGCTTCTATACTCCCATCCCAGGGAAGTGATGGAAGATTTTGTGCTTTCATGGAAACTTCACTTCCTTTTGTATAAGCATATTTTTATTTTCTAAAGTTTCTTACATTGTTGTATTTATTTTCCTAATTGCAATTTCTTCTCTGAAAAGAGAAAATAAAATAATCTTTTTTGAAGAAAAAGAAAAGGATGTTGTCCCACCCAAGTTAGATTATTGTTTAGTTAATTAGTAATAGTAGAAAAGGGGGAGCCTTCCCTTATATTAGGAGAGTTTTTTTTCTGTGGCTGAAATCACAATTTTGCACGCTTTCCCAGGTGCACAAAATTTTCAACCAACACTGTTATACAATCTTAAAACCCTTTCTTACTATTTTACAGTCTTAAGGAAACGTTCTTTCTTTTCTTTTCTTCATGTTCACATCCTTCTTAGTTCTAAACCCATACTGTTTTACATGCTCATTCTTTTTTTACTTTCTTAAACCCTTACTATTTCACATGCTTACTATTATATATTCTTCATATGTTATACCCTTTCTTACTTTTTTACGATCTCAAGGAAATGTTCTTTATATTGTTTCCTTGATATTCATTTCCTTTTTAGTTTTCTATACTCTTATTGTTTTAAATCCTCATGGTTTATTTTGTTCCTTAAACCCTTACTTATTTTTTCACATCCTTGTAGTTTTACAATATTCAAGAAATCTTCTTTCTATTTTTTCCTTGATGTTCATTTTATTTTCCAGTTTTCTATACCCGTACTATTTTATATCCTGATGGTTTATTTTGTTCCTTAAACCCTAATTGTTTTACTAACTTATTATTTCACATCCTTACTATTTTACTGTCCAAGCAAGTCAACAAATAACATGGCCATGTATCATTGTCAAAAATTTTTTTATGTAAAGGGAACCATACTTCTTCCGTTCAAGCATCACTGTCATCTTACACAATATATTGTCATTGAATATCAAAATGCATAACAGTTACTCATCAAGCATCATTGTTAATATTGATTATCAAGCATCACTCTAGAAAACAACATGTTTATTTTGTCCCATTTCATAGTTATCCACATTCTACCATACTTCAATTTTAAGGTTGGATATGAAATTTTTATAGTATCAAACATCCTTTTCTTAGGAATCTAGTGAAATTTTTATTTTCTTTCTTTCATCAGTAACATATTGATTCTACTTAATGTATGTAGATGAGGAAGTAAGATTGAATGATGACTCATGTTGCAAATAAAAGGGAATCCACAAGGTTGTTATCTCATAAAAGAGGAGTCATATTCCCTCGAGAGCCTAAAGCCCTGCCTCCAGTTGTCAAAAATCCACAACCTGTAGCACCAACAGTGGAGGTTATTACATCTACGAGGCCACAAAAAATTACAATGCAATAAAAGTTGTCATCTATAGATGACATGAAAGGGGAACTCAAAGATGTTTAGTAAAATGACATGTCAGTAAGGGTTGCATCAAAAAAATGGTACATCCCAATAGCCACACTCTCGAAATGGTTACGTGGTCTCATAACCACCTCCAAGATAGGTACCCCAACAATCCTCACCAATGATGAAGATCTTAAATGGTGCAAAGAGATGGTAGCAGTTAATTATGGACCCAAGATTGTCAATATTAAGCAAAGGTCGCTCAGATTTGTGAAACTAGACCCAACCATTTCAAGAATAGGTTGCTTGGGAAGTCTTAGTAGTCGGATAGGTTGCTTGGGAAGTCTTAGTAGTCGGGTTTTAAGGCTCGACATTTGAAACTCACATTGTAGACAGTTGAAGACCTTGACAAAGATAGGGCGTTGAACCTCAAACTAGACATTGTATTTGCTTTCTATGAGACATTATCAAAAGCATATGCTATAAATCCATATGGTCTTGCTTGCATAGAGAATTGTGATGAAATTGGTATTTAGGCAGACATAAATGGGGCAATGAGGGTACTAGCTAGAAGAGGAAGTAGGAATGTCTCTTACATAATTCCTAAGAGTCGAGAGTGGATTACCATTCTATCTTGTGTTAATAATTCTGGGCAAATAATTTTAGGCTTCTACTTGTTTAAGGGTAAGAGGCGGTTACATAGTTACATCTCCAACTGCGAACTGAGTGCTTGCATGGTATCCCAACCACATTCATGGATGACAAAGAAATTCTTCATGAATTGATTGAACCACTTTGCACACTCTATTCTAGAGGGTGTTTCACCCACCAACTAATAATTGTTGATTTTCAATGGAAATGGCAACCATATTGTACTCATAACCATCTAGGAGGAAAGGATGCTAGGTATTGATATACTAACATTGCTAGCTCACACATCTCATAAAATATAGCCCCTAGATGGGAGTGTGTTTTCTCCTTTCAAAACATTCTTCATATCTAAACAAGCATCATGGTTGGCAAGGTTTCCCAATGTAGAAATCAAGCGGTTAGAACTTGTAGAACTAGGCAATAAATTATTGATAAAATCAATGACGATTTCTAACATTCTAGTAGAATTTAGAAGGACTGGAATATGACCCCTCAATCTCGATGCACTCCTCGATGACATTTAGCCTAACAAGGTATTCCAAATCAATGATGGGGAGGATGCTTTACCAGTGCAAAACATACTTAGCCTACCAGGGATTGTTGTTTTAATAGAAGATGTTGCAAAAAACATTGCTCAAAATAGTCAAACTGGTTCAAATACAAAAGTGAACTTTGATCCACCACCTCATAACATGGTGGATGGATAGGTTGAGAATATGGAGGATAGTCTTACTCTTCCCTCGGTGCTAATAACACTATTGTGGTTGGTGGATGGGGTGATGAAATTAGATATTGATTTGCAAGGCTAAGAAGAATAGGGGAATTTCACTTTCCCATCACCACCCACAACTATCCCATTGAATCTAGTGTGTTACTATGTTGATTGTGCTATTTCATATTGTAAAAATGATGTAGATTTCACACACGAATCATCAACCATTGGCAATGACGAAGAGGAAAACATGGAATCACAAGTGAATGAGACCCAGGCTTCTAAATAGGCATTGATAATTAGAAAATTCTTATAGATACCTATGCACATTGTGAACTAAAAACACAACAACATGATTGATAATGGAATCCGGTTGAGTCACCAAACTCATCTCTTAACATCAGATGATTACATGAATATTTTAATGGATCAAGAGATGAGGATGAAAGAAGTTGAGGAGCTCAAAGTTTGAAGGAAAGAGCAAACCAAGGAGAGTAAGGCAACACATCTCTTGGCAAAGGAAAACAAGGAGAAGGACATAATAGAAAAGAAAATTATGCATAAAGAAAAGGAAAAGATCAAAGAACAATAGGAGAAGGATAAGGAGGGTAGAAAAGAGAAAGAGAAGGCAATGAAGAGTAAGAGGCAAAGGAAAAATCCATTAGAGATAAGGCAAGGGATTTGGCAAGAAAAAGATGGTTAACCAATCCATCTACTCCATCCACTCCTGTTCCTAAAAACCATGGCATAATGCAGGATATGATCAACATAAACAACCTTAAATTTTTAATTGCATAATTGTCCAATTGACTCACCATCCCTTAAATTTTCTACTCCTATGAATTATATTGCAGGCTTCCATCACATGTAACTAGCATTGGATATTGTAGCCCAACTCCAAGTCAAGTGACTGATACTCCAGAACCAAGACCAGGGGCTAAGAACATGGTTTCCATTGCATCCTCAAGGATCCAACTTTCATGACCAACTAATCCTTTTCCTATTTGGTTTACTTGAGTTTGGGATGGATGCATAATTGAAACAATAATGGGCAATCTATAGAGGCATACTTTTTTTTTTGTTTCTTATTTATACTACCAGATGTGAATTGCAATTATGTGTTATGAATATATGGATACAACATACTTTTTGTTTCCAACTATGTTCAATTGGTTTCACTTATATGTGGATGCAATCTACAACACAAGTTATCAACAAGTGCATGCATATAGGCAAATGACACTATGTTTTAATGGAATAACTTTTTTAGTTTGTTTTCCATGTGTAATAGGATGATTCATCCAAGGTGTCAAAATTTTGCCATTTTGGTGCACTGATCGAAACTTGTGTTGGTACACCCTGACAACTTGCGTGATGTATCTCCCAAAATGGACATGGTGGCCATGTAGCATTCCATCACATGACCACCCTTCAATCCAACTTTTTCTCATTTATGGATTGTCGTCATCCTACACTCTTCCCTTGAGTGGCAGAGATACATGTTTAGCTACACTTTGAATTTAGTATTGTAGCCTTTTTAGTGTTAAACTATGTTGCAAAGGTGTCCCACTGATCTTCAATGGGAAACTGCAACAAAGTATAATAGTAAAAGGGTATCAAAAGACTGCAATTCCTAATTGATAACACTGTAAACCATAACTAAATTTGTGTCATCCTACACTCTTCCTTGCAGTGGCATTAACTCCACGTCCCTTCTCCTTACTTCCATAACATTTATCACAAATATTGAGCACAAAATTATTCAATTCTCCTACCTCATTTCCATTTGAGATTTCATTCCATTCTCTCCTTGCATCTTCTTGAGTCTTCGAGACATTACAGACTAGAACGTGTTGGCCCGAGGTCTCTACAAGTTAAGGTGTTATTCTAGAACATGCTCACCTTGAACTCTAGTCTCCTTCCACCTTGAAGATGGCTACACCCTTGTTCTTGAGAAATTCACATCCACTCTGAATCGGTATCGCAAGGAGAACACACAACTATTAGAAGGCCTTTTTAGTGTTGAATTATGTTGCAGTGAAGTACAACATAATTCAACACTAAGAGGGTATCAAATAACTACATTTCCTCATTGCTAAAACCACATACCAAGGTGGACTATGATGTTGTTTTTTAAATAAATTTTGTTGGTAGTGTTGTCCACATGTCTATATGTGTATTTGATATAGATGTTGGCACATTAAGGACCCTACACACATATTGGCTCATCTCCCCTAGGCATTTGCATTTGATGTCTATACAATATTTTCTTTTTGAGATGCCATTCTACTTGAGACGTTGGATAGAATTTCTTAATTCAAATATGATTTCTATTTGAGATGTTGGACAACATTTCTTACTTCAAATTAGATTTCTATTTGATATGTTGGACAATATTCCTTACTTCAAATCAGATTTCTATTTGAAATGTTGGACAACGTTATTTACAACTATATGCAATAGTTATTGTGATAGAGAATGCTATGAAATGTGTTAGGACCCAGAGGAAACTAAGAGGGGGGGTGAATCAGTTGTCAATTAATTTCAACCCAAATATAACTTAATCAAACTTGATACTTAATACCAGTAAACCAAACTTAATGCTGGTAGACAGATTAGCAGTAAATATTAATACCGGTGAAACTTAATGCATAGAACAGAAAGAGAAAAAACATCCACAACACATAACACAAATATTTGTACATGGAAACCTTGTAAGGGGAAAAACCACGGTGGGAAACCTTACCCACAATTAGATGATACTACTATAGATAGTATATGTATACAAATGGGGTCTACACATGCAAAAAGGCCAACCGCCTAGAGCTCACTGCTCAATCACAAAATAGGAGTCATTTACTACAATTGGATGATTAAATCCAATGATAATGTACTGCTCAAAGTAGCATCTCCAATGCTAGATTCAGTACCAGTTAAGCTTTGATAATCACCTTCAAACCTTCCTTGAACCTTCTCTATGGTCTCCTCATATGATCTTCAATATTCGCACATACCATGATACAATACCACACTTCCACACTTCATCTCACAAATGAGATTTTACATATATACCAAAGCCTAAGACCAAATGTGTAGGTCGGCTTACCAAGAATATTAAAATTAAATCAATTACAAATAAGTCAAGATGAGATGCATCATGTCGGATAAATACATTTACAACAATTTCAAATTAATTAAATCATCTCCATAATGTGTCGTGCTGATCTTGAATAGATAATGCATGCCGGTCCATAACCTAGACCAATTTACCAGTAATAGAAAATATGTCAACCCAATTAGACCAATAACCAAAATACCAAAACCAAGTGTCCAAACCATGTCTTCGACATAACCAAGTGATCTCCAGATGATAACAAGTCATCTTCAGTGTCGGTGAACAATATAACCTTCCAGTGAGTGATATACCGGTGACTGTGCATAAGTCACTGAACTTGCCAGTGAACATAATGTGCCGGTTCAACATAACCAAAGATCTGCAGAAGGATAAGTGTTGACATCAGTGACAAAACCAATGCAACACATCCATAATACCAACAAAATGTGTAAATATCAGTAAGTTCTAAGTGCAA
Organism: Cryptomeria japonica; assembly: GCF_030272615.1. Classification (NCBI taxonomy): domain Eukaryota; kingdom Viridiplantae; phylum Streptophyta; class Pinopsida; order Cupressales; family Cupressaceae; genus Cryptomeria; species Cryptomeria japonica. Next base: position 342,039,556 of record NC_081406.1, read on the forward strand.
AAAAAAGGATTCAACAATAATGATTATAACCAATCCATTTAAAAATTATTGTATACGATTTATGAAATAAGGAATATGGACACAATTAATGCCAAGCATTAAGATAGTCTGGATTTGTAAAATTGAATAGTATGTTGCAACATAGGTGACCACAATGAGTTGTTGGCAAAGACAATCACAATTAATAAACATTAAAATTAAGGGCAGATGTAAACAAACTACACACTAAGATGAAGACATTAGATTAGATGCACTTGTACACAACATTACCAACAACATTTACATCATACATATATGTTTTCTATTAGTCCACTCGGTGGTCTATGCGGACGACAAAAAATAATAGGTTGGAAGTATATGTATATACATATTTGTATATAAACATAATATATATGTATATGTATATATACATGTGTACATACATACATACATACATACATACATACATACATACACACACACACACACATATATATATACATACATACATACATACATACACACACACATACATACATACATACATACATACATACATGTATGTATATGTATGTATGTATATATGCATATGCATGTATGTGTATATATATCTATATGTATATGTATCTATCTATATATATGTGTGTATACACACACATATATATGTACACACATATGTATATATGTATATATATGTAGTACCCCTTTCTCGATCAGACTTTTAGACTCATGTTTGACTTCTATTGACTTTTTTCAGTGGATACATTATTGTGATATTTTTCTTAGACATTATATGGTTTGGTGATATGCTTTAATTTGATTTGCAGTGTATGTTTTTCATGCAATGTTTCCTTAATGATGTTAAATGTGATTTTTATTGGATTACTGACATGGACTGACACATTTACTTTATATGTGCAATGTGTTATATACATGTTTTGTGTTTGTAAGTGTATGGGGTGCAAGGGGATGATTTTCCTCCACTCACTCTGGTGAGATAGGGAATGTCACAATTCTCCTTCATCGGTGTGTGTGCCATGTCTTTTATATATGTCTATATGTATGTGTGGTTCATTGATGCAGAGCATTGCAGGTACAAGTACCAAGTAGGTACAGGGTATCGACTCCACCTAGTTTCACAGGTCTGAGCATACCTTATTTGTTCGATGGGAGTGGAGGAGATAATTGGTAGACCATAAAATTGACCCGCAGTTACACTCATATGAGTGTCGTCAGTCGATCGTCATTTTCCGTTTGATGAGTATGCAAGTCTTAGTTCTTTGGCATTTTCATTTTGTGAGTTGTCTGGTGGTTATTTCTCATTTTGTGTGCTTTCAATTAGTTAGAAATGTTAGTTTGAGTGAATATTGTTATTTCATAGTGGTGTATTTAAATTAAATTAATATGCCTTTGTTATTTCATGTTGGTGTATTTAAATTAAATTAATATGCCTTTGTGATTATTGATTTAGTTAAATAAATTGAGTTATTAAATTTAAATGGTTAAAGTGCATGTTATATTTAAAAAAGTAATTGTATTTATTTGAAAAAAGAAATAAAGTTACAAAGTATGCTATTGAAATTTGTAGTTTTTTATGTTGAGTTAAATTCAAAAAAAGAAAATATCTCCATTGACTTTTTAGAGGAGATTAGATTTTTACCTTTTTGGAAAAATTTGCTATTGGTTGAATGAAACTTTAACCTAAAAGTTTTTAGGTTAAATTTTTCATATATTTACCTCAGAGTTCACCAAAAGAGAAAAGAGGAAAATTTTTGAAGCCAAGTTTTGAAACAAAAATTGGAGATTGGATTTTGGATTGAAGATTTTGGTGTGCGGGTTGAGGCTCATCCCAAGCTTTCTTCCAGGAGTGAATTTACAGGTTGGGTAGAATTATCTTTCATTTTGTTTAAAAAAAATTAAAATGGTTTGAAAAAAAAACTTCTCGTGTGTGCTTGGAATTCATGAAAATTTTATTGGAAGCTTTAAATTTAGTTTTAGTTGGGGGAATGAAGTGATTTATATTTGAGTTAATCTCTTCCCAAATTAGATTTGTTAATGTTGAAGAAATTGAATTTTAGAACCGGAAATTTAGTTTCTTTGTGTGTATTTTCAAGTTGAGTAATTTTTTTAAAATCTTTTCATTTCAAGATTGGGAGTAAAATATTTATTTTTCTGTGAGAATGGAGGTTTTCAGATTGTTAAAACCAAGGGATATGTTGGCCATTTTTTTGCAATTTGACCTCCCTATGTGTGTTCATGATATTCGATATGTGTGAGAGCAATGCAAATTTGAATTTGATCCCCTCTGTTTTGTTTAGATTTCACTTGGTTTTTGCCCAAAATCAATTAATTTGGGTCTTTTATGAATCTGTTAGTATACATAAATTTTTATCAAGAAATTTTTCATTACAAAAAAAAATTCTGATTATACTATGTTTTAGCAAAAATAAAAAAAAAATAAAAAACCACGTGGCAGGGGACCCACCTCCCCCCACCATGTGGAATGGTAGTTGCTTCTACCATAGGGTAGTAGTGCTACCATATGGTAGGCGCTACTACCATAAGATAGCAGACCGCTAGTTCTTTTTCGTAGCGCTGTTAAAATGTTTTTGCCAGTTCTTTTTTCCCAGCGCTATAAAATTATTTCGCAAGTAAATTTTATGTTATGCGGATTTAATTATATATATATATACATATACATATGTATGTACATATATATATGTACATACATATGTATATATGTACATATATATATATGTGTACATATATATGTATATATGTACATATATATATATATATATATATATGTACATATATATGTATATATGTACATATATATATATATATGTACATATATATATATATATGTACATATATATATATGTATATATATATATAATTATAAATGTATTTTTTTTATGGTTGTTATTGGAAATTTAGATTTATCTGTAAATTAAGTTAATATTTAGATGTGGTATATATACATAATATGGTATGTGTATATAAGTACATATTCGACGAATATATATTTATATACATATATTTATATTATTATATATATTTAATGTGATTTTTATTATTTTATAAAAAATGTTTTATTTGGGATATTAATTAAAATGATGATTATGTGAAAGATGTATTATTTATTGTGGGATGATTTATTTCATTAAGTTATTATGATTTGACTTGTTCAAAAATGGGGCAATTGGTTATTTGAGGAAAGTTTAAATTCTAGCCTTATTAGACTAATGATGACTTCAAATTTCCTTAAAAAGGGGTGGTTGTGTTTTCTTAAATCTTTAATATTGAATTGCAAGTATATAATGATTTAATTATTTTCAAAAGATTGTTTGAATTATGATCTTTAGCGAATTTGGTATTTTTTAGCAAAGAGATTGATTTCGTTGTAATTCTTGTAAATATTTAGTTGTCATGTTGTAGTGGTTGTTGTACCCTCTTGATCAGGTGTTGTCCTTATAACCTTGTTGATGTAAACCATGTTGTGTTATGTTCCATATGGTTAACCAAGGGTTAGTAAGATTGTGTTTTCGTTACCTTTGTTTTGTAGTGGTTATATGGTTGTCAGTATCGGCATAGGGTTCTCATAGAGAGACTGTGATTGTATAGTGTCCTATGGGAGAGTGGCTTTCGAGTGGAGGCCATGCCCGAAGTGGTTGGCTGGATAACCTCTCAAAAGTGAGTTAATAAGTGATAACCTAATAATTGATTAGGGGGTGGGTAGTTCTTAAAATTAAATAAGATAATATACCCCGCACATGGTTGAGTGCTCGTATAGACTCAAGATGTAGTGGGAAGGCCTGGAATGGCAAACCGACCACCTTGTCTTCACAAAGGGTTGGTAGGGTCCGCATGAGTCTTGGATGAAGCTGGGGGTTTGGGAAAGGTTACCAGGATAACCCAGGATGGGGGCTGAGACCTATGGAGGCCTACCTAGGGTAACCATCACAAGCTATGCGATGACACTCTCTCCTTAGGGTCACTAGTGTATTGTGATGTTGAGTTCACCTGGAGTATTGTGGAGTCACACTTGTATTGTCTACCATGTTTTGCTTGTGCTTGCTTGAGGGTCTTCTGCTATCTCAGTAATCATATCCAACATGAGATGATCCAAAAAATCATGAACCATGGAAATATATTATTATTGGTAAAGATGTAAATTCATATTTATTATTGGAAGCCATGTAATAGATGATTAATGTAATCTTAGTTTATTTGGATGTTTATTATATCAGTTATCTTTATTCAATGTGAAAATGCTTTCTTGAAAAGAAATATATTGTAATACTTTCAATCTTCCAAATGATGAAATCTATTGTATGAATATGATTTATTTGTGTTCAATAGGTAATGTTGGCAATTATATGTATTTAAGTATCCTAGGATGGATAATTGGATTAACCTTTAGAATAATACTTCGTTGGTAACCCTTTAGGAATTATTTGTGTTAGACTTCTGATTGTGTAATAAACGTGCAATGTAGTAATTAAAGAACTTCATGTGGTTTAAACTTTAAAAAAAAAATTATTTCACCCCTAGTTGGTTATTTTGTGTGGTTTTCCTTTTGGGATCCTAGCGTGGAATTACATTTGGTATCAGAGCCCATGTTTCAACACTGGGTACTCTGGTTTTAAATTGAGGCCATTCAACTTGACCTTTTGGTTAGGTCTTAGTGTTTGTGTTTCCCTTGTCAGTATCCTTGTTGTAGATCTAATCCTTTTTCTCTTATGTAGTAATAAGATCATGGCTAGGAAAGCCAAAGGTGGTGGTCACGGTGGTGGCTGCAACCGAGGTAGAGGTGGGGGATGTGGCAGAGGTTCAGGTTGTCATAGTCTTTCACCACAGCCCACTCATGTCATGTGAGTGTAGAGAAACATCATTTTGTTCATCAGAATGAGTAGCACGCAACATAGAAGGTTCCCGAAAGAGAAGAGATGAGGCAGATGTTCCAGGAGGTGTTAGCTAGACTAGGCCCTAGACCTGAGGTCGATCATCCTAGTCATTCTCAGGTGGGAGATTCACATTAGTAGAATCTTGAGGAGAGGGAGAGAGAGAGGTCTCCTAGGAGGAGAGAGGTCCCAATGGACTAGGACTCAATTACTTTGAGGAACATGAGAGATTTTATGAGATCCCATCCTCCTTCCTTTGATGGTTTGGGTATTGGTCTTGAGGTAGAGACTTGGTTGATTATTTTAGATCGGTGTTTTTCCATGCATCCGTATGGCAATAACACCAAGGCGAGATGTGCCATCATACATCTTTAGAGGTTTGCTTCTATCTGGTGGTAGTTGGAGGAAGAGAGAATCGGTTTAAACATTAACACCATGTCTTAGGAGATTTTCCAAGAGAGATTTAGGGTATGGTTTCTCTCACCTCAGTGGAGACAGTCTCGAGCATATGTGTTTTATGCATTATGCTAGTTTGACATGTCTGTGGATCTGTTTGAGCATAGGTTTTATGAGCTCAAACAGTATGCTGGTATTGGGAATGATGAGGTGATGCTAGTCCAACACTTCTTGAGAGGTCTAAATGACCGCATCAATGGAGGAGTGAGAGTGTTTGAGCCTGTTTCAGTAGAGATAGTCATGATGAAAGCCAGACTAGTAGAGAAAAATCTTGGTCATGCTCATGGCAGTCATTTTAGAGTGCAGATTGGGAGTGTACCTTACAGTGGTTCCAGAGTTAGAGGGAACTAGTCCTAGACTGCTGCACCTTTTAGGAGTTTTCAGGCACCCACTAAGGGTGGGCAGAAGCAAGATCAGCAGCAACAGAGTTTTCAGCCGAGGCTGAAGCAATTTCAGGGCTAGCAAGGTGGCAACTCTCAACCTAAGAAGAATAGGAACTGACAGAGGAGTAGGTAGAGTTTCCTAGGTCAGTCCTCTCAGGGTTTATCTCAGGCCTCTAGTAGGGGAAGTTTCCAACAGTCTAGTGGGCCATCTGGAGGTAGAGGACCTAGTAGGGGAGCTTGTTTCTCCTGTGGTCAGTTTGGCCACATAGCCGCTTAGTGTCCTCAACATTCTCATCAGACAGGTAGTCAGAGGCCAGCAGCGTCAGAGCTGATAATGGGGGATGCAGGTAGATCCCATAGAGTTTTTGTGGCAGTGGATGACCGCTAGGCCGAGCACCAAGGTACAGTGATTGAGACTGCAGGTTTGTTGGGTGGTATTCCTATCTCTGTACTTTTTGATTTTGGTGCTTCTGATTCTTTCATTTCTTCCTCCATTGTGGAGCGGTGCGGGCTCACGTCTGCTAGACAAGCAGATAGGTGGCAAGTAGAGTTGGCTATCGATTTGCGTGTGTCTGTAGATACCCTCATTCCCAATTGTGAGTTGGACGTAGGACCATTTGTTACTTCAGTTGACCTTTGAGTCATTCCTCTGGGGTCTTATGGAGTTGTGTTGGGGATGGATTGGTTAGCATCTCATAGTGCTCATGTAGAGTGTCGTTAGAAGATAGTGAAGTGTTTAGATGATCATGACAGGAAAGTGGGGATCATTAGGGTTCAGAGATCGATATCCTTATGTATGATTTCTGCTATGCAACTTAAGCAGTGTATGTGTCGAGGGTGTCAACTTTTTGCATTTGCTCTTGAGGATGTGGATGAGGAAGAGAGTCAATAAATATCTCTTGATGGTCACCATATTCTTCGAGAGTATGCTGATGTGTTTCCTATGGTTATTCTTGATATGCCCCCGAAGCAGGACATAGACTTGGTTCCTGGTGCAAAACCTATTTTGAGAGCACCATATCAGATGACTACTCAGGAGTTGAGTGAGTTGAAGTTGTAGACGGAGTAATTGTTGGCCAAGGGGTTCATTTATCCTAGTTTTTCTCCTTGGGGTGTGCCAATTATCTTCATTAAGAAGAAGGATGGTTGTCTTCGGTTATGCATTGATTACCGATAGCTGAATAAGGTAACCATCAGGAATCGATATCCATTGCCTCGAATATATGATTTTTTTGATCAGGTAAAGGGAGCCAAGGTGTTCTCTAAGATTGATCTAAAATTTGGGTACCATCAGTTGCGCATTCATGACGCAGACATTCATAGAATGACTTTTTGTACCCATTATGGTCACTATGAGTTCACAATGGTGCCATTTGGGTTGACAAATGCGCCTTCAATTTTCATGAGCGTCATGAATGGGGTTTTCTGCACCTACCTTGATCATTTTGTCCTTGTGTTCTTGGATGACATTTTGATTTATTCTAGATCTATGGAAGAGCATTAGGGCCACTTGTGATAGGTATTGTAGTGCTTGAGGGAGAATCAACTTTATGCCAACTTGGCAAAGTGTGATTTCTTCTAGTCAGAGGTGAACTATCTTGGTCATGTAGTTTTGGGAGAAGGTGTATGTGTGCATCCTTCTAAGATCCAAGCCATTGTAGATTGGCCAGCACCGATCAATGTTTCTGAGGTTTAGAGTTTTATGGGTTTGGTCAGATATTACTGTCACTTTGTTCAGATTTTTTCTCGGATAGGTCACCCGATCACTTCTCTTTAGAAAAAAGGAAAGAAGTTTGTTTGGTCATAATAGTGCGAGTCAACTTTTCATACCTTGAAGGAGCTCCTTGTTAGTGATCTGATTTTGGCAGTTCCTAATCCATTCAAAGATTTTATGGTTTGCACGGATGCCTCTTTAGAAGATATAGGAGCAGTGCTTATGCAGGATGGTCGTGTGGTAGCCTATGAGTCTCACAAAATCAAGGACCATGAGCTAAACTATCTAGTTCATGACTTGGAGTTGGCAGTTGTATTTCATACTTTGGTTAGGTCGTGACATTTTCTGTTGGGGTGTCGGTTTGAGCTACATAGTGATCATCATAGTTTGCAGTATGTTTTCATGCAACTGAACTTGAATGCTCAACAATGAAGATGGATGGGATTCCTCTGTGAGTACGATTTTGAAGTTTGATATATTCAGGGGAAAGAGAATATAGTGGCATATGCTTTGAGTCATAGGCGACATGAGGCTGCAACATTGTCCCTTGGGGTGGACTTGAGATAGAGAATTATTGGGATTCTTCCTCAGGACACCTAGTATTAGGATGTTAGAGCCATGATGGAGTCTGAAAGGCCATTAGAGGGTAGATATTCTGGATATAACCTTGAGACAGATGGTGTTCTTCAACATCTTAGATGGATCTATGTACCTCCTTTGGATGGACTTCATATTTTGATCATGACTGAGGCCCATCGTGCACCTTATTCGGCACACCCTTGTATCAAGAAGCTGCACACAAATCTTAGATAGATATATCATTGGGCTGGTATGAAATGTGACATTTCTGATTTTGTGTCGAAGTATTTAGAATGTCAGCGGGTAAAGGCAGAGCATCACCACCCTGCAAGGATTTTACAGCCTAATTTGGTACCGGATTGGAAATGGGCTATCATTTCCATGGATTTCATAGTGGGGTTTCCTATTTCTTCACGTCATCATGATGCCATCATGGTCATTGTTGATAGATTGACCAAAGTTGCTCATTTTGTTCCTATTCGATCTTCCTATATAGCAGTAGTGGTGGCATGAGTTTTCTTGGAAGATGTGGTGAGGTTGCATTCGATTCCTAGGTAGATCATTTCCGATAGAGATCCTATCTTTCTTCAGCATTGTGGACCTCACTTCAACATGCTTTGGGGACCCAGTTGAACTTCAGTTCAGCTTATCACCCAGAGACCGACGGTCAGATCGAGTGTTTGAATCAGGTCTTGGAGGACATGATTTGCTTGTATGTTATGGACTGGTAGTTGCGCTAGAAGTAATATCTATGCATTGTGGAGTTTTCTTATAACACTGGATATCACAACTCCATAGGCATGTCTCCCTTCCAGGCATTGTATGGTCATCCTTGCCATAGTCCTTTGAGTTGGGATTGGTTAGAGGATAGGGTGCGTTTAGGACCGGATATGCTTCAAGAGATGGAGAAACAAGTTGGGAAAATTCATGGGCATTTGGTAGCTGCTCAGGATAGGCAAAAGAAGTATGTCGATGCTCATAGGGTGGATCGTCAGTTTTCTATTGGTGACTGTGTGTTCTTGAGAGTGCATCCGCAAAAGAGTCTGGTCCACTATGGAAAGGGTTCTAAGTTGGCACCTCATTTTATTGGCCCTTTTGAGATCCTTGAGAGGATATGACATGTTGCCTGCCGTCTTGCCTTGGCCACCGAACCTATCCCGCATACACGATGTTTTTTCATGTTTATTTTCTTATACCTTATCATCCTAATGTGACCCATGTTCTTTATTGGAACGCTTTGCAGGTTGAGGATGAACAAATTTCCATGGAGCCCGTGCGCATTCTACAACATCGGGATTTGACCCTCAGGGGTCGTACCATTGACTAGGTAAGGGTCCTATGGGACCCAAATGCTGAGACCTCGATGACATTGGAGGATGCAGTGAAGAAGAGAGAGTTTTAATCTTATCTGTTTTAGGTTTCCAAGAGTAAGCCTAGTTTTGGGGGGGAGAATGTAGTACCCCTTTCTCAATCAGACTTTTGACTCATGTTTGACTTTGGTTGACTTTTTTCAGTGGATACATTATTGTGATAATTTTCTTAGACATTATGTGGTTTGGTGATATGCTTGATTTTGTTTTTCAGTGTATGTTTTTCATGCAGTATTTCCTTATTGATGTTAAATGTAATTTTTATTGGATTACTGACATGGACTGACACATTTACCTTAAACATGCAATGTGTTATATACATGTTTCGTGTTTTTAAGTGTATGGGGTGTGAGGCGATGATTTTCCTTCACTCACTCCGGTGAGATAGGGAACGTCATGATTCTCTTTCATTAGTGTGCATGCTGTGTCTTTTATATATGTCTAGACTCTATATGTACATGTGGTTCATTGATGCAAGGCATTGCAGGTACAAGTACTAGGTAGGTACGAGGTATCGACTCCACCTGGTTTCACAGGTCTGAGCGTACCTTATTTGTCCGATGGGAGTGAAGGAGATAGTTGGTAGACCGTAAAATTGACCTGCAGTTACACTCATGTGAGTCTCGTCAATCAGTCGCCATTTTCTGTTTGACTGGTATGCGAGTATTTGTTCTTTGGCATTTTCATTTTGTGTCGTTTGGTGGTTATTTCTTGTTTTGTGTGCTTCGAGTTAGTTAGAAATGTTAGTTTGAGTGAATAGTGTTATTTCATAGTGGTGTATTTAAATTAAATTAATATTCCTTTGTTATTTCATGTTGGTGTATTTAAATTAAATTAATATGCCTTTGTGATTATTGATTTAGTTAATAAATTGAGTTATTAAATTTAAATGGTTAAAGTGCATGTTATATTTAAAAAAGTAATTGTATTTATTTGAGAAAGGAAATAAAGTTAAAAAAGTATGCTATTGGAATTTTTTGTTTTTTATGTTGAGTTAAATTAAAAAAAAAAGAAAATATCTCCATTGACTTTTTAGAGGAGATTAGATTTTTACCTTTTTGGAAAAAATTGCTATTGGTTGAATGAAACTTTAACCTAAAAGTTTTTAGGTTAAATTTTTCATATATTTACCTGAGAGTTCACGAGAAGAGAAAAGAGGAAATTTTTTTAAGCCAAGTTTTGAAACAAAAATTGGAGATTGGATTGTGGATTGAAGATTTTGGTGTGCAGGTTGAGGCTCATCCCAAATTTTCTTCCAAGAGTGCATTTACAGGTTGGGTGGAATTATCTTTCATTTTGTTTAAAAAAAATTAAAATGGTTTGAAAAAAAACCTTCCTGTGTGTGTTTGGAATTCATGAAAATTTTATTGGAAGCTTTAAATTTAGTTTTAGTTGTGGGAATGGAGTAATTTATATTTGAGTTAATCTCTTCCCAAATTAGATTTGTTAATGTTGAAGAAATTGAATTTTAGAACCAGAAATTTAGTTTCTCTGTGTGTGTTTTCAAGTTGAGCAATTTGTTTTAAATTTTTTCATTTCAAGATTGAGAGTAAAAGATTTATTTTTCTGTGAGAATGGAGGTTTTCAGATTGTTTTAACCAAGGGATATGCTAGCCAATTTTTTGCAATTTGACCTCCCTGTGTGTGTTCATGATATTCCATGTGTGCGAGATCAATAAAAATTTGAATTTGATCCCCTCTGTTTTGTTTAAATTTCACTTGGTTTTTGCCCAAAATCAATTAATTTGGGTCTTTTATGAGTCTGTTAGTATACATAAATTTTTATCAAGAAATTTCTTATTCAAAAAAAAAAATCTGATTATACTCTGTTTTAGCAGAGTTATTTTGTTCTGTAAAGAAATTTAAAATAAAAATAAAAACCACGTGGCAGGGGACCCACCTCCCCCCACCACGTGGAATGGTAGCTGCTTCTACCATAGGGTAGCAATGCTACCATATGATAGTCGCTACTACCATATGGTAGGCGCTACTACCATATGGTAGCAATGCTACCATAAGATAGCAGACTGCCAGTTCTTTTTCGTAACACTGTTAAAATGATTCTGCCAGTTCTTTTTTCCTAGCGTTGTAAAATGATTTCACCAGTGAATTTTATGTTATGTGGATATATATATATATATATATATATATATATATATATATATATATAATTTATGTATGTATGTATGTATGTATGTATTACTATTATTATTATTATAAATGTATTTTTTATGGTTGCTATTGGAAATTTAGATTTATCTGTAAACTAAGTTAATATTTAGATGTGGTATATATACATAATATGGTATGTGTATATAAGTATATATTCGATGAATATATAATTATATACATATATTTATATTATTATATATATTTAATGTGATTTTTATTATTTTATAGAAATTGATTTATTTGGGATATTAATTAAAATGATGATTATGTGAAAGATGTATTATTTATCGTGGGATGATTTATTTCATTAAGGGGCAATTGGTTATTTGAGGATAGTTTAAATTCTAGCCTTATTAGACTAAAATGGCTTCAAATTTCCTTAAAAAGGGGTGGTTGTGTTTTCTTAAATCTTTAATATTGAATTGCAAGTATATAATGATTTAATTATTTTCGAAAGATTGTTTGAATTATGATCTTTAGTGAATTTGGTATTTCTTAGCAAAGAGCTTGATTTCGTTGCAATTCTTGTAAATGTTTATTCATCATGTTGTAGTGGTTGTTGTACCCTCTTGATCGGGTGTTGTCCTTATAAACTTGTTGATGTAAACCATGTTGTGTTATGTTCTATATGGTTAACCAAGGGTTAGTAAGATTGTGTTTTCGTCACCTGTATTTTGGAGTGGTTATATGGTTGTCAGTATCGCCATAGGGTTCTCGTAGAGAGACCGTAATTGTATAGTGTCCTATGGGAGAGTGGCTTTCAAGTGGGGGTCGTGCTCGAAGTGGTTGGCTGGATAACCCCTCGAAAGTGAGTTAATAAGTGATAACCTAAGAATTGATTAGGGGGTGGGTAGTTCTTAACATTAAATAAGATATTGTACCCCACGCATGGTTGAGTGCTCGTATAGACTCAAGATGTAGTGGGAAGGCCTGAAATAACAAACCGACCACCTTGTCTTAATGAAGGGTTGGTAGGGTCCGCATGAGTCTTGGATGGAGCTAGGAGTTTAGGAAAGGTTACCATGATAACCTAGGATGGGGGTCGAGACCTATGGAGGCCTACCTAGACTAACCTTCACAAGCTATGCGATGACACTCTCTCCTTAGGGTCACTAGTGTATTATGATGTTGAGTTCACCTGAAGTATTGTGGAGTCACACTTGTATTGTTGACCATGTTTTTCTTGTGCATGCTTGAGGGTCTTTTGCTATCTCCTAGCACGGTGGGGTGGTTCCATTTTGGGATCACATGGTCGGGTGGTAGTGTCACTTCCCATTGGATGTTTATGTTTGTGCCTTCTTGTGAGGATTGGCTTCATAGATATTTATGTGGTTCATGATTTTTTGGATCGTCTCATGTTGGAGACTTTGAGACCTATGTGGCCATTTCTATCAGTGGATTTTGTTACCTTGGTATTTGGTAAAGATGCAAATTCATATGTATTATTGGAAGCCATGTAATAGATGATTAATGTAATATTAGTTTATTTGGATGTTTATTATATCAATTATCTTTATTCAATGTGCAAATGCTTTCTTGAAAAGAAATATATTGTAATACTTTCAATCTTCCAAATGATGAAATCTGTTGTATGAATATGATTTATTTGTGTTCAATAGGTAATGTTGGCAATTGTATGTATTTGAGTATCCTAGGATGGATAATTGGATTAACCTTAATAATAAAATTTAACCTTTCGAATAATACTTCATTTGTAACCCTTTAGGAATTCTTTGTGTTAGACTTCCACTTGTGTAATAAACGTGCAATGTAGTAATTAAAGCAATTCATGTGGTTTAAACTTAACAAAAAAGAATATTTCACCCCTATTTGGTTAGTTTGTGTGGTTTTCCTTTTGGGTTCTTGGCAGGGCATTACAATGTATATGTATATGTGTGTGTGTGTGTGTGTGTGTGTGTGTGTGTGTGTGTGTGTGTGTGTGTGTGTGTGTGTGTGTGTGTGTGTGTACATACATACAAACATACATACATACATCAAAGAAATATTAGAAATAACATTTCCTTAAGACAGTAAAACATCAAGAAAAGGGTTTAACAAACTATGACTGGTAGCCTTGAATTGAAATATAAAAAATCATGTCAAATTATGTAAACAATCTAATTATTTTATTTTGTATGTGTTGAGTGTAGTAAACTTATATGAATTTAAAGACAAAGAAGTGATAGGAAGGATGTAAAGAATCCCAATTAATGACAAACCTATGTCAATAAAAAGAGTAAGCAACCTCAAGTAAGTGATCTAATTATCTTAGCTACACTCTCTCATAAAATGACCAACACTATTTACATTAAAATTAAGGGCATAAGTAAAGAATATGGAGACAATTTATGGAATAGGGAATATATACACAATTTATTTCAAGCATTAAGATAGACTAGAGTTGACAAACACTCATCAAATGACAATCAAATTTGCAAAATTGAAGAGTATGATACAACATAGGTGACAACGATAAGCGCTTGGCAAAGATAGTCTTAATTGAAAATGAATTGCCTATATATATGCACTACATATAGATATATGTATATAAAAAAGGTTTAAATGTTTCTTGTAATTTGTAACTATAATGTTCTCTAACTTTGTGGGTGCTTGCTCAAATAAGTATATGTATGTTTCTATGTATACATTTAATAGACAATTGTATACATATGTGTGTGTGCTAAATTGGGAAATTGTTGACACTTTGGCCAAATCATCATATTACACGTGGCATATAGCATTCTAAAAAAGGCTCTTTGAAGATATTGTATTGTGGACCTTTGAAGATAGGGTGTGCACATATAGGCTCCCTACCCCTACAAACTTACATAATTATTACAGTAAGTTCATTTTTATATGTTCACAGATATAAATATACATATGCATATACATAAATATGCACACAGATGTATGTATATGTATATGTATATGTATATATATACATACATACATGTATATATATCTATATGTATATGTATACATATACATATATATATATATATACATATACACATAGATATACATATATATACATACATATACACATAGATATACATATACATACATGCATACATGCATACATATATATATATATATATATATATATATATATATATATATATATATATATATATATATATATATATATATATATATATATATATATATATATATATATATATATATATATATATATACTGTAGACACCTAAAAGTTGCACAATAAATTAAGTGAATTTTATTCATTTAAATCATCCCTAATTCTTCCAATTAATTAGATTTAATTAATATCCCTATTCTTCTAAGTTACCCTATTAATCAAATTAAAGATTTGATTAATATTTCCTTTCTTCTATCCTAATCATTTTAATTAAATTAACATTTAATTAAAATCCCTTTGTCAATGGTGGGTAAGTGCTCCCTTCTGCAGGGGGAACCAAATGTTTCAACTTTATATGAAAATGCAGTTTGTAAAAGCAAATATCAAAGTCTAGAATAGGGAAGTATTCAAAAATATCTTTGCAAAGAAATCAAATGTAGAGAAGGAATTAAAGGACGTCAATGAGCTTATCTTTTCTATTGGGATTAATCCATAAACCTTCTCAAAGCAGAAGCATTTACAAAGTTACTGGGAAGAATTGTGCTCTAGAGAGGAGGAGTATTGGAGACAAAAATCAAGGGAGCTATGGCTAAAAGAAGGGGACAAAAATACTAAGTTCTTCCAGGCATCTGCAAAGATTAAGCAAGCTACATCTACTATCTCTTCTATAAATGCCTCTTCTTCAAGGGTAAAATTAAGTAATGAACAAGAAATTAGGAAAGAGGGTGAACTCTTATATAAAAATCTTCTTTCTCCCTCCCTTCCTTTTGTTCCTGAGGAGTCTAGTGTCAAGATATTGCTAGTTTCGATGGCTCCTGACAAGTCTCTAGGCCCTGATGGTTTCACAATACTATTCTTTCAAAAGTGTTGGGATGTTTTAAGCTTTGATCTTTTAATGGATTTAGAGGAGTCAAGACAAAAAGCTTTTATTCTCAAGAACTTCAATTTAACCCATCTTGCTCGTATCCCCAAATCCAATAACCCTCAATCTTTTGTAGATTTTAGGCCAATCTCCTTGTGTAATACAATATACAAGATTTTCACAAAAGCTATCTATCTCCGATTAAAATCCTTGATACCTAAAGTAATATCTCTTCAACAAGGAGGTTTTGTTCCTAGTAGGGAAACATCGGAAGGTGCACTTGTGGCCCATGAAGTTTTGCACTCAATTAACTCTTCACAGTCCCCTGCTTTCATATCTAAATTAGACATGTTGAAAGCATATGATAAAGTATGTTGGTCCTTTCTTTTGAGAGTGCTTAAAAAGTTTGGCTTTTAGGATAAGTGGTGCAAATGGATCAAAAATTGCCTCTCTAAGGCACAATTTTCAGTTATTGTTAATGGTAATCCTTCTGGCTTTTTTCGATCCACTCAAGGAGTTCGACAAGGGGACCCATTATCATGGAAGAATCTTTTAGCAGATTGGTCAATAAGAAGTTGAGTCTGGGTCTTTGGAAGGGGGTATGCATCCCTAATACATCAATTTATATCACTCACACTTTATTTGCAGATGATACACTTTTATTTGTTTGTTCCAATATTCAATAAGCAAGGCATATTAAGAAAATTTTTGACATATATACTTCTGGATTTGGGCAGAAAACCAGTGCTCAGAAATTTTAATTATTCATATTCAATACTTCGGAAATAGTGTCTAACAACATTATCCAGACATTGGGCTTTCTAGAGGATTCTCTTCCATCATCGTACTTGGGTATCCCTTTCTTTATGGGAGCAGGGGAACCTTCTTTTTAGAATTTTGTGATTGAGAGATTAAAAAGAAGAATTTATGTGTGGAAAGCTAGATGGTTATCTCTATCAGGCAGAATCCTTCTTGTCAAAACTGTTTTGGCTACAATTCCAAACTATTACATTTCAGTCCTTCAAGCCCCAAAATCTATTGTTTCTCATATCGTGAAAATTATTTGAAATTTTATTTGGAAAGGTAATCTTCAAAAGATAAAAAGATCCCGCTTGTGTCTCTCGACAAAATGACTCCAAGCAAACCTACGGGCGGGGTTGGTTTGCACAATCTTTCAAAAAGGAATAAGGCCTTTGGGGGAAAGTTGGTTTGGAATATTTATGAAAAACCACATTCTTTGTGGTGTCAAATTATGCAAGAAAAGTATTTAGATACTCCTACCCCATCACGTATATTTACTATCCTTGATCCTCCATCAGGGTCTGCAGTTTGGAACTTCATGATGGATTCTAAGAATGTGATTACTAGGTATTTATCGTGGCAAGTACATAATGGAAAAAATGTTAATTTTTGGCATGATTCATGGAGTGGTCTCCCCCCTCTTAATCTTTAGGAATCCCTAGTAGATGTGATCCCTATATTTATTGATCAATGGGGTTCTCACCTTTATGATTACATAGATGATCTTGAGAAGCCTTCAAATCGTGTCATTTGGAAGAAGCCAACTCTACTCCCAATCTCCCCAGGTCAAAAGGTAAAATTTTCTTTGATTCTCAAGAACCGCATTATTTTTATCTCTAATAGTTTGGACAAATTGATATGGTGCCCTGCAAAGAATGGAAAGTACTCTATCAAGGAAGGGTATAAGGTAATTCATCAGATGGTTGTTCAATCCTATTCACAAAGAGCTTATAATTTTTGTTGGAATAATGTTCTCCCCAAGGCAGGGATGTTTGCTTGGCTTGTTCTACATAAGAGAATACTCATCAGTGAGAGACTTGATAAATTGAAAATTGCACATCCATTTTCTTGTGTACTTTGTGGTGAGCACAATGAAACATTAGATCATCTCCTCCTCCAATGTGATTTTTCTCATTATTGTTGGATGTTTGTGCTTGATAAGCTTTCCTTTAGCATCCCTCTTCCAAATAATGTATGGGATTTGTTCTAGTTATGGCCAGTCCTATACTCATCCTCTCTTTTTGCATGAATTTGGAAAGTGATCCCATCCACAACAGTATGGTCACTTTGGTGGGAAAGAAAGAAGCATATTTTTAGAAAGCAAACATCTCCCCTTTCTGATGTTTTCAATTATATTGAAAATTTAGTATCAGAACTGGTTAATGCTCATATTTCAAAGCAGATCAATTCAAATAGGGAATTTACTTCTTGGGATGGTCAAGTTATTAATTGCTGGAAGGGCATTTGTATTCCTGTATCACCTTACCTTCCGAGAGTGAGAGCTAGTAAAATTGATAGAAATAAAGTGAAATGGTGTCCTCCAGATTCAATGCATTTCAAATTGAATTTTGATGGATCCTCTAAAGGGAACCCGGGTGATGTAGGGATAGGAGTATGCATAAGGGATCACACAAGGTGTGTTTTTGCTTTGAAATTTGCTTCTATTCCACCAGGTACTAACAACTTTGCAGAGGCATATGCTTTACTTGAAGGCATTCTACTAGTAAAAAAACTGAACATCTCTTATATTCACATTGAAGGTGATTCAGCTATTATTATCAACGCTTGCATAAAGAGAAATATTGACAATTGGCAGATAAGATATTTACTTGAACAAGCATGGACACTTATTGATACATTTGTAAACTTTACCATTTCACATGTGTATAGAGAAGGGAACCGGGTTGCAGATCATTTGGCAAATATGGGAAGTTCCAAGGTGGAACTTAATATGATGGGTCCGAATTGTGATCTCGATTCTTATCCAATTCTCAAGGAAATTTTTTTGGAGGACATGGGTACAAGATAATATTACACATGGCTATGCAGTGGTCTTTTTCATAATGATAAAAATTGGTATGTATGGTATTATAAGTGCAGGGTCCCGTGGTTCTGTTGTATCTGTATGATGTGAATGTATGTCGATTTGAGCATCTAAGAAGGGTGTTGGATTGCAAGTTGAATAAATACATAAGTGAGACAGATTGTGGACTGCTATGTAAATGTGTACAACTCTTGTGATGTTTTGGTTTGGACTTCACCTTGTTATATTTCAGAAAGCATTCGATACTTGGGGATGATTTGTGGCACTCGGTATTCTGTACATTATAAGATATATTGTATGTTTTGGCATAATAGAGATTTAAGTTTCACAACCTTTCTATGTATTTTAGAGCAAGGATCAAAGTTTTTCTTACTAGTTCTTTACTCCGGGAGCTCTTTGAATCAGCCTTTGTAAAAGAAATATATAAATAAATAAAATATATTAAGTGGCACCGCCACCTTTTAAAAAAAAAAAAAAAAAATCCCCTTTCTAACCATTTTTTTATTAAATTTACATTTAATTAAATCCCCCTAGCTCATTTAATTAAATTTACATTTAATTAAAACCACCCACTTGCAAAATTAAAAATCACATTTAAATAAATCAATATTTATTTAAATCTATCAAATGCAAGTTGCAACCAAAATTAAAATAAATTAATTTTATTTTAATTGAATTCTTTTTTCCCCACCCACTTGTAAAATCCTACATCTCCCACTTGCCTCCTAAAACTCTTCTAGAGCCTTCTAGATTCCTCTAATCCTATCTTAATTAACCTAATCCATCTCTTAAACATTTGCACATTCCTTAAGAGAAGTCACTTCTCAAAAATGTCTCAAAGTCTTTGAATTGCATTAAAGGCTTTATGTCCTCAACAAGTTAACCTTTAAAGTCTTCCAAACCATTAATGGTTAACTCAACCCTTCCCACATGGTTAGAGACCTTCTCTCTAAGTTAACCCTCATCTAACCCAAGGGTCTCATCAAGCACTTATGGCTTTAACCCTAGTTATCCTATTAATCCTTGCACAAGAGTTTACCCCTTGGATAAAAACTTTATCCAATGGATAACTCTAACCTAACCTTAACCCTTAGCTCCTAAGGCAACCTTCATGTCTTCTCACGCATTTATTGCCTCTTACATCTCCTCTCAAGCAACCTCTTATTGACAGTTGTCACCATTTTATTGGTGAGAATTGTAAACAAGGATTGATTAAATTTCAATCCTAGCCCTTATTGAGATTATTCAATCTCAACCCTCCATTGCCCTATTTTCCATATAAATATAGCTCTTAATCTTCATTTTTATAATCCAAGTCTTTGTGCATCAAAATTATAGTCTCATTTCATCAAGCATTATTAACCTCTCTTTAAAAATAGTAATTAGACCATTTAAATTTGTATATCATTTAGCAATATCATGTTAGCTTCATTTCATATGCTAGTTTAATATCATCATTTTCATGCTAGTAAGTTTCATATCAATATCTTGCATCCTACCATCATCTAGTTTCATATTCAAATCATCACTGAGATCTTAGTTGCATTTCCATTTTGATCTTAGAATCATCATTTAAATCTCGTTCTCTAGGTTGTCATCTTGAGGATCAAGTGCTCTTCCAAGTGAGGGCCACCTTGAATCTTATAGATCTTTAGAGATACAGGAGTATGAAAAGATTTTAAAGAGTTTAGATTTATTCAACTTGTTTTATTTTGATTTCTACCTCTAATGCAATGTTTCATGTGTATGTTTGAAGTTTTCTTCTCTATTGCAAGTTGATACCACTTTTCGAGCATACATTTCTGGCATCCACCGCGGGGCTCAAACCCCATTCCTTTTTAGACATTTCTAATTTTTTTCCTGCGGGATTCATGTCTACAAGGTTTAAACACAAAATAGTGCATACGATAGTTCTTTTCGTGCATATGATGGTTCTTACAATGCATCCAACAAATCTTATAGAGCATACAACCTCTGTTATCACACATTTCACTGTTTCTTTCATGCATTTAAAACTTTTCTTCTTGCGCATTTAAATGTTTTTGTAGCGCATATAAATGTTTATGTAGCGCATTTAACTATTTTTTGTAGCGCATAGAATATTTGTTTTTGCGCATATAATCTCTATTTTTGTGCATATAATCTTTGTTTTTGGGCATACGAAACAGAGGCAGAAATTTGTAATCTAGAGTTGAAAAAAAATTAGGCTTGTAAAGCCCACCATATGAACTATTTTTTTTTGAGAGGTTTTGCAGGTCTAATATTTTGTTGCAGGTTTCGAGTTAAAGTAGATTTTGATTTCTTTTCTCACAATTTTCTTTTACAAAAGGGATTTAAAAAGAACTGACTTTTATTTTGCAAGGACCTAAAAAGAACCTCGTCATTTCTTTGGTATTTAAAACAAGACCTCACTTTCTATTTTGCAAAAGGTTAAAAGGAACTACAAACAAACCTTTATTTTTGTGCAATTAAAAATGATCTCACTTTCATTTTGGTACAAACTAAAAAGAACCTCATCATTTCTTTGGTGTTTAAAACAAGACCTCACTTTCTATTTTGCAAAAGGTTAAAAGAAACTACAAACAAACATTTATTTTTGCAAAGTTAAAAAGGGATCTCACTTTCATTTTGGTATAAACTAAAAAGAACCTCATTTTGTTTGGTACAAAATAAAGAATCTCATTTTCGATTGGTTACATGATTTTCATTTTGTTGACCAATACATGATTTTATTTTGTTGACCAGGTTTTATTTTCCAAAGTTTTGAAACACACATTTTGCTATGAAGGGCTAAAAAGAACACCATGCTTGTTGGAGCAACATCTCCAAAATAGGACTTAGCAAATCATTTCTTTGGAAAGTTAAAAGGAACTTTGTTTACTTTGTCTTAAAGTGGTAGGTATATGCTCTCCTCTTAATTCAGTGATCAAAAAGTCAAATCCACTTTTTCATTGCTTTATTTACTTTCCAAGCATTAAAACCTTTAGAGGTCCTGCCTTCCTGAAGCCTCGAAAAGGCTAGTGTGAAGGGTACAACCCAAGTGGGGAACGACTTTATTGCCAAGTTTACCAACCCACTATAATCAAATGTGGAGGCTAATGAAAATCCCTTCCAATGGAAGTGTGTATTTGATAGTCTTCCCCTAGTATCCTTGAGATACGTAAAGCCTCTTAATTGAGTTTATCATTTTCCATGCCGAACGAAATCCTTACTACAAACCTTAGCATTAGAAGCTTTGAACTGAGTTAGTTGCCATACATTGGTAGTATC
This sequence comes from Cryptomeria japonica, assembly GCF_030272615.1. Classification (NCBI taxonomy): domain Eukaryota; kingdom Viridiplantae; phylum Streptophyta; class Pinopsida; order Cupressales; family Cupressaceae; genus Cryptomeria; species Cryptomeria japonica. The sequence continues at coordinate 342,061,192 of NC_081406.1, forward strand.
ATAATGCAAGGGTGAGGAAGAATTCACCCCCAAGATCACTCACCATATATCTCCCAAGATAACTACTCAACTGTGAAGCAATTCACTTTGAGTTAATTTCTAGCAAAAGGCAAAAAAACGGGCGCCCTCTAGGGGGTGACAAGGTTGTTTGAGCTGATAGAGTATCAAGACTAGTGGGATATGATATTGTCAATGACATTTGAATAAAGATTCTATCCGATGTGTCTTTTGTTGTAAATCAAACCAGTGATAACATCGGGGATTTGAAAACATCCTCACAAAACATACACTCAATGTTTAGCATAGGGATGATCATTGTTTTCATGTGTGCTATGTCTTCTTGTCATAAACATGAAAACATCTTGCAAGTTACAAAACAACCAATACAACAATCAGTTCAAACACAAAGAACAAAGAGAAAACCTTAAAGAAAAGAAAATTTCAAAATCCAACTAAGTACCCTTAGAAAAAGGTATGAAATCTTCAACTATCTTAAAAGATAAGATTTCATCCAACAAAATTAAGGAGTATCAAAACAGTGATCAAAGGTTCCACCATCCAACAAATCCTATCAAACCAATACCTTGTTAGGTCCTCAAGTTGTCAAATTAAGTTTCTAGATCGTGAAACTTGACTCATATCATTTGATGCACTTTGTCGTAGAAGAGAATCAAACTAAACTTCTACTTGACAAGTAAACTTGAGTTTCCAAAACAAAGTATCCATGCCCAACATTAAACATCAACATTGATCATTTGTGTATGACCACTCCCCATATTTTGAGAAGAAGAAGTATTCATCAAAAGACTAAGTTGAAGAAGAGACAACCTAGTTCTAAGTCACTTATCAAGAGGAATAAATTTCTCTATATCAACCGTCAAATTTTTAAATCACATCGTACATTCTTGCGTCATATGCAGTTGCATATCCAAGGAAAAACCAACGAATTCAAAAAAGAACCTTTGAGAAGTAGGGCTTACATTCAAAAAGCAACATTCAACCAATGCCTTAATAGTGGAGGAAGGATTAACCCCGCTTTGTTTCCAAAGTTTCTTATCACTTACAACGAAGCTCGTCTTGAGCCACCAACTCCACCAAGAACCCCAATAGAAGAATAATTCATTACGGAGGAGATATATTAATGCCCGTTGTAACTCGGTCTCAAAAAAACAAAAAGAAGGAATCACAACCAAAATCAAGTATGAGTCATAGACTATCCAATCCTTTCAATGAATATGTAAATATGGGAGAAACAAATATCACCGACGAACTTCTCCAAGAATGTTAAGAAAATGCAGCTTTTCAAAAACTTGTAGAAAGACTTATAGAAGCAGATAAGCAAAAAAATCTACTCATGCTAACTATCAAAGGAGTTGATATTCTTGAGGATTTTAACACAGAAAAATTAAGGAATACAGATGAGAGAATTTTGTGAACAAGGGCGAGAAACTATGCTTATCAAGAACAATTGAGAGAAGAAGAAACACATGATGAACGAAACATACACAACCAAGATCACACCCACGAACAAAATAAAACTCATGAACAAGGCAATACCCACAATCAGGACAATCTTAATGAATGAGGGGAAGCTCCCCATCGAAGGAAAAATGCACCCATAGTTGCTCTTCCACAACAACTACAAACACTTCAAAAGACAAATATAGGACATGCAACAAGGAACCATGGTACGATACTCATTAGATGAAATTTGACCTTATCCTTTTGATAGGAGATTGAACATGGTACCTTTTCCCCCAAATTCAGATATACCAAAGTATGATAGATATGATGGTAAGAGTGATCCCTATGATCACGTTCAGGAATTTTGTACTATGAGCTTGGAGTTTTCTCACAACAACACATACTTAATGAGATTATTCCCAAGAAGTTTGGGAGGAAAAACAATGGAGTGGTTGTCAAATCTCACACCTCCCATCAAATCATTTGATGAGTTGGTGAATAAATTCATAACACAATACTCCTACAACATCCAACACACAATCACCATGCTTGACGTATGCAATACCAAACAAAAGAACAATGAAACATTCATGGTGTTTCTACAATAATGGAGACGCATGGTCGCAAGGTATCCATGAGATGTGCCTAAAAAGGAAAAGATGGAAATCTTCATAGACAATCTGAATAGTGCAATGAGTTATCATCTCAAACTACAGTGTATACCATCTTTTGCAAAATTAATATAAAATGGTATCCAAGTAGAGGAAGCTTCCATCAAGAAAGGAACCTTTAAGTTCTTTAAGGAAGGTGTTATCTCATCAAACAATAACACCTTTAACAATCAAAACAATAACAACAATTCAGACAAGTCCATATTTTGGACAAGGAACAAAAACATTGTCAATGATGGGGTAATCGATGCCAACAATGTAAAGTCTAAACAACCAGTGTTGACTTTATCAGGAAACCCACCATCCAATAATGATAAAAAAAAGTGCTAATCAAGGCACTAACACTTATCAACTAAATACCAACCAAGGAGCTTCAATGTCAAACAACAACAAGAATCACCAAGGCAACAACAACAACCAAGGGAACCACACAAACCAAAGAGGCAACACTAATACTTTCCCGTATCGATGAATATACACGCCATTAGGACAAACCTTGGAATCAACTTGTTGAGAGCTATTGGCAAATGAAATCATCGCTTTTCCAACCACAAGCAACTTTGAACCCCAAATCAAACCACCATGGTGGAATGACTCATATTATTGTGATTATCATTGAAATAAGGAGCATAACTCAAATGATTGCATGAGGCTAAAGAACATAGTTCAAGAAATAATAGACAAGGGTGACTTAATGGTCAATGGTCATAAAACCAATGGTAACCATGAAGCTTTCAAAAATCCTCTTCCCAATCACGACAAGAGAGGAGCGTCAACGTCAAATAGCACTAGAGGATCTTGTATTAATCACATATACAAAAACACCATTAATCACATATCGTCATATGACAATCAAGTGAATTCCATAAAGATAAAATACAAACAAGAACATGCGTTGATAAATGTGACAACAAGAGAGAAAAAATATGTCTTGAAGGGGAACACAACAACATCAACAACTATCCCCAAAACTCAATATAACTTGGTTGACCAACTATGGAGAACACCCGCTCAGATATCTATACTTGAGTTGCTCAAACTTTCACCAAAACATAAGGATATCCTGGAGCAAGCGCTTATCGAAACAACCATTCCAAATGATCTGGATATTGATTGATTCCAAGCCATGGTGGCTCATATGACGGTGTCACACAACATATCTTTTTTTGAATAGGATGATGTCTCTTTGAATCATCCACATAATACTCCACTACATATTGAGGTCTTAGTCTATAAACATCAGGTAAAAAGAGTATCAATAGATGGAGGAGGTGGGCTCAATATATTTACTCTAAATCTTATTTGTGCATTGGGTTTCTTTGAGCAAGTTAACAATCCCAAAAAGAGAATCACTATCAAATCATATGATGATGAAGAGAGGTCATCTGAAGGAACTGCAATACTACCCATTCAGGTAGGTCTTGTATAGATAGACACCATGTACCAAGTCTTGGACATAGACTTGACATACAATATACTACTGGGTCATCCATTGATCCATGAAATGCAAGTGGTACTTTCCACCTACCATCAAAGTATCAAGTTCCCCTACAACGAACAAGAAATTTCAATATCTGTAGATAATAACCCTTTTCAGTATTGCAATGCTATGGGGGCAGCTCAAAATGTCCTGGTTCCACACAATAGGGAGGCCCAAACTTCCTCATCATCCAACCATCAAGGAGAACTCAAGTCTCTATCCATGAATTTTAAGAGAAAGATGAAAATAAAGGACCAAGGCATGGGGGAGTACTCTTTTGAACCCTTGTGTCTATGTAAATTACCAATTTCACCAAGGTCTTATGGACAACCTTCCACATCAAGACATCAGGCAACACAACCAATCACCAAGTTTGATGGTAAATTTATCCAGATAGGCACACTGGCTAAATAATAAGAAGATAAAGACATCCTTAGTTGGCTATATAAGGATAAAGAAGAAATTAGAGCTCCTACCATAGAAGTAGTCGTACCAACAAAACAGTATGGAAATGGGTTCTAGATCATGAAACAAATGGGATACAAAGGAAAAGGACCTATTGGCAAGTGTCAAGAAGGCATCATAGAACCCATACAACTTCATTCACAATTTACAAAAGAAAAAACAAGACTTGGGTATGGCCAACATATTCCGCCTGTGCAAAAGAAAAATCACCATCAAAAGCCTCAATGGAAAGAAAAGAAAAAACATAATGAAGAATCATGGCAAGAATAACTACACCAAGCAGCAGAAAAGACAAGGAAGGAGAAAAAACATGAAGAAGAAGAGAAATGACAAGAAGAGCTCGCTATTCAAAATGAGGAAGCTTCTTATAAAAAAGTACATCATGTACAAGAACCAGATCAAACCAAGGTTAAGCCACAACCTAAAGAAATTGCTACTCATAGAAAAGAAACGATGTATGAACAAATTCAAAGAGTACAAGCAAGCACTGATCCCTAATCAGAACAAGCTACTAAACTTGTGTCAATTATTAGTGATATTTTCTCACCATACAATATACCTGTCAGATACAACGAGGTAACTTGGGACTATGATTCTGAAACCGATTCCAATGAGTATGAGTGGGATACCTATTCTGATGCTATTGAAGATATCGAGGTGGATACAATCCATGCATACACACCCATTTCTCACAAGGGACAAGGCTCAAGATCTCGACCATTTGAATTCGGACCACAACATATCTATGAGGCTAGTGAGAATGAGCAACAACAATACGAACAAGGCGATATCGAAGAGCATACCATCGAAGACCTCGAGAATATCATAGACCTCACCAATATCCCAAACAACTATGACAATGTCTCCATCATGACACTTACACAAGCTGATCTTAACCCGCCAAATGACTCACTACCGCTCATATATCTCGATCTAATAGACTGGGAAGAACCCGAACATCATGAATGACCAATATTCCCCAATGATGAATCAGTTGCCCATACCTATGTTCAGTCAACCCATAATCATACTCCACTAGTGAACAACATAATGATTTCTACAATCAGGGGAGTGCCAAGTCTCTCAGCCGCAAAAATAAAGTTAACAATGGATCTAATGGTGAAAACCAGTTAATGGCAGTATTAGATCACAAAAATAAAAAAGTAAAAATAAAGGACGTATCTGAAGGTGAAAACCTTTTTGAGGCACCTAAAGATGGGAGACTTCACACTCTTCCTGAACATTACTAGGAGAGGTCACCAATCTTGATTGAGCCAACTCAATCAATAAATATTGGCATTGAAGAAACCGTCAAAACCATACATTTGGTAGAATCACTCACAAAAAAAGAACAACCAGATTTTATCAAATTCTTCAAAGAGAAGCAAATCAATTTTGCTTGGTCTTATGCTGACATGCCAAGAGTAGATCTAAATCTAATCATGCATCACTTGTCTGTCACTCCTAGAGATAAACCTATCAAGCATAAATTAAGGAAGATGAATCCACATGTGGCATTATTAGTCAAATCAGAACTGAAGAAGTTATTAGATGTCAGATTCATCTGACCTATAGACTATGCCGAATGGATATCAAATATTGTACTATTTTCCAAACCAGATAAAAGCATAAGGATTTGCACAGATTTCAGGGACCTAAATAAGGCATGTCCAAAGGATGACTTTCCTTACCAAGCATCGACACTATTGTTGATCTAACAGCAAGGCATGCAATGCTATCTATCATGGATGGCTTCTCTGGCTATAACCGAATCAAGATAGCTACAGAGGATCAAGATAAAATTGCATTCAATTGTCCATGGGGAACATATTGCTGGAACGTCATGCCTTTTGGCTTGAAAAATATTGGTACAACTTATCAAAGAGCCATGACAACAATCTTCCACGACATGATGCATACTTTCATGGAGAATTATGTGGAAGATTTTCTAGCTAAATCATTCACTAGAGCAGAACACCTAGGCCTCCTAAACAAAATCTTTCAAAGATTGGAGCAATTCAATGTCATATTAAACCCTAAGAAGTGTGTCTTTGGGGTCACATCTGACAAACTGTTAGGCTACATTGTATCAGAAAAGGGCATCAAAGTAGACCCATCAAAGGTCCAAGCTATCATGGAAATGTCACCTCCTAAAAAAATTAGCCAGCTACGATCTTTGTAGGGAAGGCTACAGTCCATCAGAGGATTCATCACTTAGTTAGCAGATAAATGTCTTCCATTCAATCATCTACTTCATAAGAATATACCTTTCAGATGGGAAGACAAATGTGTAGAATCATTCCACCAGCTCAAACAATATCTAATGAATCCACCAGTTTTGGTACCACCAATAGCAGGCAAACCACTCATTCTCTATATATCAACAACAAAAGTATCATTGGGGGCACTGCTAGCACAAGAAAATCCAGCAGGAAAAGAAAAGGAAATCTATTACATCAGCAAGACTTTGAACGGATACGAACTCAATTATATATTAATTGAAAATTCTTGCTTAGCGGTGGTGTTTTCTTCTCAAAAGTTTCGCCACTATATGCTATCCCACACAATCAAGTTGGTAGCAAAGATCGATCCTCTCAAGTATCTACTTAGCAAATCTGCTCTCATAGATAGATTAGCTAAGTGAGTCATGATCCTAAGTGAGTTCGACATTCAATACACAGAACAACAAGCAATTGTAGATCAACTGGCATAAGCACCACTACTAGACCAACACCCACTATAGGTGGAATTTCCAGATATGGATGTTCTCACTATCACACCCAAGCAATGGACCCTATACTTTGATGGAACCTATACACAACATAGATCAGGTGATGACATCCTGTTCGTCACTCCAGAGGGGCACACAATTCCAAGATCTTATAGACTGATGTTTCCATGCACCAACAACATTGTTGAATATGAAGTCCTGGTGACAGGAATTAAAGTAGCTATAGAATGGAGAATCACAGAATTGAGTCTATGGGGATTCTAAATTAGTTATCAACTAGATCAATGATGAATATCAGATGAAAGATGATAAGCTAATGCCTTACAACAGAATGGTGGATGATTTCAAAAATTACATTGTGCACATCACTTTTGAGAAAATTCCAAGGTTGGATAACAGAGTTGTTGATGCAATGGTCACTATCATGTCACTTCTACAAATTACAGATAAACATAATCATTACAAATTCCTGGTAGGACAATTGTTTTTCCCAGCCTATGACAATTCTGCATCCCAATTCATCTGTTCCCTGACTGGTTCTGATTCTCCTTTATACAGGAAGATATATGACTATCTCAAAAACAATACTCTTCCACCCGACCTATCTTGTAACCAAAAATGAAGCTTCATCTGACAAGCTGCTCGCTATACCTTAACTATTGACACACTTTACCACTGAGGTCTACATGATACTCTTCTTTGATGCCTCGATCATAACAAATCTGACTCTGCCTTGCATGAGCTTCACGAAGGTATTTGTGGTACGCATTCAAGTGGCCCTACTCTCGCCAAGAAACTTTTGAAAATGGGATATTATTGGCCAAAAATGGAAAGAGAGCCCTATCAATTTGCTAGGAAATGTCCTAAATGTCAAATTCACAGTAACCTCATACATGCAATAGCATAGGAGTTGCAACCATTCACCACTTCTTGGCCTTTTTTTCAATGAGGACTTGATCTGGTAGGAAAGATTCATCCATCCTCTTCAAATGGGCATAAGTTCATTATCACTGCCATGAAGTACTTCACCAAGTGGATCGAAGCAGTCCCCATGACCACGGTGACTGAAAAATAGATCTCATCATTCATCCTCAACTATCTCATTTGCAGATATGGCATTCCTAGTTCCATCATTACAGATTATGAACGTCCTTTCAAGAATCAAGATGTGCGAGAGCTATGTGAATGATTCAAAATCCAACATCACTTTTCCACACCATACTACCCATAGGGGAATGGCCAAGCAGAGGCATCAAACAAAACAATCCTGAAAATTCCTCAAGAAAACAGTGAATGATGCTAGCAAGGATTAGCGTGTACAACTCAATCTGATACTTTGGGCCTACAAAACAAGTATTTGTACACCTACAGGGGCTACACCATATTCATTGGTGTATGGTTCAAAAGCAATTCTACCTCTTGAGGTAGAAATCCTATCTCTCTGGGTATCTTTGAAGTGCTTCATACCAGATGAGGAGTATCGTGTGAATAGGGTTGCAGGAACTAGAGCTTCTTGATGAAAAATGACAACGTGTCTATGACCATCTCAAGGCATATCAAAAATGAATGTGCATAAGCTATAATCACAAAGTCATCCCAAGGGCTTTCAAAATTGGTGATCTTGTCCTAAAGGAAAATCCCAAAAATCAGGAAGATCAAGAAAAGAAGGGGAAGTTTGAACCTAACTGGTTGGGACCCTTTGTCATCATATCAGCCTTTGGATCAAGAGCATATCAATTGTCAAATTCAGAAGGGGATGTGCTCAATGAACCAACCAACAACATCCATCTGAAGAAATTCTACACTTGAGTCATCCAATGCACGGATCAAGCAAAAAGGCAAAAAAAAACAAAAACAAATCAAAAAGTACAATAAAAACAAGTGGTGAAAACTTGGCAACAAGTGCCACTTATGAGAGAACGGCTCCTCCATCTATCCATACTTATATCATATCTTTGATCCATCTGATCTTAGCCCATAGCCATTGCAGAACACTTGTACACACCACATCAATCTTGGATATACTTAGCGTAGTCACTATCCTTGATTTATCTGAATTAGTTAATCTAAATCATATCCCACCATGGCTTGGTGATCAGTGTAGATATCCATATCGAGTACTATCTAGAAGGGAGACAGGTTTGTGACCTCGTTGGGGGAATTTCGCCTTAAGGGTTTTTCAACATCAGACCGAACACGTAGCAAGACAACAAGGATCAAATCAACCAACAAATAACAATGACAATGCTAGAAGACTAGATATCATGGAATTGAACTGATTGGAATTGAACAAAATATCTGTTTGCAAGATGTTTTACTTGACAAGAATACATTTCCAATAGTATGCATGCTTACTTATGGTTCTTAATTTTTTCTTATCATATCTCCTAAGTGACTCAAAGATGTCTCAACAACTAGAGAAGCAAGGAAGGACTGTGATGTTTTCTTTGTCCGTTGTTTGGGAGTGAAGCCTTCTATTATGGAAATTTGTCTTACAATGTGATCAGGTAACATATCACTGAGGACATTTCAAATTTGTATAGGACAAAGGTTAACTCTTGTTTGTTTTACGCAAGCAACACTCAGGTCATCTTGGTTCAATTATACCTTGACGCTTGTGTCATCTTGCAATATCAAAATCCATGTAATTTATACTCAGGCCGCTATGGTTCAATTATACCATGATGCTTGTATCAAATTTCAACAAATCAAGGCCTGATGATGAAAACAAAGGAAGCACTGGCACTTTGATTAGGACAGATGACAACTTGTGAGAACGAGAATGCATATTAAGCTTTGCATTAGCTGCACATCATTATCATTTAAATCACGCATTATATTGAATATCATTTTAAATATGGCATTAGTTATCATCTTAATCTCTCATTAGATTGCATATCATCACATTGGGTTGCATATAAATCATTAGGTGCATTCTCATTATCATATTAGGCTTGCATTATCATTATCAGTTCATACATCTCATTTTCAAGATACATCTCACATTATCATTATCATTTCATACATCTCATTTTCAAGATACATTCGCAAATAAAATTTATATCATTATCACAATGCACAAATCATTTATCCAATCATCATCTGCATATCACCTTCTAAATGTATAGTACATACAATCATCATCATATAAAGAATATAAATCACCCACATCACATCATCTACACCAGCATTTGCAAAAATCATCTAGATCAACAACATATCCTATAGCTCATCTAAATTAAAGTAGCTGCATCCATAACATATCATCATTTATATGTGTGACCACATGCTGATCCAAAATAAAAACAAAAATATAAGTCAGAAATATATCATCAGTAAAGTAATGAAATGACCAAAGTCCCTGGATATATATATAAAAAACAAATGCTCATTACATCACAAAACATCAGTATCAATAAACAACAAACAGATCATCCAAAAATCATATGAGAACATCACTGAGTAACATATCGATAAGATCAAAATACAACAAAGTATCATATCAAGAGGTCATCAAAATATATATATACATTAAGGTACATGTACAAAATCTTTGATTATAATCATGGTACAGGATCAGCCTGACCACCTCCAAGACCTGCTGACCGAGAGCTCGAGCTACCTGCACCCGCGCTACTACTAGAAGCATCCCTCCTAGGACCCACAACCCCCTCACTACCCCTCTATCTTTGAGAACCCCCATGTTGTGAGCTAGCAACATAGGAAGGAGCACGTCGATCCGGTGGCACAACCTGAAAGTATAGCGTCCTGTAATACTCGACCCGCCTTGTCTGCTCAATGAGACTCTAGATGGTGTCCCCTGTAACACCTTGTGTGACTGCCTACTGTAATGATCACACTGTCTCCTCTGCTTGGTTGTGTCACTCTATCTCTGTGTCCCACTCTAGCGACACTTTCACCACCTGTCTCTTTAGCTGCACAACTTGTGCCTGGGCCTATGTGAGCTGACCCTGTACCCTATGCAACAAGGACTATAATGTTGTTGTTTGTGCCTACTACCGATGAAGAGGCACTCTAATATGCACACCCTATGGTTGTGAACGCTATGGATCCTGCATACCAACCTGTCGAGGGGAAGGAGGGGGCATATCAATCCTCCTTCATTGGGCCAATGGCTGCACATCCTCCTCCTCTGCTTCTACCCCCTCCAATCCCATCAAACTTACTCCTCCAACAACCACCTCAGACTCTGTATCCTCATCAGAAGAATCACCACTCTCCTCCTCAGATCCATCACTATCTGATCCCTCCTCAACCCCCATGGCAACAACATCCTCCACCTACAATGGTCCACCCTGCCCAACGCCACCCATCCTCCATCCTCCTCCTCTACCTCTCACCACTCATCTACCCATCACCACTCCTCCCTCATCTCCTCCTCCTACCCCACCACCACCTCCTCCCCGACCACGTCCAATTGCACCACCCACAACAATCCTACCACCTCTCCTCCCTCTACCCTTCCTCCCACCTCAACCACCTCCCCCCTGATAATCATCATCAACCTCCTCCAGCGTAGGAATCAACTCTCATGGCCCTGTCAATCGCAAGAACCTGTGTGTCAAAAAGTACTATGTATACTTTGTAGTCATCCCTGCATCTGCTACATCCACATACATGCTCCATATGCAAAAAGGCAAAGAGTAGAACTTAGCCTGGGCTGTCACAAAATCCAATGCGGGCCCCCAACTTGTCCTCTCCTTGTGTACCCGAGCGTACACAGTCATCCCCTGTGGCATTGACTGCACGCACCCAAACTATCGGTAAACCCAAGGAAATATGAACCGCTCTATCACATATGGGGTACAACCCAAAAGGAATCTTCTCATGAATAAAAATGGCACCTCAAAAGCATCTTGAGGCCATGGCTCACATACTCGATAGGGCATCCACACCATTGTATCCATATCGTCTAGGGCTCGCATCCAATACTCTAACTTCCCAAGCATCGGTTGGGAAGCAACCAGACTGTACATCATCACAAATGGTGCCCTTGCTGGTCTAAACCTCAACCCAAGTGGACAGGTCATGACTATCTGCTCCCATGCCCAAATCAGCAGTAGAGTGCATCCAGAGGCTATACTAGCTGCACCATCGTAAACCACCTGATGGGGCTCATGGTATAACGCATATCGTGTCTGCACCTGCACCATCTGTGGGAGCACTTGACCCCATCCAACTGACAACCCATGTGACCTATTGTCCAGAATAAGGAAGTTGCCAATCAAACCAACCATAACTAAAGCGAGTGGGGCATAGATGTCTACCATATCCTACCACGCCACTGAGTGACCTCCAATATGGGGATCGGCAAACACATCCCACAAAGCATCGGTGAAGTAGTCACCGGTGAGAAGGGACCTCAAGGAGATCAGTCCAAACCGGTCAACAAGAGTAAACACAATGAAAACACACAGATATGATGGAGGAAATGCAAAACAGATAGATTTATTGCATGAAAATTTGATTATATCCAATCGATAACAACCGGGTTACAACATACCGACACATAGGCCTGGTAGAATAGGTCACACTGGGACCTTGAATCGAAAGATCTATCTTCTAGGCATAGTCTATCTCTAATTGATCCTAATTGATCTTCCCTTGATTACATTCTAAAACATGAGTACAAATATATATCGATCCAAAGGATCCAGTCAGCCCAAAAAGGATCAAAACCTGAAGAACAAGACCTAACGTGAAAAATGAACAAGGTCGACCTCCACCAAGAGATTCCTCTGAAAAATCCAAAGGATGAAATGTAGAAGGTCGGCCACACACCAAGAAAAATCAAGATCAATGCTCAAGTTCCGCAAGCTTCAGAATGGGTTTTGGTAGATCACCAGAATAGGTCTTGTTGACATGTGTTTTAACACACTCACCAACAGTCAGGTAGTTTGAGCAAACACTCGCCACCTCTCCTAAAAAGTAATGAGTTTTGGAAGAACTCACTACTCCAAGGTATTTGTAGTTGGGTCTTGATGGTGATGGATAGCCTAATGGTTGATGTGGTTATACCTGTAAAGGGGCCTGCTGGTTAGAACTAAACCTCACTGGTTATGGATAATTGCACTTCCTCTCTTTTTGTATTTTTATGGTTTAAGATTCTCTAGGAAATAAATGTGAAGCGTAAAGGGAAACAAGAAAATACCAATAAAGACCAATATAATGACAACTTAATGAACTACTCAATTAGTTTCCTGCAATCCAAGCAATTATCAAATATTATCCAAGTTAGCATTCAACAATGGACCTCCAGAAAACCTGCAAAATCATCAATTTCACAAATTTATGGAAATAAAATCATCAACAATATGGCGTATCACAATAATTCTCATACACCACTGACGTGCGCAATATAATTCATAAAGTGATAGACAAAAAGATTAAACCACGTTGCTAACTCCAAATAATAGACGTTACCAGATTACACAGAACAATTTGGTAGAATATAAACGTAGATCAGGCAATCTACAAGTTGCTTCTCATAGTAATCTCCATGAATGTATAACAAAAATAATTCAAACTTCTTAATCAATCTGCAAAATATTTTAAAATCTCTAAGTAGGCCACAAATCATCAATTTGGGACCCTTACAAATGAATCCAACTTCTCAATTTATAGAAGTTCTTCATCCTACTATCTAGGAAATAACTTTATTCTAAATTAAGAACTGATCCTAGGAGTCGCAGTTAACTTGCAAGTTTCTACCTCAACACTCCACTTAACAACTACAAAATAGGAATTGCATGAGCACTACGAAGACCTTGCTAAGTGAGCCATGTTTTTGTAATCATGCATAATTTCTCTCAAAATTGAACTCGAGTAGGAGCAACAGTTTTAAAATAAAATAAAAAAAGCTTTGCCATCTTTAGCAATTGTGTGCTTATCTTTTATTTATTGGTAAAAGCTTTATAATTTTCAATTATACATGCAACTGCTTGGACTGTAGCATTAGCTACATTCTTAATTCTAAATTTATATTTCTTCAAAACCTCATCTGCATGTGCTCCTTGTTCCTCTAACTCCTTCACCGTGTCTACCACCTCTTGACACTGAGTAATCAGCTGTGTGTATCTATCCATAAGGGCGACATCAAACTGGGCCATAGGTCCTAGGTGTTGTGCCTCATATGCATCCCACTGATTCAAAACTTGTTGCTGGTCCATTATTACCGTATCAGCTATTCTGAGGCCAAAAGGTCCCAATAAATTTCCCTGAGGAGAGGGTCTCGAATGTCAGTCATATCCTTGATATACTACTGATACATCTCTATCTTCAGCTCCAAAATGTATACATAGGACTGTAAGTTTTCATAGCTATCGCCTCCTAAGAGGTCTTCTTTTACTACCACCTCTTCTCCTAGCCGTAGTATCCTTTTCAAAACTCAGAACTGTTTATTGAAAGTGCTCTCCTTCCGCTCCCATTGTGTGGAGCAGGTTGCCAAAGCTCCACCTTCCTGTAACGCCTTATGGTATATTTCTACTATATTTTGCAAGATCAACTTAATCTTGGCTGCATTTACCTGGGTCCAAGATTTGGCGGCAGCAGCCACTCGTCTCACCTCCACTAGTGCCCTTACTTCTGCCTCTGGCAGTGATGAGGTTGAAGGTAGGTCATCAGCTCTACAAGAGTCTAGATGTTTACTCATTTCTATCACGAGCTATTTATATTGCCCAAGTTGCGCCTTAAGCTCCATATTTGAGGTGTGCTCCTTTTCAACGCGCCCTCTGACAACACTTGTGGCTAGCTCCAAGGTATCTATGGTTTGCTTATCCAAATTTACCTGGGATATTTGATACTTGGGAGAAACCTATCCTTCAACTTCATGTGGAACTGCCACGTTTGCAATCACCTCACTGAAATCTATTTTTGACAAATGATGGATGGTTTTCAGCTTTTTAACCTTTGGAGGTTCCTCAGTGATTACTTGTTGTAGAGTGACCTCTGGGAGTTCTTCTTTTCTCTTTTTCTTCCCGAAGGTAAACTCTAGCCATTGTGGTATATCTTCATCTTTATCACCTTGATGTGATATAATATCTGCAGTTATGACATGAACCTCCGCCTGCTCCTCTGCTTCATCTCTTACTTCCACTCCTGTTTGCCCAGGATCTTGGGGTGAGGAAATCTGGCGGGCTAGGTCAACTTGTAGAGTTTGTTGTTTGTGCAACTCTCCTAGTTTGCCACTGACCTCCTCGTTGAATGTCATTTCTTCCTCACCTGGTTTTGTCTCTGCTTGCCCGACTACTATATCCTCAAGAAGGTCCTCTTGATCTTGGGGAGTTAGGATCAATCTTTCATTCAATATGTCTTCTGCCTCACCCCCTTCGCCTTCTAGCGATTGTTGTTGCTCAAGATCCTCTTCTTCCTGATCGGAGTTAGACTCGACGTTTCTAACTTTCACCCCTTCAATGGTAGATGTGAAGCCTTGCACTCTGGGCTGCCCTGCATATATATTGACTAATGGTGGTGTAGGAGTAGTGGTGCCTGGAGCACTTGTTGTATATGTTGAAGGTGTTTGGGTGGGTATCTCCTTAGTAGCTTCTACATTCTCTTCTTGTTCTTGGGTACCCTCCCCTTCGGTGTGGCCTATATCCGTCCTTGGTGGGAGAACTTTGGCAAGTAACACCGCGCCCAGCCCATCGGTTACTCCTAGGTCTGCAACCTTCTTCAACAATTTAGACTCCCTCATCTTCTCTTGGAGTTTCTTCAATAAGTCCTCAGTGTTTTCTTGAGGCTTGTCTTCCTCACCTGGGTTGGTGGACATATTCTACCTTGAGGATGACCTTGTCTTTCGAGCGTACTCCTTATGGCCCCTTGACTGAGGTACCCATGAGGTGGATTCCTTTTGTTTTGTCTTTGATATGCTGGGTGTTACCCTCTGGCTTAACCATTGTTTAGTCATGTTCATGACCGCTTGGGAGACCTTCTCCATATTTGTATCTGTAGACGTATAAAAATGACCATATTCCTAAATGAATATTTTATGTTCATTTCTCTATTTAATTAAATCCAATTTAATTAAATTATCCACATTCCTCTATTTAATTAAGTAAATTACTCAATTTATTTAAATTAAATTCACTATACCCATTTAATGAATAAATCATTTTATTCAATTAAATCCCCCTATCCACTTTTAATTAAATTCAAATTTAATTAAATAGTTATCCTAAATTGAATAAATCAAATTTATTTGATTGCAACCAAATTGAATAAAATACTTTATTTCAATTAAATCCTATTATCCCTCCATCCACTTGCAAAATCCCAAACCCCTTTCTAATCCCTTCTAGAATCTTCTAATCACTTCTAATTATCCTAACCCCTCCTCTAAACTTTGTCACATCCCTAAGCAAAGGGAAGTCACTTCTCAAACCCTCAAAGTCTTTGATAACCATTAAAGGCTTTCAACCTTCAACCACTAAATTCCTCAAAGTCTTTGATAACCATTGAAGGTTTCCAACTTTCAACCACTTAATCCCCAAAGTCTCCAATAACCATTAATGGTTAACTCAAACCCTCCTACATGGTTAAAACATTTGTTTTGACTCAACCTTCATCCAACCCAAGGGTCTCATCAGGCCATTAATGCTTTGACCATGATTATCTCTTAATCATTTGCACAAAGGTTTATCCTTGGATTAATTCTTAATCCAGTGGGTAATCTTAATTTGGACTTGACTCTTAGCCTCTAGATAACCATGAGGTCTTCTCAAGCATTCAATGTCTCCAACCCCTTCTCTCAATCCAACCCTATGTTGACACTTGTCACCATTTCATTGGTGCCAATTACAAACATGGATCCCCAACTTTCAAACTCAACCCTTGATTAAACCATTCAATCTTGACCATCCATTTCCCTATTCTTGCTATAAATAGAGCTCTCATTCCTCCATAACAATCATCCTTCAAATTTGTAGCATCACACTTATGCTTAAATACATTCAAGCTTTCTCATTTCATATATGCTCATCATTTAGCCTCTTTTAGATCAGGAATTAGACTAAATATGCATGTTTAGAATAATTTCTTTATCATTTTAGCTCAATCATAGACTAAATATATTATGTTAGGATAGTATTCATACTAATCTTGTCATCTTATCATTTAGTTTATTGCATTTCTAAGATCATACATAGCTTAGCATACTTTTCACACTAAAAACTATCAGTGCATCCCTCGTTCTTGCATTTGCCATCCCTGAACCATTTTGCTCAGTAATCTGAGAGAAAAACGTTGGTTTGAGGGACATTGTGAGATAGAGAACCATGGGACCCACCTTGGGAAGCTAAGTAATACGTTATTACTCCATAGCTTGCACCAAGAAGTCATGTGTGTGTGTGTGGACTAGTATTATAACATATTTTCACATATTGAGTTTTATCAGCCCACTTTTCCCGCATACATTTCTGGCGCCCACCGTGGGGCCCGACCCCAAATATCATATCGGTTTTTGAAACTAATCATTTTTGCAGGTCCACGGGAAACAGGAATCGGCGCGTGGAAAACATTCCATAGCGCATCCGGTTAATAGTCTAGCGCATCCCGCTTACTGTTTAGCGCGTGGGGTCTATACTTTAGCGCGTGAAAACCTTTTCTCAGCGCATGACTCCCTCTAAAATTTTCCTATAGGTCTCAACGTGGGCGAAACACAGAGTAGCGCATCAAGTGAACATATTAGCGCATCCAGCCCACAGTTCAACGCTTGTAGACCATCATCCAGCGCATGCAATTAAAACGTTAGCGCATCATATTTCTAATTTTCCTGCAGGACTAAGCACGGGAGAGAGAAAAAGACAGAACAACGCTTCCAACACACAGTGTAGCGCATCTAGCAAACAGTGTAGTGCGTTGATACTTAGTTTTAGCACATCAAGAATATATTGTAGCGCATACAATCTATTCTATAGCGCATCACAGACAGAAGACTAAAATTAAAATTGTAACTGCAATAGAATTTAGACTCGTAGAAGTCCACCGAAATCCAAATTTTCTAACTCGTGGATCGCAATTTTGCAGGGCTCTAACAGTTTTCTTGCAGGTAGAGTGGACCATTTTTCTTTTAAAAAGCGATTTCTTTTGCTGACCAAACCGTCGAATTTACTTTGTTGACCAAATTCATTTTCATATATTAGAAAATCATTGATGTGCACGGATAAAATAAACACCATTTTTTTGTGGAGCAACATCTCCACATAGATTTTAGCAAATCACTGAATTGAAAGGCTAAAAATAAACAACTTGATTGCTTTGTCTCAAAAGTGGAAGGAATATGCTCTCCCCTTAACTGGGTGATCAAAAATCCAGACCACTCTTACAGCTTTCATTATTTCAAGCATTTACATCCTTTAGCAGGCCTGCCTTCCCGAGGAGTTGCAATCAACTCTTAAAGCTATTTATGACCGATGTGAAGGGAACGACCTAAGTGGGGAACGACTTTGACGCCAAGAATTCCAAACCACTATAATCAAATGTGGAAAGTGATGAAAGTCCTTTTCAACGGTTGCGCGCAGTGATTAGCCTTCCCCCAGTATCCTTGAGATACGTAAAGCCTTTGTTCTAAAGGTTGGGAAGCCTCCTGAGGGAGTTTATCACTGACGGCCGAATGGGAAGCCTGATTACGAACCATAGAAATAGAAGCTTTGAACCGAGTCAGTAACCAAACATTTGTAACATCATAGTGCAAGGGTGGGGAAGAATCCACCCCCAAGATTACTCACCATATATCTCCCAAGATAACTACTCAACTGTGAAGCAATTCACTTTGAGTTAATTTCTGGCAAAAGGCAAAAAAATGGGCGCCCTCTAGGGGGTGACACGGCTGTTTGAGCTGACGGAGTATCGAGACTAGTGAGCTATGATGTTATTTATGACCCTTGATTAAAGAGTCTTTCTGAAGTGTGTTATTTGTATCCAAACCTGTTAAAACATTGGGGATTTGAACACATCCTCGCAGAACATACACTTTTTGTTAGCTTAGGCAAGATGGTTTTACTTTTTGTGCTATGTTTTTATTTATTACCTCAGAAAATCATCCATCACACTTGAAAATTTCATAGCAAAATTTCAAAATTAAAAAAAAAACCAGATCAAAGGAAAAATCAGGGCAGTTTAGCACATAAGAGCAACATCTTAGCGCGTAGACTACTTCTGTTAGCGCATCCAAACTTCAAATTATTGCGTTAGTTCAAAACAATAGCGTTTCATCTTAAGGCAAAAATAGTCCAAAATCCTTTAGCGCATCAGAAAAACAGTCTAGCGCGTGAGAACAACAACTTAGCGCGTGGAAATCAAACATTAGCGCATAAAGTCAAACAGTTAGCGCGTGACAGGCCCAGAATAGCGCATAGGTTTTTCAATAGTTAGACAACAATTTTCACAACAGTCCGAACTTTAGCGCGTGTCCGAGGGCAGCCTAGCACGTGAGCTTATTATTTTAGCGCATCAAGAAATTTCAGTAGCGCATAGAAACTTTGTTCTAGCGCGTGATCGAAAACAGAAAAACAGAGAGCAAAAACCGAGAAAATTTTTGAAATTTCAAAAACATTTTTAGAAGCCTTTTTCATCAAAAATCATTTTTTATCACAACAGAGTGACAAACAAACCATTAGAACTATTTCTCAAGCCAAATTTGTGACAAAAATGAACGTTGTCAGAATCTTAAACGAATCGCACAATAGAAGATGTCTCTCCTATCATAATCCAGAAATCTCATCATCAGTGTCAATAGAATCCTTTACCATCCTACGGATTTTATCTCAAAACACTTGTTTAAAATTTTCAAATTGTCAAATCAGGTTTCCAGATCGGGAGGCTTTTATCCATATCATTTGACACGCTTTGTCGTGAAGGGGCATCTAAAAGCCTTCACTTTGATAGAGTAAAATTTGAAATTTTCAAAAACAAGAATCAACTGAATCCAAACCAATCAAAGGAAACTATTGATCACTCATGCATGACTAATCCCCTTATTCTGAGAAGAAAGAACCTCTATCGTAACATCATGTTGAAGAAACAACAACCTAGTTTTTCCAAATTCATCAAGAGAAATAAGTTTTTATACATCAATCGTCAACTCTTCAAATCCCATCAGGTATTCCTTCATCACGTCAAACGGTATATCCAAAACAAATCTAGCGAATTTGACAAAGAACCTTTCAAAACAAGAGCATACTGTTAAAAGTCCACTTTTAATCAAACCATCAACCGCGGTGGAAGGATCAATCTAACATTCTTGCCCGACGAGTGCATCACATATAACACATCTCGACCAAAACCACCAACCCCCGAGCAACACATCAATGAGGCTTTTGTCCCTTTCATCACTGAAAGTTTCTACTAAAATGCCCATTACTCGCTCTCAAGAAGACAAACAAAGCGAGACACACGCATAATCAAGTATGAATCGCAGATTATCAAATCCTTTTGAAATTCCACCCATAGAAGAACCTGAAATTACTGAAGCACTTCTTCGGGAATGTCAAGAAAACCCTTCATTCCAAAAGCTTGTAGAAAAGCTCATGGAAAATGACAAGGAAAAGTATCTACTCATGCTCACAAGTAAAGGCGTTAAACTTCCTGAAGATTTTGACGCAAACATTTTTCAAATTGGGTCTCGACAATATGCATATCAAGAACAACAAAGAGAAGAAGAAACTCATATACCTGAACAACATATACCTGAACAACACATTCCAGAACAACGCATACCAGAAATGTGTATACCTGAGCTAGAAACACCAGAACAAAATATACCATTTACTACACCTTTTCAGCTGAGAACAAATACGAGGGAAGAACTCTTCCCTCAGCAAGATAATGCGCCTTTAGTTGCTCTTACTCAACAAATGCAAATGTTGCAAAGGCAAATACAGGATATGCAACAAGGGACAATAGTACGGTACTCTTTAAACGAAATCTGTCCTTATCTATTTGACAGAAGATTGAGCATGGTGCCTTTTCCTCCAAACTCAGATGTTCCCAAATTTGATAAATATGATGGAAAAAGTGATCCCCGAGATCATGTTTGAGAATTTTGCACACTAAGCCTTGAATTTGCTCATGATGACACCTATTTGATGAAGTTATTCCCCAGAAGCTTGGGAGGGAAAACCATGGAATGGTTATCCAAAATTTCACCACCTATTAGATCATTTGATGAATTGGTTAACAAATCCATCACCCACTATTCCTACAACATCCAACATGCCATAACCATGCTAGATGTTTGCAACACCAAACAAAAGAACAATGAAACATTCATGGTGTTCCTTCAACGCTGGCGACGCATGGTATCACGGTATCCTCGAGATATTCCCAAAAAGGAGAAAATGGAAATCTTCATCGATAACTTAAATGGCGAAATGAGTTACAGACTAAAGCTTCAATGCATACCATCTTTCACTAAATTGATTGAAAATGGCATTCAAGTAGAGGAAGCATGTGTCAAAAAGGGAACACTCAAATTCTACAAGGAAGGAACAAACTCATCAAACTACAAGAATCAAAACAACACCAACCTTGACAAATCTTGATTTTGGACCCGAAACAAAAACGAAGGCAACAATGAATCATATGATCCCAAATCTAAGCAACTAGTGCTTGCATTATCCAGAAATCCTCAAAATGCGAAAAATCCTAAAATTGCTACTCCCAGTGCTAACACATATGCACCAAACACCGATCAAGGACAACTCAACACAAACAACACCAACGATACTCAAAGCAAAAACATGAATCCAGGACCTAACAACAATTCACGCAACAACATGAACAATTTTCAAAAGCGCATCTTCACACCACTAAGACAATCATTAGAATCTGCATTCAGAGAACTTTTGGCAAACAAGATTCTTTCTTTGCCTCCAATCAGCAACTATGAACCCCCAATCAAACCACCTTGGTGGAATGATTCACACTATTGTGATTTCCATCGCAACAAGGGTCATAGAACAAACGAGTGCATGAGATTGAAACACATAGTACAGGACATAATTGATTGAGGTGACTTAACAGTGGATGGTCTCAAAACAAATGGTGATCACGGAGCCTTCAAAAATCCTCTCCCAAATTACAACAAAGATGGAGCATCAACTTCAGATGATACACGCAGAGCTCGTATTAATCACATCTACAACAACACCATCAACCACATCTCAACTAAAGATCATCAAGTCAATGTCATCACCATTCGAGATCGCCATGATCATGAATCTGTCAATGTAACAACCCGAACTCAGAAATATGTCTTGAAGGGACATACTGCACCTACAACTACCACACCAAAAATCCAATATGACTTGGTTAGCCAACTACACAGGACTCGAGCTCAGATATCTATCCTGGAATTATTGAAACTATCACCAAAGCACAAAAACATATTAGAACAAGTGCTATTGGAAACAAATGTACCTCAAAATCTGGATACAGATAGATTTCAAGCCATGGTCACCCATATGACAGGACCTCATAACCTCACCTTCTCAGAGCATGATAATAATTCCTTGAGTCATCCGCATAATACTCCTCTCCATATTGAAGTCATTGTTTGGAAACACCAAGTAAAAAGAGTCTTAATAGATGGAGGAGTTGGACTTAATATATGTACTTTAAAGCTTATCCGTGCATTAGGCTTCTCAGAAGAATCTATTGATTCCTACAAAAAGATCACCATCAAGGCATATGATGATGAGGAAAGGTCCTCTAAAGGCACAGTGATATTACCTATTCAAGTAGGACCAATACAAAAGGATACTATATGTCAGGTCTTAGATATTGATCTAACCTACAATATCTTGTTAGGATGACCCTGGATACATGAAATGCAAGCAATACCTTCTACGTATCACCAGTGTGTCAAGTTTCCTTATGATGGACAAGAAATCTCCATATCAGCTGATCACAATCCATTTCAACATTGCAATGCAATGGGGGCAGCCCAAGATAGTTTGGTTCCTCATAATAGATAAAAGCAGCGGTCTTCAACATCAGATCCACCAATAGCAAAATCCAACTCCTTATGGGGAGACTTCAAACAGAAAATGCAAATCCAAGACCAAGGTATGGGCGAATACTCTTTGGAGCCTTTATGTTTGGCCAAATTGCCAACATCACCTAGATCACATGGTTTGCCTACTACATCAACACATCTGGCCACTCAACCCATCACTAAATTTGATGGTACCTTCATCCAATTGGGTACTCTAGCACATGAATTAGAAGACAAGGATGTTCTTAGCTGGTTATACAAAGATGAGGAAGAAGATCATAGAGCAGCCGCTCTGAACATTGTTCTACCAACACACCTATATGGAAAAGACTACTTAATCATGAAGCAAATGGGATATGGCGGTAAAGGACCTATTGGGAAACGCAAAGAAGGAGTCACGGAACCTATAGATCTTCCTTCACAATCTAGTCGAAACAAAGCAGGATTGGGTTCTAAACTCACATTCCTATTGAAACGGTTGCCACACACAACTACAAAACCTCAATGGAAGGTAAAGAAGAAGTACAAAGAAGAATCCTGGTAGGAAGCACTCTTTGAATCAGCAGAAACAATCCGCAAGGCACGGGAACGTCAAGATCAGAAGTTGCATCAGGAAAAGCTACTAAGTCATAAGAAGGCCCTATCTGTAGTAGTAGCTCATATTCAAATACCAATGTCTCAAAAACAAATCATGTCATCTCCCGATACCATTATTCCTCCCCGAGGAAGCACAGTCTATGAACAAATCCAGCAAGTAGAAGACGGATCTGATACAGAATCTACAAACACCATCAAAATGGTATCCATCATCAAAGATTTGTTTTCACCATACGACATACCTGTTTACAACACAGATAGAATATGGGACGATGCCTATGAGACAGATTCCAATGAATATGAATGGGGTACCTGCTCCAATGCTACTACAAATATCCTTGATTATACTGATTCTATATCCCTTTCTCAAGAAGAACATAACGCAGAAGATAGACCTCTTGAATTTGGACCACAAAATATCTATGACACCAAGGAAAGCGAATAGAAACATTATGAACAAGTCTATGTGGAAGATAATACCATCGAGGATCTCGACAAATCCTGGACTTCTTTAAAACCAAAATCCATCACGATGCAAACTCTGTCCTAACACTCACAGTAGCCGAACTTGATCCACCCAACGATTCCTTACCACTTGTCTTTCCTGACCTCATCGACTGGGATGAACCTGAAATCCATGATATACCAATTTTCCCAGATGATGAATCTATTATCCATTACCTATGTACCGTAAATCCGGAAATAGGCTCTACCAATAAATTAAATAATGATATCTATCAATCAGGGAGTGCCAAGTCTCTCAGTCGCAAAAATACACCAAATAAAGGATCTGATGCTGAAAACCAGTCAATGACAGCTCTAGATCATGAAAAAGTAAAAATAAAGGACGCATCTGAGGGTGAAAACCTTTTTAAGGCACCTAACAATGGGAGACTTGACACTCTTCTTGAGCACTTTCATGAGCGATCACCCATTTTGATTGAGCCCACTCAATCAATCAACATTGGTACCACAGAAGCAGCCAGAAACATACACCTTGCAAAATCTCTGACAGAGGAAGAAAGATCGACATCCATCATCTTCTTTAAAGAACAACAAATTAACTTTGCTTGGTCATATGCTGATATGCCCAGAGTAGATCCACACTTAATCATGCATCACTTGTCCATTTCTACAGGAGCTAAACCAGTCAAGAAAAAGCTACGAAAGATGAATCCACAGGTGGCACTCATGGTCAAAACTGAACTAAAGAAATTATTAGACGTCGGATTCATTCGACCCATTGACTATGCAGAGTGGATTTCCAACATTGTTCCAGTATCAAAACTAGATGGTAGTATTAGAATATGCACTGACTTCAGAGACGTCAACAAAGCTTGTCCAAAGGACGACTTTCCTCTGCCCAGTATCGACATAATTGTAGATCTTACAGCAGGCCATGCAATGCTCTCACTAATGGATGGTTTCTCAGGCTATAATCAAATCAAAATAGCTCCTGAAGATCAAGATAAAACCGCGTTCACCTATCCTTGGGGACGTATTGCTGGAATGTTATGCCTTTTGGCTTAAAGAATGCAGGGGCCACCTATCAAAGAGCAATGACCACAATATTCCATGACATGATACACACATTTATGGAAGACTATGTGGATGATTTATTAGCAAAATCCTTCACCAGAGCCGAACATCTCGACATCCTAACAAAGATCTTTGATCGATTGGAGAAATTCCAAGTCAGGCTCAACCCTAAGAAGTGTGTCTTCAGGGTTACATCAGGCAAGTTATTAGGTTACATTGTCTCAGCAAAAGGTATTGAAGTAGATCCAGCAAAGGTACAAGCCATTATGGACATGCCACCACCAAAGAATATCAGTCAACTCAGATCTCTACAAGGCAGACTTCAATCAATCAGGCGATTCATCACTCAGCTAGCAGATAAAAGTCTCCCATTTAACCATTTACTACATAAAAATGTACCCTTCAAATGGGAGGCCAAGTGTACAGAATCTTTTTACCAAATCAAGCAGTACCTAATGAATCCACCAGTTTTGGTCCCACCAGTCACAGGAAAACCTCTTATCTTATATATGTTTATAAAGCGGAAAATCGCGATCAAACCCTAGTTGTTCTCCCCTCTTCCAACTCCGAGGAGAGAGAAGGGAGGTTCGCTAGGATTCGATGGTTTTCACTTAGGGGAGAGACTTTACATTCAAAAGAGGGGTTGAAACCCACTAGATCCAATCCCACGCAATGCAAGATTGGATGCTAAATGTGTTTCAAGGGTTAAGACAGCAAGGCTACCCTCTTTTGTAAAGAATGTTGATAAGAGAATTAAGCTAGGAATGCATAGAAAGTGACAAAGATTTGCTTATAAACTGAGTTCGGATTATAGGATGAAGCTGCGGACCTGGAATTAGCAGTAAAATGTCGATACGGCACTGTCCTGCAAATTTGAGCAAAAGTTGTCGGGACGATGGCGCCCGGCGCCACGGTCCTCCGAAAAATCCGCGAAACGAAGGGGGATCTGTTTGTCTCTGTACAAGGATTCCAGATCTTCAATTTCAGCTGCGTACCTGCAACCTACACACAGAAAAGCGAAGACGATTGGGGGGTTAGGGATTAGGGGTTTGCCTTTAGGTCAAACCCCGGTTTTGGAATTAACCAAGAAATGAGCAAGAGCTGTAAATGTAAATGACTGTAAAACAAGTACTAATACCTTGTTCTAAGGATGTTTGTATCCTTATGTGCGAAGGTTTAGATGTTGTATGTTGTATGTTGTAGCATGTAGTATGTGATCTCCTCTTCAATGGTTGAATCCTTGTCTTGAATGCAACACTTAGCCTTGAATGGAGACTTGAAATGATCAATTGCTTGAAGGAATGCTTGAATGCTTGAATGCTTGAGTATAGTTTCCACGCCTTTTCCATCATATCGAATGAAAGAGGAAAATGTACTTTATATACTTGTCATTTAGGGCTGATAGACTGATTTTCCCGACCTTAGGCCGACCAGGAAAGTTAATTTCCAAATTGCAAACAAAAAGACCCGAGCCCCTTAGGAGACCGGGCCCAAAATAGGACCCAGGGACCAGGGCACTGGGCGCCATGGTCCTGGGGACCAGGGCGCTGGGCACCCTGGTCCTGAGGGACCAGGGCACTGGGCGCTCTGGTCCCACCTCCCGGGACAGCAAGGTGCAAGGAGGTTCAGGCCAGGGTGCTTGAAAAATGCAGTTTTTGGTGTCGTGAGCAAGTTTCAGGGTCTCCATTCAGGTTGCGTGTTGCGTCGCCATCATGAAGACCAAAATGCAGTCGAAATTGCAAGTGTCGCAATTTTAGGATGCTACATTTAGCCCCCACTTTAGCGGGAGTATGTATGCTCATACTTCCGGTAAAGTACAAGGAAACAATATTGAAAGACTTTCACCACGTCAAGGAGGCAAGATACACCAAGCCCCCAATGGACTAAGGATCTTATGACTTCGATTGACAAAGTAAAAGGGAAGATCACGAGGAAGAACCATGATTGTCAGTAGCAAGGTTCCCTCACTATGAGTCATGCAAGAAAGATATCAAAAATTTTCAAGGCAAGGTTAAGAAATTTTCAAGTATCTTGAAAAGATATGAACGGGATGTATGCCCCCCTACGTTAAAGCGATCGTACACGCCTCACCGGGGGTGATTGCTTTAAGGTAGTGATACATATAAGAAATGAGAAAGGAAAGGAGCACGTTATCGCAAGGATTTAGCCCCCAAGTGTGAGATAAACCCAAGGATAATAGACACAAAACACAAAGCACGGGGTGACTTCGCTTTCCTCGGGGTCAGTATGCTGTATGATAAGTCATGTATATATATCATATGTATGTATGCATAATTGTTCTTCATTCCCCAATCAAGGAAGGTCACCTAGAAGAAGGGAACACATGTGTCTTTTGAGTCAACATGAGAGAGATTGAGAGATCTCAATGCTTTGCATCGTCCTCTAGTAGACAACACTAAGGACAACAAATAGAAGAATGAGAATAACATATAGAAGAAGTAACGAAAGAGAGGAGGAAAGAATCTGCTTATGCTAATGTAACTAGTCTAGCACGTCATCTACCCCCCGATCTTGCTGATCAATGTTTCGGGAAGGCAGGGAACACGCTAGAGGAGGAACATCCAACACAGCAGATGGAGCTATCACAAGATCCAAACAAGGGCTATGTTCATGTTCCAAGCCACATTGTTCTTGTCTAGGAGCTAGGATAAGTGCTTTAGAAAATTCATTAGATAAATGGTTATCAACATCAACAAGTTCATATTCACTATCAGAAGCAAGAGGAGTAACATTTTCATCATGCATAACATTTTCATCTATATCGTCATCAAGATTTATAAAAATAGGATCTTTAACTCGCACAGGATCAAGACCATCATGCATCTTATGTTTAGAAGATTTAGGCTCAATGTCCGACTGAGGAGAAAATGGAATAATGC
This sequence comes from Cryptomeria japonica, assembly GCF_030272615.1. Lineage (NCBI taxonomy): Eukaryota > Viridiplantae > Streptophyta > Pinopsida > Cupressales > Cupressaceae > Cryptomeria > Cryptomeria japonica. Next base: position 342,089,051 of record NC_081406.1, read on the forward strand.
TTGTTGAAGGTGTTTTTGGAGATTGCAAAGTTTGAGCTCTAAGACGACGCTTTCGCCGGCGTTCACGTGCAAAACGATTTCGTCTAGTCTTAGTAGGAAGTGGAGAAGATTGAGGAGGAGGAATGTTCTCGTCCTTAGCACTTGGGTGTTTAGGTTGTGGTCTCTTAGGCTGGACACTAGGAGAAGAAGAAGGTCTCTTCTCTCTATAAAAGGAAGGAGGAGGAACTGCTCCATATAAGGGAAGAATATTTGGTTTAGGGAGAAGACCAAGTCCATCATGACGAGGAGGTATAGGTCTACTCTTAGGAAGTTTATTAGGCATAGACATAGTCACATCCATAGGGATGGGTTGGGAATCTTCTTGAGGAAAGACATTAGTTTTATCTTTCAAAGGAAGAACTTCCTTCTCAAGAATGATAGGAATATCAAGTTTAGGTGTTCTAGGTTCACTTAAAGATAGGATCATATCTGTTTTCCACTTTTGATAAGATTTGAAAAGATGATCACTTCGCGGAGGAAGAGATTGGAATTGTTTAGGCCAAAAGTAATCAATAGGAACACTAGAAGTTCTTTCAGCTGGTTTAAAGAGACTATGATTGACAGTAACAACTTCACCATTATGGGGAAATTTCAAACACTTATGAATAGGAGAAGCAATAGCTTTCATGGAAGATAGCCAAGGATAGCCAAGCTTCACACGAAATTGTTCGGCAGATGGAATAATAGCAAAGTTCACATCAAGAGATTTGTTATGGACCTCAATAGGCAATGTAATAGAACCAATTGCAGGAGAAGAAAATGCATCAAATAGTTTCACAATCACATCTGTTTTGTCATAGATCACTTGATTCAATTGCAAAGTAAAAAGGAATTCTTTAGTAATAACATTAATCATGCACGAAGGATCAATAAGCACTCCACGGCAAGGTGTGTTCTTGACTTTTGCAACTATGTATAAAGGACCATCAGGTGCCCTAATGGTTTCACTGGAATCAAATGTGATGGAAGGTTCTTTAGGGATTTCTTGCTGCTCTACAAAGTTAATCACATTCGGAGTCATAGACACAAGACCATCAGATGAGAGAGAGGAATCATTAGCCTCAATTGCATTAGAGGTATGAGAAGGCAATGGATCAGTGAAAATCTGAAGATTTTGGTTAGGAGGAGCTATAGATGTGTTGCCTTTATCATTCACTCCAGAAATAGAGATAGTATTGTTATCAATCAAATCTTGAATTTTACCCTTTAAAGAAAAACATTTTTCAGTATCATGCCCAGGCTGACGGTGAAATTGACAAAAAGATTTGTTATCAAAATAAGGTGAAGTAATCTTTGCAGGATCAATTTGCCTTATAGGAGGAAGAGTAAGCACATTTTGTTCCAATAACTTATTCATAATACTATGCAATGATTCATTCAAAGGAGTATACTTTCTTTCTTTCTTGAAAAATTTAGAAATAGGAGGCACACCTGATGCTGCATTCACATTGTTGTTGATGATGTTTTCATTGAATTTGATGGAATCTCTGTTCGGTTTAAACTTCCCAAATGGTTGTTGACTGCTATCACCCTTATCACTCGGAGCCATAGGATGTGATTGTTCCATTTGACTCACAGTCAGTTGATAATTGTGAAGAGTGGCACACAACTGTTGGAAAGAAGTAAACTCAGAAAACAGAAGTTTGTCTCGAATATCTTTTTGTAAATTAGAAATAAAGATTCTTTGAATATCATTGTCAAGCACCGGAAAAGAAATTTGAGCATACAAATGCTTATATCTACCAATGAAATCAGTCACTTTTTCTTTAACACCTTGTTTACAATGCATTAAATCAATCAAAGTAACCTTAGGACTTATATTGTTTTGAAATTGTTGAATGAAAGCATTTGCAAGTTGTTTGAAAGAAGTAATAGAATAAGAAGGCAACGAGTAATACCATTGTAGGGCTTTGTCTCTTAATGTTCTAGTGAACAGTTTTGCAAGCAACCTTTGGTCATAAGCAAAATCAGTACATATTGTTTGAAAAGTCTTAACATGTGTTAGAGGATCTCCTTTACCATTATAAAGTTCCAAATGCGGGATTTCAACATGTTTAGGAGGGATAGCTCGAACAATGTCAAGAGAAAGTGGGCTCGCAACGTCAAATGTGGGCACACTAAACTTAGATTGATTCATAGAGGCAATTTGTTGCTGTAAAGAAGAGACAGTTTGTGCAAGATTGTTAATGGTCGCTTCAGTCGAAGAATTCATATTGGATGTGTTAGATTGAGATGGAGGTGTTATGTTATTGAAAGAGGGTAAAGAGTAAGGTGGTGGGACTCTATGATAATTAGTCATAGGAGATGATTGGACAGGAGGAACACTACAAGGAGGGATGGAATGGTTAAACGAATTGCCCCCTTGCGTCATGTTCATTTGTGGAGATGTAATAGGAACACTCATTGGAGGAATGAATGAAGAAGTCGGATTAAATGAAGGAAGAGGGTTAATTGAAGAAGAAGGGTTGCCCCCATGACTGGTGATCATAGGAGGAATGTCTTGTGTAGAAGTAGCCATTATGTTTGATGTAAAGGTAGGTATGCTAGCAATAGGAGTCATCAAAGGGATAGAATGATTGACTTGAGTAGGAGGTTGTGTATAACCCAAATTTTCAGCACAACTCTTCATAGGCATCACATTTGAATCCACGATGTGTGCAATACCACGCAAAATATCAATTCCATTCTTATCACTTTGAAGCATATGTTTTAGACCCTCAATTAAAGGAAGAGCTTGACTATCAGGGTATTCTTGAGACATCCATTGTCGAAAATCGTCAAATTGGTTATCCAATTTCGAAAGTTGTTCTACAGAAACCTCATGGAGAGCTTCTTCATCATTAGGAGGATTAGAGGAATTACCCATGTCCTCGTTAAAAAAGCTATTCAAATTAGGTTCCATCTCCTCAGTAGTTAAACTTCAGAAAGACTTAATTCTATGGCTTCGTCTAACAGGAATAGTGTAAGTAGGACTTATTGTTGTAAAACTCATGCACTAGAAAGAGAGAGAAGATTTTGAATTTAGAGGTAGCAATTTTCAGTAAAGTCAGCCAATCTTCTGGATTTAAGCTGTTAAATGCAATCACGACAGTCTCCCGAAATTTCAGAAAAAATGTTCAGGACCGTGGCGCCCGGAGTGCAACACGGTCCTTGCAACTTTTTTTGAAATTTGCAGGGATGAAAGGTATGATGATTTTAGAGCTAATCTGAAAAAATTGAGTGATTTTACGATCTGTAGATAGGCCAAATTAAAGTTGCAATCTCGAAATTGAACCCTACCAAGATTGTCGGAAAATGCAAAATTTGAATTTTGAAAAAGAGAGGGAAACTGAAATTTTGAATTTTATGATTTTTAGAGGGAATGTCAAGAGCAATGCAAATTTTGAAATTTGAAAATTGACTCAATTTCACACAAAATTCAATTTCGAAAGCGGAAATTAAAGTTGTTGTAATTAAGCACTTAATTTCAAAAGTCACAAAATGCAAGAATTTGAATAAAGCACTGAAATTTCGAATGAATGATAACACACTTTTCAGATTTAGGACAGTAAGAACACAATTTTGATACAAAATTTCAATTTTAATGATTTTTAAATGTTTAGAAGCCTTAATCCATGCAATCACAAGACCAACTTTGACTGTAATTTTGAAGGTGTTAAAATTGATAAAATCAGCCAAAATTCTGAATTTTAGCAGAAAAACACAGTAAGATCTTGCTCCCGAAATTTCGGAAAAAATGTCGGGGATGATGGCGCTCGGCGCCACGGTCCTCGCAACTTTTTTCCAAATTTTCAGGGATGAAAGATATTGTGATTTTATTGCGGAATCCAAAATTACAGCTGATTTGGAGATGTTTTGATCAGTGAAATTGTCGAACAAAGGTTGAATCAAGAGGGTTTCAAAAATTAGGGTTTTGACACTTAACCACTTAATTTTCAGAATTAAAGCACAAATATGAATTGCAAATTTGTAATAGAAGGGCAGATCTGAAACAAGCATTAACATTTAGACATTTCACAAGTTCAATTACTAAAAAGAAAATTTAGGGTTTAAATGCAATCACCTCTAAAATTTTGCAAAAGATCAAACATGGAAATGTAATCAATTTTTTCAGATCTAAGCATGAAAAATCAGAAAGGATGTTCACGTCGGGTTCACCAAAATGTAAAGCGGAAAATCGCGATCGAACCCTAGTTGTTCTCCCCTCTTCCAACTCCGAGGAGAGAGAAGGGAGGTTCGCTAGGATTCGATGGTTTTCACTTAGGGGAGAGACTTTACATTCAAAAGAGGGGTTGAAACCCACTAGATCCAATCCCACGCAATGCAAGATTGGATGCTAAATGTGTTTCAAGGGTTAAGACAGCAAGGCTACCCTCTTTTGTAAAGAATGTTGATAAGAGAATTAAGCTAGGAATGCATAGAAAGTGACAAAGATTTGCTTATAAACTGAGTTCGGATTATAGGATGAAGCTGCGGACCTGGAATTAGCAGTAAAATGTCGATACGGTGCTGTCCTGCAAATTTGAGCAAAAGTTGTCGGGACGATGGCGCCCGGCGCCACGGTCCTCCGAAAAATCCGCGAAACGAAGGGGGATCTGTTCGTCTCTACACAAGGATTCCAGATCTTCAATTTCAGCCGTGTACCTGCAACCTACACACAGAAAAGTGAAGATGATTGGGGGGTTAGGGATTAGGGGTTTGCCTTTAGGTCAAACCCCGGTTTTGGAATTAACTAAGAAATGAGCAAGAGCTGTAAATGTAAATGACTGTAAAACAAGTACTAATACCTTGTTCTAAGGATGTTTGTATCCTTATGTGCGAAGGTTTAGATGTTGTATGTTGTATGTTGTAGCATGTAGTATGTGATCTCCTCTTCAATGGTTGAATCCTTGTCTTGAATGCAACACTTAGCCTTGAATGGAGACTTGAAATGATCAATTGCTTGAAGGAATGCTTGAATGCTTGAATGATTGAGTATAGTTTCCACGCCTTTTCCATCATATCGAATGAAAGAGGAAAATGTACTTTATATACTTGTCATTTAGGGCTGATAGACTGATTTTCCCGACCTTAGGCCGACCAGGAAAGTTAATTTCCAAATTGCAAACAAAAAGACTCGAGCCCCTTAGGAGACCGGGCCCAAAATAGGACCCAGGGACCAAGGCACTGGGCGCTCTGGTCCCACCTCCCAGGACAGCAAGGTGCAAGGAGGTTCAGGCCAGGGTGCTTGAAAAATGCAGTTTTTGGTGTTGTGAGCAAGTTTCAAGGTCTCCATTCAGGTTGCATGTTGTGTCGCCATCGTGAAGACCAAAATGCAGTCGAAATTGCAAGTGTCGCAATTTTAGGACGCTACAATGTCAACAACAGATATATCACTGGGGGCACTATTGGCACAAGAAGATCAACAAGGCAAGGAACGCGCCATATATTACATCAGTCGGACATTGAATGGCTATGAACTCAACTATACATTCATTGAAAAGGCTTGCCTAACAATGGTCTTCGCATCTCAGAAGTTCTGCCACTATATGCTAGCCCACACCATCAAGCTAGTTGCCAAAATTGATCCTCTCAAATATCTACTCAGCAAGGCAACTCTTACAGGCCGATTGGCTAAATGGGTCATGATTCTCATTGAATTTGACATCCAATACATAGAAAGATGAGCCATCAAGGGACAAGAAATTGCAGATCAGTTGGTTGAAGCACCGCTACCAGGAAAACAAACCATGGAGGTTGAATTTCCAGACAGGGATGTTGTTGCTCTTTCTCCCAAACAATGGACACTATACTTTGACGGATCCTATACACAACATGGTTCAGGGGCTGGCATTCTGTTCATCACTCCTGAAGGACACACTATACGAAGATCATATAGGCTTATGTTTCCATGCACAAATAATGTGGCTGAATATGAGGCACTGGTCATAGGCATCAAAATGGCTGTAGAGTGGAAAATCATAGAGTTACAAGTCTATGGAGACTCGCAATTGGTCATCCATCAAATCAACAACGACTATCAGACAAAGGATGACAAGCTACTACCCTACAAATGAATGGTGGATGACTTCAAACAGTATTTTGTGCACATCACCTTCGAGCAAATACCAAGGTTGAACAACAAAGCAGCCGATGCAATGGCTACTATCGCTTCACTACCACAAATTCTAGAGCAACAGAGTCGTTACGAGTTCCTGGTAGAGCAACTATTCTCCCCCGCCTATGACCACTCTGAATCCCAGGTTATTTATGCCTTGACTGGTTCAGATTCTCCGTTATATGGACCAATATATGACTACCTCAAACACAATATCTTACCCATTGACCAATCCCGTAACCAAAAATGTAACTTTATCCGACAAGCTGCCCGCTACACCCTTACCGTAGATACTTTGTATCGTCGAGGACTTGATGGTACTCTTCTTCGTTGCCTTGATCGTAATGATTCCGATTCTGCTTTGCACGAACTTCACGGAGGTATTTGTGGGACACATTCAAGTGGCACTACTCTTGCTAAAAAGCTTCTAAGGATGGGATACTACTGGCCTACAATGGAAAAAGACTCATATCACTTCGCCAAGAAATGTCCTAAATGCCAGATCCATGGTAATCTCATACATGCACCAGCACAGGAACTGCAGCCATTTATAACATCCTGGCCCTTTTTTCAATGGGGACTGGACTTAGTAGGCAAAATTCATCCTTCATCTTCAAATGGACACAAGTTCATTATAACAGCAACAGAGTACTTTACCAAATGGATAGAAGCAGTTCCCATGACCACAGTAACAGGGAAACAAATTGCCTCTTTTATCCTCAATTATTTGATCTGCAGATATGGTATTCCAAGTTCAATCATCACAGATAATGGATGACCTTTCAAGAATCAAGATGTCCAAGAACTATGTGAAAAATTCAAGATTCAACATAGGTTCTCTACACCATATTACCCACAGGGAAATGGTCAGGCAGAAGCATCTAACAAAACAATCCTGAAAATCCTAAAGAAAACAGTGAATGATGCAGGCAAAGATTGGCACGTGCAACTCAATCTAGCACTTTGGGCATACAGAACCAGCATCCGCACACCTACAGGAGCCACACCATATACATTGGTATATGGATCAAAATCCATTTTACCCCTGGAGGTAGAAATCCCATCTCTCAGAGTCTCTTTGAAAGGCTTAATCCCAGATGAAGAGTATCGAGTTAACCGACTACAAGAACTTGAGCTATTAGATGAAAGACGTCAACATGCTTACACTCATCTCAAAGCATATCAGCAACGCATGTGTAGGAGCTACAATCACAAGGTCATTCCCCAAAACTTCAAAGTTGGTGACCTAGTCCTCAAAGAAAATCCAAGAAATCAGCAAGATCGAGAAAAGAAAGGGAAATTTGAACCTAACTGGTTGGGTCCCTATGTTATCATATCAGTCTATGGATCAGGTGCCTATCAGCTAACAAATTCTGAAGGAGATGTGCTCGACGAACCAACTAACAACATCCATCTAAAGAAGTACTACACTTAAGTGGCCTAGTGCACGGAAAAAGGCAAAATAAGCAAAAAAAAAACAAAAAAATAAAAAAATCCAGAAAAAGCAAAAACAGAGAGTACAAATAAAAACAAATGGTGAAAACCTGGTAAACAGGCGCTCTTGCGAACGAATGGCTCCTCTATCTATTTCCATGTCATTTTATCCATACAAACACTATCGGCCATCATCTGACACTTAGCCCATATCCATTCAGGACATACTTAGCATAGTCACTATCCTGATTTGTCTATATATATCCTCTTACCACATCCTACCATGGCTTGGAAATCACTATACATGATCATATCAAGATGCACACTCAGCTAGGGGCATTAACTTGTTCAAAAACTTGTAAACATTCAAGACATCACAACTAGATGCAAAACTCAACAACATGACATCCAACAAATCACAAAAACCAAAAACTACACTTCATCACAAAAACCAAAACAAAACAATTCATAAACATACCAAGGATGGATGATTTTCTGAAGTACTAAATGTTGCATTCTTGCATAAGGTCTTGACTAGTTTTGCATTTTGAACTTTTTGAATTATTGGATTCTCTTCCTTGTCTCACTAAATGCTTCACAGCTAGAGTCAAGAGGAACTTCCAATATTTTCTTAGTCTTCTGTCTGGGAGGAGATCACTTGTACTATGTGAACAAATGCCTCGAGACGTGATACATCGAATATCACTGAAGGCCTGATTCCACTTCATGCATACAAATGATCAAACCTTGTCTGTTTACACAATACGCACTTAAGTCATCCTGGTTCAATTATACCTTGATGCTTGTGCTATCTTGCAAAATAAAAAATCATGTAAATTTTTCTCGGGTCATTATGGTTCAATTATACCATTATGCTTGTATAAATTTTCAACATATCCTAAACAAATCAATGCTCAATGATGAAACCTACAAAGAAAGCAAATAACATATGGTTATATCGGATGGCAAATACAGAATGAGGGATGCTCCAAAAACATTAGTTGCATATCATTTTACAATTAGTTGCATATCATTTTACATGTTTGCATATCATTTTAACATCATTACATATCGTATTACATTTAGTTGCATATCATATCATACATCTCATTTTCAAGATACATCTCACAGCATATAAAAGCATACATCCTATATCATACATCATCTATGTAAGCATTGCATCAGCATAAAGAAACGAAATAGCCCACATAACATGCATCCATATAAATACATCACATGATCAACTACAAATGGTGCCATATATATATATATCTCAAAACTGATCCAAATGTACAAAATGTGTCAAAACTGTGTCCAGTACAAAAGAATACAATGCTCAAAAATACAACAGAGACCATGTCTCTCAGGTATGACTATCCCCTGACGGAGATGGTCTCGCTCCAGATGCACCCGCCCCTGGATCTCCAGGAGGGTCCTGTCTCGGTGGCCCCGTAACACCTCGGCTCTCAGACCATGACCCAGTAGTTCGAGATCGACTAGATCTCGACTGTGCAAAACTCTGAACTCGCTGGTCCCTAGGTACTGCAGCCTCATAGTGCCACCTATAATACTCTGCCTCCTGCGCTCTCAGTGCTAACTCTCTCAGGGTGTCTCTCATCAGACCACCCGCAGCTGCTCTCTGCATGCTCGCCACCACCTCCTCCGCTCGCCCCCTCCACTCTATCTCGGTGTCTCACTCAATAGTCAACTGAGAAATCTACCACTAATAGGTCAAAATCTATGCCTGCAGCTGCTACATAGTAATCTGCAAGGTCCGTATCTGAGCATCTTCCATATGACCTGGCACTCGAACTCGTAGCGGCACCTGTGCTGGAGGAACCCCTCCCACTCGGCCTGTCCTCGGTACTGGAGGTGGGAGTACATCCATCCTCCTCCTCTGTGCTGGTCGACTAGGCTCATCCTCACCCCCCACTGTGGCTAGCACCTCCCCCACTCTCCCCTCTCTACCGGCTCCGATAACCAATCCACCTTTCCCTCTCTCTTTCCTCCCCTGTCGCACTGCTCTCTCCACACCTCTATCTCCCCGTCTCCCTCTACCTCCTCTCCCTCGTCCTCCTCCTCCATCCTCCCCATCATCTCCATCGTCTCCCCCATCTCCCTCCTCCCCATCTGAATCAAAGGCTGACCTCATCTCCTCAGGATCAGAAATCCTGGCCACCACCCGCGCAGCAAACAAACAAGCAAACTCATCTGTCATACCCGCATCCTGAATCTCTGGGGCATAGTCCCAGATCTGCCCGGCCAATCCCACAAACTCCACCGCCATGACACTATCAATGGTCGGCCCCCAATCGGCCACATCCTGCTGCCGTCGTGCATATAGGCACGCTCCCTAAGGAATACCCTGTTGGCGCCCAAACTGCCTCAAAACTCGGGTCACCACAAATCGCTCAATCATGAACGGGGTCCTCCCAATCAGGTACCTGGTCATGAATACAAAGGGCATCTCCAGCCCATCCTCCGCCCACACCTCACATCTTGTATACGGTCACCAGGTGACCGTATCTATATCATCAAAAACCCTCCTCCAATGCTCTGGTTTGCCCAGCTTACGCTGAACGACTAGACCCCTGTATCCATAGGCATATGCGCATCCTATAGGCCTGTCCCTGTCTGCTAGTGGCCTCACTGCTGGAATATGCTCCTAGCACCATACCTATAATAATGTCACGTCAACTGACAAACTGCCGTAACCGAGGTATACTACCTCATGCAGACTCCTATATAAATGAGCCAGCATAGCTGACCCCCATGCAAACCTCCGACCCTAAGTGACCATCTCCTCCAAAACTAGCCCCCATCCCACTGAGAATCCCTTTGACCTGTGATCAGGACAAAGGAATCCACCAATGAAGCCTGCTAGTACGGATGGCAGTGGGGCGTAATCCAAATCTAGAAACTCCTGCCATGGAATCTTATAGCCATAGACTATACCATCCTGGAATATGCGGCGCAGTGCCTCTGTACTGCCCTCCTCTGACTGCTCATAGGGTAGTAGTGCCCCTACTACAAGGATACGCAGGATCCTATAACAGTCCTCAGGTGTGACTGTCATCTCTCCAGTGGCAAAATGGAAGGTGTTCGTATCATTGTGCCACCTCTCTACCAAAGCTGTCAATAGTCCCCAGTTCATAGTGAACCGAGGCATATCCAAGAGAGAAGTCAATCCACATCTCTCAATAATGTCCAGGTCGGCCTGCGACAACCGCGGTATCAATGTCCACAGTCTGGGAAATCTCTCCCGCGACTGAACTACGCCCAATCGCTCCTGTCAACAAGCAAAACAAATCCAATATCAGTACCCACATCAAAACAAAGATATCAAAATCAAACTCACATCAACAACATGAAGCAATTTGCTCATCTATATCAAAGTTCAAAATCCTATCATTTCATATCAACTTGTAACACAACTCAAGTTCTCAAAAACCATATCAAAACTTGTAACACAACTCAAGTCTCCAAAATCACATAAGCTTGTAAAACAACTCAAGTTTCCCACCCATATCAGCTTGTAAAACAACTCAAGTTTCCAACCCATATCGGCTTGTAACACAACTCAGGCTTCACACATTGAACTTGAAACAGAACATGCAAAACAAATAATATTTTGATAAACACAACACAATGATATCTATACATAACTTGAAAAATCGCAAATCAACACAAGTTATATCAACACTCATATTGGACAAAAGCATAAAATCATGACAGACAGACCAAATCAAAATTTCAAATCGGCTCATCTCGCAAAAATTTTCCAGATGCACTAAAACAGATACCCAATGCGCTAAAAAACCCCCACGCGCTAGGCTGTCTCTCCTACGCGCTAATCTATTTACCCTATGCACTAGACTGACTCTACACACTAAAATTTTCACCCCATGCACCACCTAACCTACCCTATGCGCTAGACTCTGTCTACGCGCTAATCTACACCTTCTAGGCGCTACCCGTTTGGCCCTATGCGCTAGGTTAACCCTACGCGCTAAACCCCCTTACCTATGCGAACCCCTACGAACCCTATGCGCTAGGTCTACCCTACGCACTAACCTGTTGACCCGACGTGCTAGGTAGATGTGAAGCCTTGCACTCTGGGCTGCCCTGCATATATATTGACTAATGGTGGTGTAGGAGTAGTGGTGCTTGGAGCACTTGTTGTATATGTTGAAGGTGTTTGGGTGGGTATCTCCTTAGTAGCTTCTACATTCTCTTCTTGTTCTTGGGTACCCTCCCCTTCGGTGTGGCCTATATCCATCCTTGGTGGGAGAACTTTGGCAAGTAACACCGTGCCCAGCCCATCGGTTACTCCTAGGTCTGCAACCTTCTTCAACAATTTAGACTCCCTCATCTTCTTTTGGAGTTTCTTCAATAAGTCCTCAGTGTTTTCTTGAGGCTTGTCTTCCTCACCTGGGTTGGTGGACATATTCTACCTTGAGGATGACCTTGTCTTTCGAGCGTACTCCTTATGGCCCCTTGACTGAGGTACCCATGAGGTGGATTCCTTTTGTTTTGTCTTTGATATGCTGGGTGTTACCCTCTGGCTTAACCATTGTTTAGTCCTGTTCATGACCGCTTGGGAGACCTTCTCCATATTTGTATCTGTAGACGTATAAAAATGACCATATTCCTAAATGAATATTTTATGTTCATTTCTCTATTTAATTAAATCCAATTTAATTAAATTATCCACATTCCTCTATTTAATTAAATTACTCAATTTATTTAAATTAAATTCACTATACCCATTTAATGAATAAATCATTTTATTCAATTAAATCCCCCCTATCCACTTTTAATTAAATTCAAATTTAATTAAATAGTTATCCTAAATTGAATAAATCAAATTTATTTAATTGCAACCAAATTGAATAAAATACTTTATTTCAATTAAATCCTATTATCCCTCCATCCACTTGAAAAATCCCAAACCCCTTTCTAATCCCTTCTAGAATCTTCTAATCACTTCTAATTAACCTAACCCCTCCTCTAAACTTTGTCACATCCCTAAGCAAAGGGAAGTCACTTCTCAAACCCTCAAAGTCTTTGATAACCATTAAAGGCTTTCAACCTTCAACCACTAAATTCCTCAAAGTCTTTGATAGCCATTGAAGGTTTCCAACTTTCAACCACTTAATCCCCAAAGTCTCCAATAACCATTAATGGTTAACTCAAACCCTCCTACATGGTTAAAACATTTGTTTTGACTCAACCTTCATCCAACCCAAGGGTCTCATCAGGCCATTAATGCTTTGACCATGATTATCTCTTAATCATTTGCACAAAGGTTTATCCTTGGATTAATTCTTAATCCAGTGGGTAATCTTAATTTGGACTTGACTCTTAGCCTCTAGATAACCATGAGGTCTTCTCAGGCATTCAATGTCTCCAACCCCTTCTCTCAATCCAACCCTATGTTGACACTTGTCACCATTTCATTGGTGCCAATTACAAACATGGATCCCCAACTTTCAAACTCAACCCTTGATTAAACCATTCAATCTTGACCATCCATTTCCTTGTTCTTGCTATAAATAGAGCTCTCATTCCTCCATAACAATCATCCTTAAAATTTGTAGCATCACACTTATGCTCAAATACATTCAAGCTTTCTCATTTCATATATGTTCATCATTTAGCCTCTTTTAGATCAGGAATTAGACTAAATATGGATGTTTAGAATAATTTCTTTATCATTTTAGCTCAATCATAGACTAAATATATTATGTTAGGATAGTATTCATACTAATCTTGTCATCTTATCATTTAGTTTATTGCATTTCTAAGATCATACATAGCTTAGCATACCTTTCACACTAAAAACTATCAGTGCATCCCTCGTTCTTGCATTTGCCATCCCTGAACCATTTTGCTCAGTAATCTGAGAGAAAAACGTTGGTTTGAGGGACATTGTGAGATAGAGAACCATGGGACCCACCTTGGGAAGCTGAGTAATACATTATTACTCCATGGCTTGCACCAAGAAGTCTTGTGTGTGTGTGTGGACTAGTATTATAACATATTTTCACATATTGAGTTTTATCAGCCCACTTTTCCTGCATATAGTATCTTCACTTGTAGACCACTTTACTAGGGAGAGGGGCCTCTTATCTATCCTGTATTCTCTATAAATTGGATCAAGTAACTCTCCATCAGCCCTTGGGTCTTTAGGGAGGTTAGTCTTAATACCAAGATCTCTTACCTATGGGATAGATAACCTATTATAGTTCTTTTCCCTGACCTCAAAACTATCTTGTAAGTTGGTCCAAAAGTCTTCCAAGCTGGGCATGTGCCCCTCATATGCCTTAGGCATAGCTTGTTTGAGTTTCCCGTAGGGATCATAAAATTCCCTAGCATGATCATATTCTTTCAAGTTTAGATCTTGAAGCTCTTGTTCCTCCAACTTTGCCACTTGGATATTGGAATAGGCAAAGTATCCAATAGACACCGACAAATCAATTCCTATTTTATGTTTCGATGACTACAGTGACTAGAGGCCTACAAGTTGCCTTACATATTCTATCAGAATCACCCTATTGTTGCAATAATGAGGCAGCAACATTGGGTTCCCTGTAAATCCACTAACCCTGCTGTATGTGGAGCGTGGGTTTTGGATGAACCAACATGCCCACTCTCAGATGATAGCCATAACCTCCGGGCTAATCCGATATCCTGCATCCCCTATCAATTTGATGATTATTGGGAAAACAAAAGCATCATTAACTCTCTTGAAGTGCACCTTAGCATTGGCTAAAGTGATTTGGGAATAATATTCCCATATCTTCTTTTGTCCTTCTTTCTCTCCCAATTGTCCTTCCACTTGTAGGCCTGGGAATTTTCTAGCTCTGGCAGCTACCTAGATGACATATGATGTGAAGAAGAACTTTTGGGTATGTTGCACCTCTTTCATTTGCTTACAGATATTATCAGAGAGGATCTGTAGCCAATCAAAGTATTGTTTCCCTATTAAGATAGTGCTCATGAACTGTAACATCCAGGGATGGAAATGCTTGCAGTCCGGCTTGCCAAAAGCCCTGTTGAGCATAATGATTAGGTCCTTTTGAGGTTCTTTGAAATCTGTCCTCAGGATCTCTGCTGCCTTAAGCCCTTTCTTTCTTTCTTCTTCTAGCTAGTTGGCATCCATGTGCCTCTTACTAGTTGATACTTTGTCGTTCCATGCCTTTAAGGCCTCTTCTTTGGTTAGCAGAAATACTTCTTCCCTGGTGGGGATACCAAAGATGAATCCAAGCATATCTAGGGACAAGTCTATAACTATTTTTCCCTATGCATCTATGCACTTTTTGGTCTCTGGATTGTAAACTGGAGCAATGGCCATTATTAATTCTGGTGCCTGCAACGGCTGTGGGAATATAGTAGCCTCTACTAGGTCGGATCTCTTGATTCTTCGGTGGAGGGCCTCCAGACTAGGTTTATTCAATTGAGCTTTGATATCTTCAATTTCTATGTGGCCAATTTCAGTGTTTGTAACCCAACTAATTTGATCCTCAAGCTTTGAGACATGGACCTGTCCCTGATAATGGTATTTCATGGTGGCTGGGAGTCTATCAATTTCTTTGCCTCTTTTATTGGTCGATGAGTCCATCTAACCACTCGAACCTGCAAGAAAAACACAAATCTTCAGTCTCCAAAATTAGGCATAAACTTTAATTTGCTTCGGGACTTTGGGGTCCTGAGCTAGGCACAAAGGGAGAAGGCTCAAAACTCCAGGGATCCGGGGTTCCGAGGTTAGGTCTACACAGCAACAACCTAGAACTCCAAGGTTCTGAGGTTCCGGGCTCATGGAATGGGGTGATCCGGAACTCCGGGGTGGTGGAAATGAAACCACCTGGAACTCTAGGGTTCTGGGGTTCTGCAGTGGTAGAGATGAAACCACCCAGAACTTTGGGGTTCCGAGGTAGGAAATGAAACCGCTCGGAACTTTGGGGACTTGGTGGTTTTGGGCTAAAAAAATAGGGCACTCAAACGAACGAAAAAAAAAGTGAAAATGAAAGAAAAGCAAACAAAAAGGAAAGGAAAGGAAAGCTAACTTAGAAATCACAACAAGGGCGAGAAAATTCACCAACCTGGTGAATTGAAATGCTCGAAAACGCCAAAGGAATCTCGGAGGTCCTGAAGTTCGCGACTTGGAGCTCAAGAGGAGGAACTGTGGATGCACAAATAAACTTTCAAAATTCCATCATCTCTATTTATAGCTCCTCGAACCCATCCATACGAAGGCATTAAACACAACCTCGGGACTCCAGAATCTCAGGATTCCGAGCTCGACAAAAGAAAAAGAACACCGCACCCCAGAACTCCAGGGTTCCAAAGCAGGCAGCAAAGACGACCTCGGGACTCCAGGAATTGATGGTTCCAAGGTCAACAACAAAAGGGACTCTAGGACTCCAGGGCTCCGAGGTCAATAGACAAAAGACCTCAGGACTCTGGGACTCCAAAGTTTCAAGGTAAAAACCAAAAGGACCTCGGGACTTCGGGACTCCGGAGTGCCGAGGTAAAAAGACAAAAGGACCTCGGGACTTCAGGACTCCGGGGTTCTGAGGTAAAAAGACAAAAAGGGGGGGGGGCACATTTCGACTCAAGGAGACTAAATGGGGAAACAGATATGCTAGGCATAACAAGTCTCAGGCAACAAGTAACAAAGGAACAACCAGTAACAAGAAACTGTCATGGAAACCAGTAGCGATATCTTGCTAGAAAGTGATCCAAATGAGATGAGGTTTGAAAGCAAGAAAGTTGATCAAGTCTTCAAGTAGAATCCAACTCCACAAAATCCGATGAGCTAAAACCGAGACACACAGAAAGGAAAACTAAAACTACAAACAAAACATAAAGGAAATGTTTTTGGTTGATGCAAGATAGTTGTGAACCGTGGATGCTCCTGCATCAGACATCTGGGGTTAATGAAAAAGTGAGCCTCTCACTTTGTTGGGGCCAGAGGGGAACCAAGGCAGTCTACCTCTGCCTAAGAAATCCAAGATGAATCTTCAATTGGTCTTCTCTTCCACTTCACAAGATATTCTTTGTACTGACTGTTCTGGGTACTACACCGAATCCTATTGTCCAAAATCTCTTCAATCTGATCTGGTTCCTTCTGGAGTAATTATTTCTCCAAGTCTGTAACATTGTCCTTACTAAATTCTAGTTCATGGTACTCATGAAGATCTTCAATGTTGAATATAGGTGAAATACTTAGACTATCTGGTAGCTCTACTTCATATGCATTTCCAGAACTGAACTTTCTCAAAATCTTATAGGGCCCAAACTTCTTCATTTGCAACTAAATATAAGTTCCAACCGGGAATCTCTCTTTTCTCAAGTATACCATCACTTCATCACCAACTTCAAATTCCATATCTCTCCTCTTCCCATCAGCCTTCTCCTTATATTTGATGTTCATGCCTTCCAAATGTTGTTTAACCTAAATATGCAATGCTACCATGTGATCTCCAAAATCTTCTGCTTCTAAACTCTTCCAGTTTTCACTGCCAATGTCTCTTTATTTTGCTATTCCTCTAGGATGCACTACGGTAATAATCTCAAAAGGTGTTTTTCCAGTACTTCTATTCACTGAATTGTTATTGGCAAAGTCTTCTTGTGCAAGCATCAAATCCCAACTTCCAGTTTTATCTCTCATTAAACATCTCAACAAGTTTCCCAAACTCCGGTTAAGTACTTCTATATGTCCATCAGTCTGTGGATGAAGAGTAGAACTGAACTTCAAATCTATCTTCATTTACTTCCAAAGTGTTCTCCAAAAATAGCCAACAAACTTAGTGTCTTTGTCTGAAACTATGCTCTTAGGTAATCCATGCAATCTCACCACTTCCTTAAAAAATAGGTATGCTATATCCAATGCATCTAATGTCTTCTTACAAGGTATGAAATGAGCCATCTTCAAAAATATATCCACTACCACAAATATAGAATCATTCCCTCACGATGTCTTAGGAAATCCAAGTACAAAATCCATGTTTTTCTCCTCCCAAGGTCTTAGTGGTATTGTCAAAGGTTTATACAATCCCACATTCAGACTACTACCTTTTGCAACTTGACAAACTCTACAACTCTGCACATATCTCTTAACATCCTTATGAATTTGGGGTCAAAAGTACTACTCACTCACTAATGCAACTGTTTTGTCAATGCCAAAATGTCCAACTAAATCTCCACTATGTTTCTCTTTGATTAGGTTCTCTCTCATGGAACTCTTAGGTATGCATAGCTAAACTCCCCTACATAACATCCCATCCTGAATGAAATAATCCAACCATTTGTTCCTATCAACCATAACCGGTTCTCTACATGCTTTCCAAGGTTCTACAAAATCCGGGTCTTCATCATACAAGGTCTTCAAATCTTCAAAACCTAATATTGTCACTCTCATTTCTGTCAGCAAATTCCTTCTCCTACTCAATGCATCAACAACTTTGTTAGATTTTTCACTTTTATGCTTCAACACAAAGGTGCAACTCTACAAGAATTCTACCCATCTCATATGTCTTTGATTCAACTTACTTTGACTATTCAAATATTGCAAAGCTTGATGATTTGTATACAACACAAACTCCTTAGGAAACAAGTAGTGTCTCCATTTCTTCAAGGCTTGAACTATGACATTAAATTCCTGATCATACATTGAATATCTCCTCCAAGCATCATTCAATTTCTCACTGAAATATGCTACTACTCTCCCTTCTTGACTCAAAACTGCTCCTATTGTTGTTCCACTTGCATCACAATCCACTTGGAATACCTTATTGAAATCCAGTAAAGATAACACGGGCTGCTCAGTCACTTTTTGCTTCAACAATTCAAAACTTTTGTTTTCTTCATTGGTCCACTTGAATTCCTTCTGATATCCTCTCATGGTCTCAGTCATACGGTTACAAACTGAACTGAAATCTCTGATAAACTTTCTGTAAAAACTAGCCAGTCCATGAAATGATCTTACCTCTCGAATGCTTTCCTGTGTAGGCCACTCAACAATGGCTTTCACTTTCTCAGGGTCTTTCTTCAAACCATCCTCAGATATCACAAAGCCCAAATAGACTAACTCATCCTTCATGAAAGTGCACTTCTTGATATTGGTCAACAACTTTTCTTATGTCAACCTCTGTAAAACTTGTCTTAACTACAACAAATGCTCCTCTTTTGTTCTACTGAAAAATCAGAATGTCATCCAAATACACAATAAAAAACTTACCCAATAATTCCTTTAATACCTCATTCATTAGCCTCATGAAAGTGCTTCATGCATTAGTCAATCCAAAAGGCATCACCAACCATTCATATAGTCCTTCATTTGTCTTAAATATTGTCTTCCACTCCTCACCTCTCTGATTTTGATCTGATGATATCAACTCTTCAAATATATCTTTGTAAAGTATTTTGCTCCACTCAAACAGTCCATTATGTCATCCATCCTAGGCAAAGGAAACCGGTATTTCAGTGTGATCTTGTTTATTTCTCTTGAATCGGTACACATCCTACATTCTCCATTCTTCTTAGGTGCTAATACTACCAGTACTGTACAAGGGCTCTGACTCTTCCTAATCAAACCTTTTTTCAGCAGCTCCTGCACTTGTCTATTCAATTCTTCATTCTCTGTCGGTGTCAATCGGTGTGCAACTTTGTTAGGCAAACTAGCTCCGGGAACCAAGTCCATGCAATGACTAATACTTCTAACAGGTGGCAATCCATCAGGTATATTATCTAAAATGAAATGCTGTAATAAAAATCATATGCCCAATAAAATTTATCCCATGTGCTACAATCACAGTCATATGCGCAAAAATAATGGCAAAAAAAAAATGCGAAAAACCCTAGTTAGCTCGAAAAATTCAAAAAACTTGCACAAACGCCTAAAATCTAAGCTAAAAATTCACAAGCCGGGTTAGAAAATCAAACTCACCGGTGGGCTATACTTCGTTGGCCTTTGAAATTGATGAACTCACTCGGAACGGTGATGATGATAGGGGGTGCCATCTCCTCTCTCTCATCCAGGCTCCAATGCTCCAAAGACAAGTGTGCAAATGAGCTAGATATGGGCCCTTGGAAGCTTATATAGCTCATGTTGATGTAGGTGGCTATGATATCTCGGCGGACTTGTGGGGCATCTATGTGCTATTCCCATATAGTCTTCACACCATTCTTCCATATCTTTTTTTAATAAATCTATCGGGTGATAAAATTTTAAAAATCCAAAAAAATCAATAAAATTGAAAAAATCCAAAAAAAGTTATAATTTTAAAAAATCCCCCCAAAACAATCAATAAAATTTAAAAATCCAACAAAAACTCAAAAATTTCAAAAAAAACACCATTTTTTTATATATCGCAGTACTTCATGCCATCTCCTCAACAAAACACAATTTTTCTCAATTTATCGCCCGAGGGGGCATATCATCATCAATTTCACATCAGTCTCATACCAACATTAGTATCGCATCGGTGTTTCTTATCGAAATCAATTTTTCATGTCCAGGGAATCAAACCGACAACTTTGGCAACAACATCATATCAAAAAATTTTGACGACAAATTGAGTGTTTTCTTTGAATCAACATGTGGTCACACGTTAACTCAAAGAGGGGCAAAATGTAGACACTTAAAATTTGCACAACAAATTAAGTGAATTTTATTCATTTAAATCATCCCTAATTCTTCCAATTAATTAAATTAAGATTTAATTAATATCCCTATTCTTCTAAGTTAGCCTGTTAATCAAATTAAAGATTTGATTAATATTTCCTTTCTTCTATCCTAATCATTTTAACTAAATTCACATTTAATTAAAATCCCATTTCTAACCATTTTTTAATTAAATGTACATTTAATTAAATTCCCTCTTCTAGCCATTTTTAATTAAATTTACATTTAATTAAATCCCCCTTGCCCATTTAATTAAATTTACATTTAATTAAAACCACCCACTTGCAAAATTAAAAATCACATTTAAATAAATCAATATTTATTTAAATCTATCAAATGCAAGTTGCAACCAAAATTAAAATAAATTAATTTTATTTTAACTGAATTCTTTTTTCCCCACCCACTTGTAAAATCCTACATCTCCCACTTGCCTCCTAAAACTCTTCTAGATCCTTCTAGATTCCTCTAATCCTATCTTAATTAACCTAATCCATCTCTTAAACATTTGCACATTCCTTAAGAGAAGTCACTTCTCAAAAATGTCTCAAAGTCTTTGAAATACATTAAAGGCTTTATGTCCTCAACAAGTTAACCTTTAAAGTCTTCCAAACCATTAATGGTTAACTCAACCCTTCCCACATGGTTAGAGACTTTTTGTCAAAGTTAACCCTCATCTAACCCAAGGGTCTCATCAACCGCTTATGGCTTTAACCCTAGTTATCCTATTAACCCTTGCACAAGAGTTTACCCCTTGGATAAAAGCTTTATCCAATGGATAACTCTAACCTAAGCTTAACCCTTACCTCCTAAGGTAACCTTCATGTCTTCTCAGACATTTAATGTCTCTTACATCTCCTCTTAAGCAACCTCTTGTTGACAATTGTCACCATTTCATTGTTGAGAATTGTAAACATGGATTGATTAACTTTCAATCCTAGCCCTTGTTGAGATTATTCAATCTCAACCCTCCATTTCCCTATTTTCCCTATAAATAGAGCTCTCATTCTTCATTTTCATAATCCAAGTCTTTGTGTATCAAAATTATAATCTCATTTCATCAAGCATTATTAACCTCTCTTTAATAATAGTAATTAGATCATTTAAATTTGTATATCATTTAGCAACATCATGTTTTTGATTAATGAAAAAGCAGGTTTTGAAGGGGCCCTGAAACCCTTTACAAGCAAGATTAAAACAGCAAAGCCACAAGAAACGGAGAGGAACAGAACCAAAAAGAAAAAACAAGCGGAAAACCGAAGAAAACTCACAAAAGCCCCGAAAAGCCAGCAGGCCTTTCAGGAATCAGATTTTTTCCAGGGCTTTAGCCAGGGTGTTGCTGATTTCTTGCAGCTCTTTGATGTTGTCTTTGAAGTTGGGTGGATCCTTAGCAGCAGTAGCCACAAATTTCTTGATACTGGCCCTGGTTCTCTTCGCAGTCCCACCCGCCGGGGTAGCATCACCACTTCTAGTCTGGATGGTCTCCTCCTCCGGGTCAAGATCCACAATCGGTTTAGGAGTATGGTCAAAGACCTTGGCGATGTCCTCCAGGTTTTTGGTGACAGCAGAGAGGATACTTGGGATAACTCCCATCATATTTTTCATCGCTTCTTTTCCCTCTTCCAGTGATTTTACCTTGTTCTCCATTTCCTGCTTCCAGTTAATATGCTCTTTGTTTTCATCCTCCCTCTTTTTATCCGAATTTATCCCTTTCTTTTCCAGGTTTTTCAGGGTTTCGTAGGTTTGTCTGTCGAAATCCATTCTAGCCTCCGAGAGCTTCTTGAGATTATCTAGGATAAGCCCCTCACCAGCACTTTCCTTGTCCTTGCTATCCCTATCCTCAGTCAGGTCCTTCTCAAAGTCTTTGTTTATTTCCTTCTCAGAATTAACTTTGGTTTCCTCATTATCCTTGGGAGCCATTTCTTCCATCAGATGGCTATTGTCCTTACCAGGGTGATCGCTTAGAATAGGGCTATCTTGACCAGGCTCAAAATCTCCACTTTCTTCCTTGTTGCCTAGCTCCTCTTCTTTCCAGTTGTCTTCGCCGTTAGATTCATCCGTCTCCATACCACTTCTTTCCTTGATAATGTCCTATGTTTCCAGCCCGGGGGCACTTTTCCTTTTCTTGCTGGATGACGCCTTCTCCTTACTAGTTTCTCCCTCTTCCATCTTTCTCTTACCCGGGGAAGCGGAAATCTGCTTATTTTCCTGCAAAGAGAGGGTTTTGCAATGCTCATAGATGAGCAGCAGGAGCCCGCAATGGAGAATCAGGCTGGAAGGGTTAGTCCTGTGTTTGTTGAGGGACCTGGAAAGGGACCGAAAAAGGTAGTAGGGCAAAGACACCTTTTTGTTGTGTCTGAAATGGTTTAAGAGCATGAAGTGGTAGGTGTGGGCCCTGGAGAAACGGCCTTCAACAGTGATATACTCCATGATTGCGTTCAGGACCCAGCCCCACAACTTCTTGATGTTTGCAGCTTCGTAGTAGCCCCTGATAGCCTTGCCAATTTTAGCCCGCTCTTTCTCTTTCTGCGGGAACAGGTTAACCGCATTGTTGGAGACCTTGAGGTCTTGAAGGAAGTTAAGCCCAGTGTGGGTCATTCTAGTCATAGTTGAAATAAGCCCAGTGTCCAACTTAAATTTAACTCCATAAAGTTTAAAAGAGCCATTAGACCAGTTTTCAGAAATCTTGGAAACGGCTAAGTTAACCCTACCTTTGTCATAGTCCTCAAGCTTTTCCATGAAGCTGGTTAGGTCTCCTCCCATTTTCGGTTGCGAGCTATCTGCTCTGTTTCTCTGCAAATTGAGACCTTCTTTCCTAATGCTGCTCAAGTTTTCGCACTGAGTAACCCACAAAGCGTGCGGCAATTTATTGGAGATAGTAGGAGATCTGCCGCAATGCCAAGTGATGATGGCCTTTCCAGCAAGGAGTAAATGATGCTTTTTACTTGTCATGATTTAATTGTCCTTCTCTCCCCGTATAACGGTCCTTTCTGAGGATCTCTTTTATATTTAAATTGAGGTCATCCTCGTGCCAAATCATTTGAGAGTCAGAGTTAACTCCAATATTTGCTAAACAGTCAGCAACACTGTTTTGCTCTCTGAAGGCATGTTGTATAATAATTAATTTGAAAATGGCGATGATCTCTCTAGCTTTTATGATGATATTCTCAATAGACCAAGAAGGCTTCGATTCCCCCTTTAAGCACTTAATAATATTAAGTGAATCCCCCTCAAGCCATATTTTATCACAATTAAGATTTTTGGCTATAATTAAGGTATTCAAGGTAGCAGAGGCTTCAGTAAAATGGCTAGTTTGATTCCCCAGAGGACCAGCCACCACCTTAAGACAACTTCCAGCAAAATTCCTGACAATGCCCCCATATCTAGCTTTACCCGGATTCCCTTTAGAAGCCCCATCTAAGTTAGCCTTAATCCATCCCTGCAGGGGAAAACACCAGACAAGACCTTCTTTGCCTTTCTCCTTGCTAGTAGTAGTAGTAGAAAGGTTCCACCTATCTTTGAAATCATCTTTAGCAGCAAGTCCCTGATCAGTACAATAGAGGCATTCAAAAATACTCCTAAAGATTTTATCTGCAACCACTTCAGAAATAGCCCTTTTATCTCTGAAAATCCTATTGTTGCACTCTTTCCATGTATTCCAAATAACAATCAGCAGAGTAAGTCTCTAGGTCTCCACAATTTTAGGATTAGAGTTAGGACAATACCATTGAAGCCAAGTGTCACCAAGAGAGTTCGGGAAGACCCAGCTCAGGTTCCACCTAGAAAGGATGATTTTCTAGATATCCTAGCTAAAAGAGCATTGATTGAGAATATGGCAAGTTGTCTCTTCTTCCCTGCAACAAAGAGAACACCTATTAGGAAAAATAATGCCTCTTTTATGAAAATTATCTAGGGTTAATATCTTATTTTGGATGAAAATCCAAAAAAAGATGTTGACTTTGGGAACTAATTTCTTATTCCAAACTTTATCCTAGATGGGAATTTCTTCCACCGAGACATTGTGAATAGCCACAACAGAGGAAACAGAGTATTTCCCATCTAGAGTTTCCCCCCATATCATAATGTCATCTTTGTTGTCTCTAGGGATTTTAGCAGAGAGAGCAACCTGAAGGAACTTGAGATCTGGACACTGTTGGCTAAAGTCAATCCAATCCCCATTTCTATAGTAATCTCTTACCATTTCACCATACCTACATTTGAAACTGTCTTTCCAATCTTTGAGGATAGGAATTTCCTCCTGAGGTTTATCCAGGATCCATCTATCTTCCCAAAATCTTATTTTCCTCCCATCCCTAAGGTTCCAGGTTCTGTCAGTAGCAGCCCAGCCTTTAGCAGATTGCACGGCATTTCAAATGGTAGATCCTTCAACAGAGAAAGAGTTGTCAAATAATTCTTCCTCAGAAGGTCAAAATAGAGTTTCATTCTCTTTCCTCCCCTTTGAATCTCCATATTTTCTTGGCTAATAAAGCTTTATTCATAGAACCAATGTTCCTTAAGCCCAGCCCACCTGAGGCCTTAGGGGAACAAATGTTAATCCAGGCAATAAGGGGGATTATGTTTTTAACTTCCACACCCGACCAAAGGAACTTTTTTTGGATTCTTTCAATAGCTTCAACAAACTTTGAGGGGATTTTGAACAAGCTAAGAGCATACACAAGAAGATTTTGGAGAGTGTCTTTGAGCAGAGTGACTTTACCAGCTTGACTAAGGACAACCCCTTTCCAGCCAGCGAGTTTCAAGTTAAGTCTATCTATTAACTTATTCCAGAAGGAATCCTCGGGCTTGAGACATAGAGGAAGCCCCAAATAGGTAGAAGGGAACTCAGATATGTTGCAGCCAAGAATCCTACCAATCCTTATTTGCCTTTGGGCCGGGGTGTTGATGAAAAACAGAGAGCTTTTATCCCAGTTGATTTTTTGGCCAGAGGCAGATTCATAGTTATTCAGAATAATCTTCATATATTTAGCAACATCATGTTAGCTTCATTTCATATGCTAGTTTAATATCATCATTTTCATGCTAGTAAGTTTCTTATGAATATCTTGCATCCTACCATCATCTAGTTTCATATCCAAATCATCACTAAGATCTTAGTTGCATTTCCATTTTGATCTTAGAATCATCATTTAAATCTCCTTCTTCTCTAGGTTGTCATCTTCAGGATCAAGTGCTCTTCCAAGTGAGGGTCACCTTGAATCTCATAGATTTTTAGAGATAGAGGAGCATGAAACAATTTTAAAGAGTTTAGATTTATTCAACTTGTTTTGTTTTGATTTCTAACTCTAATGCAATGTTTCATGTGCGTGTTTGAAGTGTTCTTCTCTATTGCAGGTTGATACCATTTTTCGAGCATACACATACACATACATACATATACATATACATACATATATATACATACATATATATGTATATACATATTGATGCATCCTAAAAAGGACACAAAAGACACAAGTTCAGATGTTAATATGTTAGTGATAATCAATACGAAACACAAATGAACCTATGGTCCTTAACATGCATATCAAGAGAGATAAAAAAAATACACAATAAGAAGCATACACAAACGAAGGAAGGAAAAAAAAACCCCAACATGCTCCCCAACATGCTCATAGTTACTCCTCCCTTGTTCCTCTCCTATCCAAGTCCCACATGAGTGTAAATCTCATTTTTTTGCACTATCTATGGATGTCTTATGAAGATTCAAGATGTTTATGAAAATGAGAACAAATGCCTATGCAAGTGTAAATAAGTTACTATGAGAAGGCACCTAATTAGTCTATGTAAATTTTAGTAAAATAATAATGCTAATGCTTCTAAAATTTCTCTCGTAAAAATGACTATAAGTTTGATGCATAAAGACTTCTCCTCTCCAAAATGAAGAATAAGAGCTCTATTTATAGGGAAAATAGGGCAATGGATGGTCAAGATTGAGTAATCTTAGCAAGGGCCAAGATTGACGGGTTTATGATCCATGTGATGGCTTTCAACCCAATCCCATGATGACAAATGTCAACATGAGATGGCTTGAGAGGAGAGGGAAGAAACATTAAATGCTTGAGATGACATGAAGGTTACCTTGAGAGGGTTTGGTTAGGCTTGAGTTAATGAATAAAGCTTTTATCCAATGAATAATGCCTTTATCCAATGGACAAACTCTTGTGTAAAAGTTAGTGGGGATAACCATGGTCAAAGCAATAAATACTTGAAGATACCCATGAGTTAAATGAGGGTTGAGTGAGAAGGAAAAGCCTCTAACCATGTGGGTGAGTTGAGTTTAACCATTAATGGTTATGTAAGAGCCATAAATGGTTTACAAGACTTTAGGGGTTAACTTGTTGAAGGATAAAAAGCCTTTAATGCATTTCAAAGACTTTAGGGGCTTTGAGAAGTGACTTCTCTTTGCTTAGGAATGTGACAATAATTAGGGAGGGGGACTAGGCTAATTTGGAGTGGATTAAAAGAATCTAGAAGGGGTTTAGGAGGCAAGTGGGTTTGGTGGGTGAGAGAAAATAAGATTTTATTTAAAAATAAATCTTATTTATTTGTGCAACTTGCATTTGTAGGAGAATGCAAGTGGGGGGGGAGTTTAGAGATTTTAAATAAATATTTATTTATTTATTTATTTGAAGAAAGGGGTTAAATTAAATATGCTTTATTCATTTAATTAATTGTTAGAGTGTGGTTTAATGAATTAATTTAAATAAATTGAATAATTTATTTAGTTAATAGAAGAAGAGGTTGAAGATGGATTAATTAAATATCAATTTAATTAACTGTTGACTGATGGTTAAATAATCAAATAAATACTAAATATTCATTTAATTAAGTGGACAAATTTATGTGTTTACATTTGCCCCTCTTTGAGATGGTGCGGTTTATCACGTCGTTTCAAAGAAAGAAAGATAGGTATGAGAAATATGCCTCATAAATGTTAATTTAGTAAGTGGTATTCCCCCTCGAGAGATGGGCCAAATTTTTTTTAAAAATTGGCCGATCTCTCAAAAAAGAGAAAGAAGTTGGGGAGAGGTAGAATAAAAGAAATTATAAATAATGGTGAACGAACGGGAGAAAACAGAGTTAATACAAAGAAATGAGAGGCCTTCGAAGTTCACAGGGACCATGGCGGTGACTGGGGTGAAGTAGGTTTAGGGCTGGGGGGGTATATTTGGAGGGGAAGGGGTAAAATGGTCTCATTTGCACCTATCTCCCTAGTAGTTTGGAGCTCTGATAGCGACCTTTGGCGAAGGAGTGAGCAGCAGTCATCATGGTCGTGCCTATAGCAGATCACTGGCTAGAGTGGATCCGTCAATACCAACGGCCAGAGGACTACGGACCAGCGGTACACAAATATTGAATTTTGCTTTTGATGCATTTTTATCATGTTTTTTCAAGCGTCAAAGTCCAAGTAAGGCAACAATGCTAAACTTGTGTTTTAGCACTTTTGTCGCTTAAAGTAGCGCTATGGTGCCGCAATGGCGCTTTTGCATAGGTATTTTAACACATTTGTCCATTTAGCGCTTTGGTGTCATAGTTATAGCATTGTTGTAGTGTAGCGCGATTGTGTAGGTGTTGTGGTGCTTTTGTGATAAAATAGCGTGATGGTATAGCTTGTGTAGCATTGTTTTTGTTTTAGCATGTTTGTGCTTCAGTTGTAGCGCTATTGTCAGCAGAGTGGCGCGATTGTGATAAAATGCCCCAGTGTTAGATAAAATATCACTTGATGTCTGTGTTGATTGATTGATTGGTTGTTTTGGTGAATTATAGCAGCCTCGTTAAGACTAGGTCATTGTGATAAATGTTTGTTGTAGTCTAGGATTGCCATAATCGATTACCTATTGAGACTCGAAGATACTTGATTAAAAAGTATATGTTGATAGTCTAGGTTGAAACTTAAGAAAGTTTGTAGTGAAAAAATTGATATTTGTTGATATGTGTAGGAGGATCTTCCCGTCTTACAGATGTGGGAGTGACACCGTGCAACACAGCAACTGCGTGAGCAGTTGACTAAGGCAGAGATAGATTATATATGTGTAGCTAGATTATATGATATGATGTACCTACCCGTGATTCAGACGAATCATGGACTACTAACAATGTTGGCCAAGCGATGGCATAGCGAGACATGCTCCTTTCATTTGGCAATGGGAGAGATGATTGTGACCCTAGAGGACGTTTGGAGGATACTGCATATCCCAATTAGATGGGAGCTCATGACATATGATCGCCACTTGGGGACGACAGTCATGCAAAAGATATTTGTCGAGGACATATACATTGAGGATTGCTCTGTGGCGTGGGAGGATATAGCAGTGCTCTATGAGCCCCTACCATTAGTACTAGCAGGTATCGTGAGGGGTTTGTTGTGCCCCGATCAATGTTCACATGGATTGGTTGTTGGTTGGGGCCAGGTGATAGAGAAGATGGTGACAGAGGGGACCCACTATGCATGGGGTCCATGTGTGTTAGCGCACCTCTACAAGGATTTGCACGAGGCAGTGTACCAAGAGAGTAGATCACTAGGTGTAGGGATCACTTTTCTACATATATGGGCTTGGAAGCACTTGCCAGTCACACAGCCGATATGTTTGAGGTTTAGGGTGATAGATCGACCCTATGTTTTTATGTATGGAGGTTTGATGACCCAACCCCATTTGGAGAAGTTGGAGTTTTGGCGTTAGATGACTTAGATATGGTCATATGGAGACCTTACACTAATTGTGAGGTCTGGTAGGATGATGGAGAGGCCTTACTGTATGTGTATGCAACTCATTTTTTGATTGGTCGCACATCCTATGTTGTGGAGAAACAGTTTTCAGGGAGCGTGATGAGACAATTTGGACGAAGGCAAAGTATGTCGAGGGGTTTAGGGGAATATGCACGGATAGTGCAGGAGAGATGGTAGTGGGGGCTAGTTTTGCCCTATGATTAGGCCCTTGCAGAGTTCTGAACATTACAATAGAGACCATGGCAGATGAGGCCAGAGATTGTACATACGGGGGTGATAGAGGAGTATACACAATATCACGTCGCTCATCTGATTCCACGGATTTCAGATCCTGCAGAGCCTATACCATCGTTTGAGGTTGACAGAGTGTAGCAACGGAGGAGGAGAGGAGGCAGGGCTTGTGGAGGTTTTGGAGCAGAAGGAGGAGGGGGAGGTGGAGTACGAGGTCGAGGTTTTGGAGGAGGAGGAGGTGGTGGGGGAGGTGGATTTGGGGGTGGAGGTGGTTTTGCAGGTGGAGGTGGAGGTGGAGGAGGAGGACGGTTACAGAGAAGAGGCAAAGGTGGGAAGCCTTTACAACTGTCACAAGGTCCGTTGATATAGGGAGCAATGAGAGCAAGAGGGAGATATGTCGGTGGGGGAGAGGGTGGTGATGAGGTGATAGAGATGGGATAGGGAGCCGCAAGTGGTGGAGAGGAGCCTATGGAGATGGGATAGGGATCCGTAGGTTGGGGAGATAGATACCTATGAGAGTTTATGAAATTATGGTTGCAGACTTGACTGACAACAATTGAGGCACAATTAGAGGATAGAGAGGCAAAGATTGCAGCCAGAGATGTCCAACTTTTTGCATGGGAGGCCGAGTTGACTGTAGTTGTGCGAGAGAGAGAGATTATCTGGTGGATAGAGTGAGGGAGCTACAGGATATAGTTCGAGTTTTTGAGGGAGCACAGGAATAGGGTCCGACTGGGGAGGTGTTGAGGGAGATGCGGCGGGCAGGGATAGAGATTGACTATTGGCAGGGATTAAATGAGCAGGCTGTGTCGATTAGTCAATGAGTGATGAGCTACTCTTAGATGCGACGGGCGAGATCAGAGCGGTCACAGAGGGTTCAGAGCAATGTTGGTGTTATGGGTCCTCCTCAGCGAGATGGTGAGGGTGGTGGGGGAGAAGCATTTGGCCAGAGTGCTATTTGAGGTATTTCTATGCATTGTTACATTGTTACTAGACTAATACTTGGATGGCTCTTGGTAGCCGATATTTTTTTTAGACATCAATGTACTCTGATACATGTATTATTTTTTATGCAATATATGATGAGATCTTATTTTTGTGGTGATGATATGATATGTATCCATGTGATAATATGTGTACTTTATGCAGGATGATGATATGAGTTATGCTTAGATACATGATATGGAGATGTTTTACTTTCTAGATGTATATGTTGATGATATGATTTCTATATGTATGATATGGATGATTTGCTAACATGTGGATGCAGGTTAATAGATGGATGATTCTTTTGTAAAGATATTAATGTGATGAAATGATGATAATTTATGCTAAATGATGAGATAATGATATATGATCTTTGATAGATAATATTGTACATGTTGAGATGATGATATGATGATATGAGCAAATGATGCATGTTTTTAGGATGAATCTAAATGATTGAAATGTTTATGAACAATGGCATGCATGTTTCTAAATGAATGCACTTAATGGATCTATGTGAATGATTTGAAAACAAATGCACTTAATGTAACTAAATGATGATGAATGACTGAATGTACGCAATGGAACTAAATGATCATAAATGTATTTTCATGATTAGATGAATGAAACTTAATGATTGAGATGCAACTAAATGATAATAAATGCATTTGATACAAGTAAACAATATGAAATGATTTAAAATGCAACTAAATGAATCTAAATGAATGAAATCATTAGAAATGCAACTAAATGATAATAAATGTATGTACTTAATGAATCTAAATGATTGAAATGATGTGAAATGTATCTAAATGAATCTAAATAAATGAAATGATTTGAAATGCAACTAAATGATAATAAATGCACCTTAATGATTAAATGAATGCACTTAATGGATGAATAAACAAATGCACTTAAATGCATATCTGATGATAAATGAATGTACTAAACCACTAAATGATGATGAATGAATTTTAATGATTAGATGAATGCAACTTAATGATTGAGATGCAACTAAATGATAGTGAATGCACCTTAATGACTAAATGAATGTACATTAATGACTAAAATGTAACTAAAATAGAAGTGAATGAATGAAAAATGATTTAAAATGCAACTAAATGATAATAAATGCACTTGATGTTTTGAATGTACTTTATTGATGAATAAACAAATGCACTTAAATGAATATCTGAATGCACTTAACGACTAAAGGCACTTAAATGAAGGACTGAATGTATTTAATGAATCTAAATGCAACTAAATGAGGTAATGAACTAAATGTAACAAAAGGATGATGAATGAATGCAATGATGTAACTAAATGATGATGAATGAATGCACTTGATGTTACTAAATGATGATGAATGAATGCAATGATACAACTAAATGATGATGAATGAATGCACTTAATGCAACTAAATGATAATGCCATGCCTACCTGATATATGAATGTCAAGTTGGTGAGAAAATGTAGATGTGGAATGGAGATGGGAGATGATGTATCAGAGAACTCCATCGTGATTGTACCCAAGACAAATTTATATTAGGCTTAGATTTCTCATAGAAACCTGAATTAATTATATGCAACAACAGATATAAACAACGAATACGTGAATGGATGGGTGATATGCAACAGAATGCAATATAAACAGATGAGATGAAATGACGATCCATGGATTATTCATAGTGCTTAATTTTCATCATCGAGCATGGTAGTATTGATCTTGGCCGAGGTATTCGAAACCACGGTTGAGTGTTTCACCTGTAAGCAAACATCGCAGACAAGGAAAGTTCCCCTCCGTTCTGGTTCATGTACAAATGGGCGAGGTATACGCCGTAGTTAGTAAGCCATAGTGATCCATGACTGTATTTTTGTATAAGATCACATAGCTTAGTGAACTTCCCACGTAGACACCATTAGTACATGCCCCAAAACTTCATTGGAACAATCCGCAAATAGCAAACAAAGAAAAAGATATTAGGAACCATCCCGACTACTCTAATCAGTTGTGGATATCCTGGAGTAGCGTAGGAACCTGATATAAATAAACAAATAACAAATTGACCAAGTACTTATCATCCAAACAAAATTTTCTTGTCAAAGAAAATGTTACCATGTCTTTGTTTTGTGAGGAAGGATGCATCCTTGCGAATACGATTGTGCAGTGGCTGATTTGATAGGTGGTCATCGTTTGAGTAGCTCAAAATATTTGTTTGGTGTCTGTTGCGATGTGTATGTACAAGGAATAATATACGTTGCAATGTTTTTGATTGATTTTGATGTTTTTGTCATGTTTTTGGGATTTTTTGAATGTTGTGAATGTTTTTGGTATTATTTTTAGGACATTTTGCTAATGTTTTTGGGATTTTCTGAGTTTTTATGAATATTTTTGGTATTATTATAGGACGTTTTTGAATGAGCAACTCAATGAATCACAACCAATGGAGAATCCACTCCCATCAGTATCTTTAAGCACATTTGCCCCCAGTTAGATGTCACTATGAAAGCGTGACGCGGGACACATGAGGTAATAACTCTGATTGCAGATCAATAACAAGCCATGGTATAAATGATGGATGAATGGATGCAATGGATGTGATCGCCGCAACAAGTCTAAAAAAAATGGAGCCATAACCTTTACGAATGGCATCTGTTTGCCAGGTTTTCACCACCGTACTTACCCAAGGTGCCACTAGAGTGGTTTTCACCGTTTTGGATGAATGATTTTTCTTTACTATTTTCTTGATTTTTTTGTATTTTTGTATTTTGTTGAGGACTATTTTATGA
This sequence comes from Cryptomeria japonica, assembly GCF_030272615.1. Classification (NCBI taxonomy): domain Eukaryota; kingdom Viridiplantae; phylum Streptophyta; class Pinopsida; order Cupressales; family Cupressaceae; genus Cryptomeria; species Cryptomeria japonica. The sequence continues at coordinate 342,122,066 of NC_081406.1, forward strand.
ATGTTTTTGGTATTTTCTGATATTGGATGAACCTGATGCTCTACACAACTTATGTATGAAGCCTTTTTAGATGCATTCTATTGATCAGATCTGCCAATGGTTCTCCTTCTGAAGTTGCTAACTGATATGCCCCAGACCCGAAGACGGCAGTGATGACCTATGGACCCAGCCAATTGGATTCAAATTTTCCCTAGTGTTCTATGTTTGGTTGATTGTGAGGATTCTCCCTAAGAACAAGATCTCCTACTTCACATGTGTGAGGTTTAACACTATGATTGTAGCTTCGTCTCATGCACTGCTGATAGGCTTTTAGGTGGTTGTAGGTAGCTTGTCGCTTTTCATCAAGCAGTTCCAAGTTCTGAAGAAGTAAGACTCGGTATGCTTCATCATCTATTAGATTGTGCAAGGAGACCCGTAGAGATGGTAATTCAACCTCAATATGAAAGATGGCTTCTGCTCCATAAACCAATGAGTATGGGGTTTCACCTATAGGGGTTCAAATTCTAGTTCGATATGCCCATAGTGTTGGATTCAAATGAATGTGCCAATCATGACCAACATCATTGACTCTCTTTTTGAGGATCCTCAATATATTCTTGTTTGATGCTTCGACTTGACCATTGCCTTGTGGGTAATATGGGGTGGAAAAATGGTGTTGGATATGAAACTTCACACAGAGTTCACAGACATCTTGATTTTTGAAAGGGAGCTCGTTATCTATGAGGATGGACATGGGTACACCATACCGATAGATGATGTAATTGAGAATGAATGAGGTGATCTTCTTACCGATGACTTGGGTGAGTGGAACGACTTCGATCCACTTTGTGAAGTACTTTGTGGCGGTAATGATAAATTTATGACCATTGGATGAAGATGGATGGATTTTACCCACAAGGTCAAGTCCCCATTGATAAAAGGGCCATGGTGTTGTGATAGGTTGTAATTCCTATGTTGGGGCATGTATTAGATCTCCGTGAACTTTGCACTTCTTGCACTTTCTGACAAAGTAGTAGGAATCTTTTTCCATGGAGGGCCAATAGTATCTGGCTCGGATGATTTTCTTTGCTAGTGAAGGGCCGCTTGAGTGAGCCCCTTAAATTCCTTCATGTCTTCCAAGGCTTTTTTTAATCTCAGCTTGTTCCAAACATCAAAGGAGAGTACCATCAAGACTTCATCTGTATAGGGTTTCGACAATGATGGTGTATCGAGCGGTTTGGAGGATAAAGGTTTTTCGTTGGTTGGTTGATTGGTTAGGGGGAAGTGTGTGATCATGTAAGTAAGTGAAAAACTCACCGTACCATGGGGAGTTGGAACCGACAAGGCGACATATCATTTCAAATTCAGGGATATCATAAGCAGGGATCCAAAGCTATTCTACCAATAACTCATAGCGTGTCAAATTTTGTGGAAGATCCAAGAGAGATGCAATGGTAGCCATTGTGTTGCCAACTTGATTCTGATCTCTTGGTACTTGCTCAAATGTGATAGTTGTAAATGATTCTTTGAAACCATCCACCATCCTTTTATATGGCATGAGCTTATCATCTTTTGTTTGGTATTCATTGGTGACTTGTCGAATGACCAACTGGGAATATCCATATACTTGTAGCTCTTTTAAATTCCATTGTATGGCCAATATGAGTCTTGTGATCAGGGCCTCATTTTCTGCTAAATGATTTGTGCATGGGAAAGTGAGCCTGTATGACTTTAGGATGTTGTCACCTTGAGGTGTGATAAAAATAATACTTTCCCCCGAGCCATGTTCGGTATATGAGCCATCAAAATATAGCTTACAGGGTTGTGTAGTTGTGATCATGGAAATTTATTCATCCAGAAAGTTGGAAATAAGAGGATGGTCACCTTTGAATGGTGCATCAACCAACTGATCTGTAATAACCTATCCCTTGATAGCTTTGCGATCCACATACTCAATATCAAATTCACTCAGGATCATAACCCATTTGGCCAAGCGGCATGTCAATGTTGCCTTGTTGAGTAAGTACTTGAGTGGATCTATTTTGGCAATAAGTCGTACCTTGTGTGTTAACATGTAGTGCCTTAATTTGGTGGCTTCCAAGATAACTGCTAGGCAAGCTCGCTCAATAGGTGTGTAATTGAGTTCATAGCCTACCAGTGTTTGAGAGATGTAGTAGACAACATATTATTTTCCTTCCATATTATGTTGTGCAAGCAATACTCCTAATGTCATGGTTGTAGCTGAAATGTATAACAATAGAGGTCTGCTTGGATCTGGTGGAATCAACAATGGTGTATTCATTAGGTAGTCTTTAAGCATTTGAAATGATTGTTGGCATTTTGCATCCCATTGAAAGTGAATATTTTTATGTAATAGATGGGTGAAGGGATGACATTTATCAGCCAATTGTGCAATGAATCGCCGAATGGATTGTAGTCGCCCTTGTAATGTCTTCAACTGACTTATATTCTTTGGAGGTGGCATTTCCATGATTTCCTTGACTTTCGTAGGATCTACCTCAATGCCTTTACTTGAGACAATGTATCCTAAGAGCTTCCCAGAAGTTAACCCAAAGAAACATTTCTTTGGATTGAGACGGAAGTGGTATTGTTCTAATCTATTGAAGATTTTATCCAGTACTGCAAGATGACCCTCTCTTGTTAATGATTTAGCTAGTGAATCATCCACATAATCTTCCATTATTGTGTGCGTCATATCGTGGAAGATGGTAGTCATGGCTCTTTGATATGTTTCCCCTGCATTCTTTAGACCAAATGGCATTACATTCCAACAGTATGTTCCCCATGGACATGTGAAAGCAGTTTTGTGTTGATCCTTTGGGGCAATTTTAATCTGGTTGTATCCTGAAAAGCCATCCATAAGAGAAAACATTGCATGACCTGCTGTTAGATCGACAATCATGTCAATGTTGGGTAATGGAAAGTCATATTTAGGACATGCTTTGTTTAAATCTCTAAGATCTGTACAGATACGGATGCCCCCATTAGGTTTACCAACATGTGCAATATTGGAGATCTTCTTTGCATAATCAATTGGTCTGATGAAACCAACATCAGAGAGATTTTTAAGTTCATCCTTGACAAGAACGACAATCTGTGGGTGCATCTTTCTGAGCTTTTGTTTGACAAGTTTAGCTCCTTCTGCTACAGTTAGGTGATGCATGACAAAATTTGGATCTAAGTTGGGCATGTCTACATAAGACCATGCAAAGTTGATTTGGCGCTTCTGGAAGAATTCCACAAATTTTGGCTATTCTTCAAGAGTTAATAGAGATGTCAAATGTATTTTATGAGGAGTCTCAGGGGTCCCCACATTGAATTCTTTTGTTTCTTTTATTAAGATGGTTGATCTCTCTTGATTCGTACTAAAGGGGAGGATGTCAAACCTTTTATCCGCAGGCGTCTCAGAGAGGTTTTCACCTTTGGATACGCTCTTTGTTTTTACTTTTTTGGGATCAAAAAGTGCCATAGTGTGGTTTTTACTAGAAGATCCATGTTTTATTGTAATATTTTTGCAGCTGAAAGGTTTGGCATCTGCCCCAAAGTATGTTGCGCTATTAAGTTAGATGGAAAACCCAGCTTTATGATCTCCACTTGGTGTGTTATCCTGTAATTCTAAAAAGTCTATGAGTGCCTCATCATTCTGGAAATGATCAAGGCATGGGGGATTTGGCTGGTTCCATTCAATGAGTTTGGGATGAATGATAGGCATTACTTCATCTATTAAGTTAAGTTCGTGGGAGGCATCAATGAGGGTTAATATAGAGGCATGAAGTGCATCGATGGTACTCTCCTTGTCAGATTCAGGTGTAGGATTTGACGTAGGGCCTGTGGAAGTTGCTTCTAGCTCAGGAACCCAAAAAGTTTTAATCCATGCTTCTCCATAAACTGGTATATCCTTACGAGGTGGAGGGGGTGATGTTTCTTCCTTGTCTGAAGTATTTAAGTGCACTGAATCTCATTCCCACTCATGTGAGTCTGTCTCAGAATCACTCTCTAGCATCTGATTACTGTACCAAGATGGGATGTCTTTTAAATTGAATTATGCATTAGTTACTGGCTTATATACTTCTGGAGGTGGGGTTGCTGGTATTGTTGGTGTTGTTGATATTGTTGGTGGGGTTATTGGTGCTATTGGTGTTGCTAGTGCTACTGATGTTGCTGGTGGGGTTATTGGTGTTGTTGGTGTTGATGGTGCTACTGATGGGGTTGTTGGTGCTGCAGATATAGTCAAGGATTGCATCCTTGGAGTAATCATCCGATACACGGGTTTGTTGGGTTTTCCTTTGAATCAAATCTTAGGAAGAGATTCTCTTTGAAAACCTACTCCAGTTTTATCTCTTGGTTTCAACTCATGTTGTAAGGGCTCTTGTCGTCCTTGTTTGCAAGGTCCCAAAGCACTATGGCCATCATAGCCCATTCTTTACATTATAGTGAAACCTTTGCCATATTTGTCAGTCGAGAGCTTAGCCTTGGGGATTTCTTTGTCGATAGGGTCTGTGTAGATCCATTCTGTCAGGTCTTCATCCATGGTTTCCTCCTCTTGACTTTTACCAGGGGTGAATTGTGCCAAAGTGCAAGCTCTTTTGGCCAGCGGTCTTTGAAGTAAACCTTGGGATTTTCATTTTCAATTTCTCCTGCTTTGGTGTAGGGGTTGTTAAGATGGAAAGAGAGGTTGCATTAATGTATGATGAGGAAGGGATAGCTTCTCTATTGTTAGCTATGGTGATCTTTGGCTGAAGATTAATATTATTACAATATGCAAATGGATTAGCATCATCGAGGATTGTAATTTCTACCCCATTATGTGGAAACTTGATACATTGGTGATAGGTAGATGGAACAGCTTGCATGACATGTATCCAAGGTCTTCCTAACAAGAGATTGTATGGCAAAGGAAGGTCTAGAACTTGGCAAACTAAATGTTTCACCATTGGCCCCACCCTGATAGGTAATATAACAACTCCTCTGGAAGAACGTTCTGTATCATCATATGCTTTGATGGTTATCTTTTTGTTGACATCCACTGAATCTACTGTGTAACCCAATGTTGTGACTAACTGGAAGGTGCATATGTTTAAGCCAGCTCCATTGTCAATCAAGACTCGCTTGATTCTATCTTGGTTTACGAATCCTTCAATATGAAGGGATGCATTATGGGGTTGTTGAAAGGATGTGTTACCACTTTCAGTAAAAGTGAGACATGGTGATGAGTTTAGACTTCCAACCATGGCTTGAAACTGATTTGTGTTGAGGTTGGCAGGGACAGATGCTTTTTGGAGAGCTTGATCCAAGATGGTTTTATGTGGGGGATAAGCATAAAAGCTCTAATATGGAGATGAGGGTTGGCATCTTATCCAATTTCTCTACAAGATTATATTGTTTAGGGAGGGGTTTCATTCCTTGTTGTGTCACTCAAATAGTAATCTTGCTACAATGCGTAACAACATTGCATGTAGGATTTGGATCTTTTATGGTAAGAGTTGCAACTTGTTCATCTGCATCATAAAGGTGATTCACAGTATAATTGTATGCAACTTACGTGTAATTGGTTGTGGTATTTGTGTTTCTCCCTAAGGTGGAAGGACCCCTTTGATCATGTGATGGAAGTGGATTCTTGAACATTAATCGATCATCATTGGATTTTTTTGGGTTATGTCCTTCAATTTCAATTTCTCCTCTATCAATAAGATCCTGAACAAGATCTTTTAGCCAATGGAAATTGCTTGTTTTATGCCCTCTTCTTTGGTGAAATTCACAATGTTCATGATCTCACCACCATGGCAGCTTGACTTGAGGCTCGTAATTGGATATTTTTGGTGTCACAAGATTTGAGGATATTAATTGGCATAAGATTATTTCGATAGGTTCCCCTAAGGGTGTATATGTGTGTTTTGGCTTGTAGTTTTGTTGCTTTTGTTTTGGTTCCTCTTGTTGTGTATTGTGACCTTGATTTTGTGGATTTTTGATGGTGTTGTTGTTAGGAGGGGGATTTTGTCCTGTAAACCTGACCACAGGTTGTGCAATTTTTATTGTTCTTGCGTCCACTATCCCGTCATTGACAACGTTCTTGTTTTTGTTCCAAAATTTTGATTTGTCACTATTATAATGTGGACGAGGGGCATCTTTGGGTTAATTATAAATTTTGATAAGTCCCTTTTTGATGAGGGCTCTTTCACATTTGAGCCCTTGAGTTATCATTTCTTCAAAGGATTTTGTGCCCTTCATGTCCAAATGAAATTCCATTTCATCATTTAAGTTGGAAATGAAAATTTCCACTAGTTCTTGCTCAGGTAGATGAAGGGAGCATTTGCTAGATAGTTGCCTCCACCGTTGTAGGAAAGTTGAGAACAACTCCCCTGGTTTTTGTTTTGTGTTGCACAAATCTGTCGTGTTGACGTCACGTTCTATGTTGTATGCATAATGAGCGATGAATTTTTGGACCAGTTCTTCAAATGTTCTAATACCACCTGGAAGTCATGAAAACCATTGTGTGGTTGTGCCTCCCAAACTTTGAGGAAAGAGGCGCATTAGATATGTGTCCTCATAGGCCACCTCTAAGCAAGCAGAGTGAAACTCTTGCACATGATCTCTAGGATCTCCTTTGCCTCTATACTTTTCAAATTTGGGTGTTTAGAACCCTCATGGAAAAGGTGGCATAAGCATGTTCCTATCAAAAGGATAGGGACAAATGTCATTAAGTGAGAATCGAGTGTTATTCACACCATTATTCAGTTGTTGGGCGAGATTTTCTACTTGTTACCTCAACATGTCTATTTTTGAAGGAGGAGGAGGAGGAGGTGAAGGATTCCCTTGATGATTAGGGTCATAGCAGAAGTAGTCTCTACCTCCTCCACCATCGCGATGGCTATTTTGCTTGTAGGTTTATCATAATTGTGTTGTATCAAAGTTGGAGGGAAGTTTGGTACCCTCTTGAGCGAGTCTCAACAAATGAGCATTGGCATTGTTTCTAATAATTTCATCAAAGAGTCTATTGAATTTTGGATTATGTTGTGCTCTTTCTATATCTTCTAGAGTTGGAGTGTTGGGATCTTCATCATTAGTGCCTCCTTCAAAGGCCTAATGATATTCATTGAGGTTTTCTTCCTCCTCTTCAACTTCTAGTTGTCGGTTTCTCATTGATCTTGTTTGAGCAATCTTTTAAAAGTTGATTGTCTGTGAAAATGATTATGAGGTGGTGATGAAATGTTTGATGGAAGACAAGTTTTTTGAAATGTTTGGTAGAAGATAGATCTCTTAATACTGGAGGTTGGATGTCAACAAAGTTCTTTGTGAATTGCTTTTGTGTTTTTCAATCAATTTTGATGTAATGAGGTATAGCAAGGTTTGAGATGTGTTACAATCTGAGCTACCTAGTAATGAGAGGATTCACTCATAAACTAGTTTTAACCTATCTAGATGTGTAGAAATATATCTTAGGATGATTAATCCTAGATGTAAAGACACCCTAAAAATGATTTGTTGGTTTGTTTAAGCAATATCTGAAAGTACTAAGGACAAGACCTCTTTGTGTTTAGAGTTGAGTTATTTTGTGATGTTTTGATGTGAAAGTGATTAGGATATGTGTCTCAATAAAATTCTTCTGTTATGAAGGGGGTTTCTACTTCTTCCTCTCTTATAGGGGTTGGAGGTTCCCCTTGAGCTTCGTTGTATGTGATACAGATTTGAGGAAAGAAAGAAGGATTGATCTTGCCCCCTTTGTTCTTATGATAATCAAAAGCTCTATATTGGGTGAAAGCTCTATTTCTCAAAGGCTCTTTGTCAAATTCGTTGGATTTGCCTTGAAGGTACTATGTAGGAGAAAAAGTGACACTAAGCAAACATGCCCTAATCTCACTTTCAACCACACACTTGTGGAATACGAAAGAGCCTAGAGGTATCACACAATTGGCTACTTCTTCTTGTGGAAGAGAGAGCCACGGGCTACCTATTAGGATTTCTATTCCTTTGTTGTAATAGAAAGATGAAATGATGCAAGTTCAATCCCTAACCCCAAAGTGCAAGTATGAACTAATAACGAGATTGCAGAATTGAACTTAAATAATGGAAAGCTGTAAACACAAGGACAAGACAAGAATGTAAACGCGTACCCGGAGTTAAAATCTGACTGAAAATGTTCGGGACGGGGGCGCGGGCGCCACTGTCCTGATTCTGCCCCTGAAACTGCTGTTTTTGCAACCTGAAAAGCTGTCAGAAAGTTGCTGAAAGTTGTTGTCTGACAGAAGGACCAGGGCGCCCAGCGCCCCTGTCCTGGCAGGACCAGGGCGCCCCACGCCCCTGTCCTGGTCTTTTGCTCTAAAATTTGGTGGGAAGGTCGGTCTCAGTATGCTTCTCCCGGATCTGCAACCTACGGCGTCGTCCGAGTCCCGAAACCTGCACTTATATCTGAAAAGGGTATGGGCGGCTATATAGGGTTTTGCCTTAGTCAAACCCCCACTTCGGTGATTTCCACCTCCACGAATAGCCAAGTTGTATTGTAAAATGTATTGTGTGTGCAGACCTAGTGTGTGTGCAAGGTCCTTAAATGCAAGAAAGCAAACTAGAGCAACCTAGAAAGTAAACCCTAATTGCTTGTAAATGATAATGTAAATGCTCTAAATCAAGATGCAAAGTGATCTAAAGCATGAATAAGTGATATATTGAAGCTTATGCAAAGACATGTAAACAACATGAAATCATACCCAACCCCCAAGGGAGGGGTACAAGCCAATCTTCAGTCGTTAATCTCCTATTGTTCTTCAATGTCTTCCAAGCCCTAAATGGATGAATGAAATTGATAAATGCTTGATGGATGGATGTTGAATGTTATTGAAGTCTTCAAAGATCTGCTCTTTCACTGCATATGAGGTCCTGAAATCAAAAATCGGATCCTTTCAAATGAAGAAAGAAAGCTCTTATATATGAAACCCTAGGTCTTAATTTCAACTTTAGGCTGACTTAGAGATTGAATCTCCCACCAATTTCTTGGGGTTAAGCTTTATTTTATGATTAGATCGCGCTCCTAAAATTTCGGGAAAAATGTCCGGGACCATGTTGCACTCCGGGCGCCATGGTCCCGACAACTTTTCACCAAATTTTCAGGACTGTCGGATATGATGATTTTAGAGAGAATCCCGAAGTTACAGGTGATTTCGAGATGTTTTGACCCCCGAAATCAAGCCCCCAAGTTCAAAATAGGACCTAATTAGGGTTTTTGATTAAATGATGTATTGGAGGAATAAAATGAAAGGGGCACGCTTTAATGAAAGGGCCCAACTTTATGATGTGGAAGATGATGAAATAGATCCTTAGACCTAATTAATTTAATTAATTAAGTGCTAAAGGGGAAATGCAATGCAAAATGCAAAATGCACCAAGGCGGGTGCTAAACTAGGTGTGAAATTGTACCACCCTAGCAAGTGCGTACAATTTACGACGCTACAGGTACAAGCGCATATGACACAAGAATACTCTATGTGAGAGAAAGAGTTGTCTATTGATATAGAAAATTTTCCTTTTCTTGATAAAAGCCTTTGAACGAAGTTGTCTCTTCTTCAATTTGGTCTTTTGATGAAGACTCCTTTTTCTCAAGATATGATTGATGGTCATACAAACTGATACTTTGTTTCACTTGTTGAGGTAGATTTGTCAATCTTGATGTAGATTTTTTGGATGGATACTTTGTTTTGATGAATACTAAGAGGGGGGGGTGAATTAGTATGCCAAAAATCACTGCACTAAAACACTTAAACAGTCTGAAGATAAACTGGTAAAACAGTTTAACAGACAGACCGGTTACCACACATGCAAACCAAAATGCAAATAAAGCATTCACCCACAAAAGAAATACAACCATAACACAAGGTATTTGACGTGGAAACCCAAATGGGAAAAACCACGGTGAGATGGAACTCACAAGTCACTATCTGCAGAATAGAAACCAGACCAGTTAAGGTCAAACCGGTTAAGGTCTTACAATTTTCTTCACCAGAATAGATCCTGTTAGGAATCTCAATCTCTGTTAGGAGATAAGTTTGGTTAAAGACTACCTTGCTAGAGGATTTTAGATTCACAAAGGTGAACCACCTTGTTAGAGGATTTTACAAAAGGCTTTTGGGCCTACCCGGTTAAGGGCTACAGACTTGTCAAAGATGTGAGTAATCAACAAGTGTTTGATCTATCTAATAGCACAGACTGCTTGGTTAGATCTAGTAAAGCTCACAGCTAATGCATTCCAGCATTACTTCAGTCTTCTCTATCTCTCACTCAGTTACAACCTGATCTTCTCAGATAAGATCGCTCTTACAACAACTCATCAACCACCTTAAACCCTAGTCACAACATAAACCCTTTTTGCAACACCCTAAAACCCTAGACATGATGTCCTTTTAAAGGAGTCTGATTTCATGTCGGTCCAATAGGATTACATTTCAATTTCCTAAGTTCAATGAATCTAGACATACTCAGTAACACGACACAAGAAGCACCGCCAGTGTGTCGGCACCGTCAAACAATCGGTGGATTGGTAACTCATCACAAAATGTCGGTTGGTAACTCATCACAGAGTATTATCAGTTCATACAAAATACCGGTTGCCGGTTTGACAAAAATGAAGAATGGTAAGAATGTGCTATGCCGCTTTTCTCCCTCGTACCGCTTGAGATCTACGAACCGCTTGGGGTTGACATGCCGCTTCAAACCAGGAAACACATTCTGCACAATCACCAATAGTCTAAACACTAGAATACAACATACTGGTTGGAACAGATACCAGTTGAGCTCTAGCTCATACATATAAAGGCGATCTCAATGCAAGTGTGTGTCCATCAATGACAATCACAACATAAACATAAAAAATGCCAACATATTTTAATTATTTTAAATCCTTTGACAAGAAAACACAACAAGTACACAAGCACAATAATCTTGCCCCTAATAAAGGCACAATAGGTGTAGGTCTAAATCAACCCAATCATGAAATTTTTGACCCTTTATAAATGTATTTTATGTTCCCAAAAGCCTAAAGTCGGCCTAAATTTTTACTGGTCTGAAACAAGACGAAGACAACTCAAACATTTTTTATCCCTAAGGTCATGGCCAGTTGCGATATTTTCAGCCCACATCTTGATATTTCTTCGACTTTGGTACTACATACCTTATGTATCCCGCCATGGCAGGTAAGGATGTGATATACTAAGTCTTGCACGAGCATAATAGATAGATGATCCCTATGATGGGGGAGTCACCACTTTCATCAAGCTACAAGTAGCCTTTCAAAAAGCCTTGTTTCTACTCAAGGAAATATGTATGGTGAGTATCTTGGGAGCAAAACCATCTATGCTCTTGCACAAAACTTTTCACAAATATCCTCAATCAATAGAACGGGTGGGTTTCTAAAATAAGAGGTGTCTAGTAATGTTCGATGTCTTTGGACTTAAGTTCATTCTGCAGTGACTCACTTAAGAGCCTTGTAACTTGTGGTGGGGCCCATATGTCCTTTTGACAAGTTACATTGTAGGAACAACTACACCCAAGACTACAACTTTCTCTCTCACTTGATTTCTATAGCAACTCGAACGATTTACCGCGCAAGGTCGTTCCCAAAAGTCATGTGTCTTTTGGCAGACCTCTCTTAAAAATAGAAAATTTAGAGCATTACTAACACTTTTCTCTTGCACCTAGGACCACGAGAGCCAAGGGAGAGGATAGTGTGTGTTAGAAATGGGATCACTCTACATATTTTCACAAGCATGCCAAAACATGAAAAACACTTGTTCTTTTTAACCTTTTATTGCAATATGATCTATTTGCTATTTGGAGATGTTGCTTGAACATACATGATGTTCTTTTTATTCCACAAAGAAATTTGTTTTCTGACTAGGAAAATGAAACCCTGGTCAACAAAATGAAAGCACATTTGCTTAAAAGAAAATCACTTTTTGCAAATAAATGGACAAGTTTGATTGTTCTTTTTAACTCACAAATAAAAGATTGATTGTGAATTTTACCATTGCAAGAAAATGAAAGATTGTTGGTTCTTTTTAAGTCCAAATTGAAATATTTTTCCCTAACTTGCAATAAAGCAAAGTGTTTGATTTGTTGTTCCTTTTAGCTCACAATGAGATTATTTTTAAGCCCAAATGAAGATGTTGTTGATTTTTAGCCCAAAATGAAAGATGAGATTCGTTCTAAACAAAAGGAAAATGAATTCTTTTTACCCAACTTAAAAAGCTAGAAAGAAATTAAATTTCCTAATTCTAACTCCTCGAATCTTGCAAGAAATTGTTACTGACCTACAAGAAGAAAAATTAATGAAATATAAAATCATTTGGTGGGCTTCCACAAGCCTAAGTTTAATTTTTCGGTTAAAATTTTTTTTTAGCTCTCTATTACAAAAGCGCTACTCTATGAGAACACAAAAGCGCTACTTCGGACAACAGTGCCAAAGTACTTGCAAAAACGCAAAACAAATAACAACAATGCTAAACTATGAACAAAAGTGCTAATTTAACAGGTTTGACAGAATTAAAAGACTGACAGACTGACAGAGAGAACAAATGCACTAGATTATTACATCAACGTTATTAAATGAACGGAAGCACTAAAACTATAACTAAAGCGATAAAACTGTAGCGAAAGCGCTAAAACTCTAACAAAAGTGCTAAAAATCTTCAAACAATAGCACCAAAACGTGAGACAAAAGCGCTAAAGCGCAACTTGTGTGAAAATTATAAGAAAATCACAAAAAAAATCAGAAATCAGATCAGAAGGTTGTGTGTTCGATTCACGTCAGGTTCACCAAATTATGCACGCTAAAAAGGACACAAAAGACACAAGTTCAGATGTTAATATGTTAGTGATAATCAAAACGAAACACAAATGAACCTATGATCCTTAACATGCATATCAAGAGAGATAAAAAGTACACAATAAGAAGCATACACAAACAAAGGAAGGAAAGAAAACCCCCCAAGATGCTCCTCCCTTGTTCCTCTCCTCTTCAAGTCCCACATGAGTGTAGCTCTCAGCTTTTTGCACTATCTATGGATGTCTTATGAAGATTCAAGATGTTTATGAAAATGAGAACAAATGCCTATGCAAGTGCAAATAAGTTACTATGAGAAAGCACCTAATTAGTCTATGTAAATTTTAGTAAAATAACAATGCTAATGCTTCTAAAATTGCTCTCTTAAAAATGACTATAAGTTTGATGCATAAAGACTTCTCCTCTCCAAAATGAAGAATAAGAGCTCTATTTATAGGGAAAATAGGGCAATGGATGGTCAATATTGAGTAATCTTAGCAAGGGCCAAGATTGATGGGTTTATGATCCATGTGATGGCTTTCAACCCAATCCCATGATGACAAATATCAATATGATATGGACTGAGAGGAGAGGGAAGAAGCATTAAATGCTTGAGATGACATGAAGGTTACCTTGGGAGAGTTTGGTTAGGCTTGAGTTAATGAATAAAGCTTTTATCCAATGAATAATGCCTTTATCCAATGGACAAACTCTTGTGCAAAAGTTAGTGGGGATAACCATGGTCAAAGCAATAAATGCTTGAAGAGACCCATGAGTTAAATGAAGGTTGAGTTAGAAGGAAAAACCTCTAACCATGTGGGTGAGTTGAGTTTAACCATTAATGGTTATCTAAGAGCCATAAATGGTTTAGAAGACTTTAGGGGTTAACTTGTTGAAGGATAAAAAACCTTTAATGCATTTCAAAGACTTTACAGGCTTTGAGAAGTGACTTCTCTTTGCTTAGGAATGTGACAATAATTAGGGAGGGGGATTAGGCTAATTTGGAGTGGATTAGAAGAACCTAGAAGGGGTTTAGGAGGCAAATGGGTTTGGTGGGTGAGAGAAAATATTTTATTTAGAAATAAATCTTATTTATTTGTGCAACTTGCATTTATCGGAGAATGCAAGTGTGGGGGGGGGAGTTTAGAGATTTTAAATAAATATTTATTTATTTATTTAAGTGAGGAAAGGGGTTAAATTAAATAAATATGCTTTATTCATTTAATTAATTGCTAGAGTGTGGTTTAATGAATTAATTTAAATAAATTGAATAATTTATTTAGTTAATAGAAGAAGAAGTTGAAGATGGATTAATTAAATATCAATTTAATTAACTGGACAGATTTACGTGTCCACACACACACACACACACACACACACATATATATGTATATGTATATATATATATATATGTGCATATATCTATCTATATATATATAGACACACACACATATGTGTGTATATATATATGTATGTATGTATGTATGCATGTATGTATATATGTGTATGTATATATATATATATATACATACACATGCACATGCACATGCACATGCACATGCACACACACATATGCATTACATGTATATATATGTATGTATATATACACATACATACACGTAGACACATAAATTTGTCTACTGATTAAATGAATATTAAATATTTATTTAATGACTAATATTTCTCTATTAATTAAATCGACATTTAATTAATTCACATTAGCCTATTCTGCTACTCTAGTTAAATAAATTTCATCTTAACTATAGTCCAAATTATTAAATAAATCTAATTTATTTAATATTCACCCCTTTCCTCCTATTTAAATAAATTTAACATTTATTTAAATATCATAAATCCCCAAATCAAATCCCCTTTTTAAATAAATCAATATTTATTTAAAAATAACTCATCCACTTGCATTCTCCTACAAATGCAAGTTGCACATTTAAATAGATTTTTATTTTAAAAAAATCCTATTTATCCACACCCACCTCTTTCTAGATTTTTCTAGTCTCTTCTAATCTCCCTCTAGATTCTTCTAACCCCTTCTAATTTAGCCTAACCCCTCTTCTAATCATTTGCACAATCCTAATCCAGGATTAACCCTCAGCCCATCATCTCACCCATTTAAGACTCTTACAAAGTCATAAATGCTTTCTTTCTTCAACACTCCAACCCACATGGGTCTTGACCCTTTAGTCAAGGCTTAACCATGGGTAAAATTTGCACAAAAGTTTACCCACTGGATAATAACCTTACCTTAGGATAAAAATTTTATCCAATAACTCAATCCACATGAGGGTACCCTCATGTCTTCTCAAACATTAAATGTCCCTTCCCTCTCCTCTCAAGGCATCTCATGGTGACACTTGTCATCATGGGATTGGGTTGAAAACCATCACATGGATCATAAATCAGGCAATCTTGGCCCTCCATAAACTAGATCAATCTTGACCATTCAATCTTCTATTTTGCCTATAAATAGAACCCTTCTCCTCAAGCAAAGGAGGAAGCATTAGATCATTGTTACTATACTGGTATTAGCATAGACATTTAGAGCTTTCTCATAGCATAATATTTGCATTTGCATAGCATTTGTTTTTCATCTTCAGTCTTCTTGAATCTCCATATGGCATCCATGGCTAGTGCTAAAGCCGAGAGCTTCACTTATTTGGGACTTGGAGAGGAGAGAAACAAAGGAGGAGTATCATAAGGTTACAATGGAAGCATCTTAGGAAGGCTCTTTCCCTTGATCTTGTTATTTAAGCTTCTTTCATGTTTCTTTGAATCTCTTTTGGTATGCTTTGGATGGTTTTTAGTTCTTTGTTTTGGTTTCATGGTTGAACAAACATATTAACATTGAGCTTTGCTTTTGACTCTTGTAGCCATTTCTCACAACATCAATACATATACATATACAGATACATGTAATGTGGGTGTACACACACACACACACACAAGAAGACATGTGTAGCCTAGAAATTGTAGTATGATAGAATTCGGGTAACTATGAAATGGAACAATGCAGTGAAAGTAAGGAGAAGGGACGCAGAGTTAATGCTACTGCAAGGAAGAGTGTAGGGTGATGGAGGCCAATAAAGGACTACCGCAAGTTTGATTCCAGTGTGGCAAGGTGATGGAATGCTAGTAGACCACGAATAGATTGATAGAAATAAAGATAAATAACAAGTTGGATTGAAAGGTGGTAATGTGATGAAATGAAGACAACAATCTGGACAATAAGTGAAAGAAATATAAAAATCCTTCAAAAAGTAAAAGATAGAAATGTAAAAACCCTTCAAAAACCCTTTCTATTACAAAAAAAGTAATTTCATAAACCGAATTACATGATTTGATAAACCCGAATTACATAAACCAAATTATATTAACCCTAATTATAGAAAACATAATAATAAATAGCCTAAATAAAATAAACCCTAATTACAGTTAGAATAAACATAGAACTGAGATATGATATCTTAAATCTAATACTGCAAAAAGTTTCAATATCTCATTCATGTGCACCTGATTAATTTTGCTAAGCATTGTATTAGGCATGCATGAACCCCATTGGTGCATCAGGGCAAATCAGAATTTACAAAGAGTCATGAATAAGGGATTTGGTGTCATTTTACACTTTTTGTTTGAAAATTGAGTTGGTTGATTTCAGAGATTGAACCTATGAGAAGTTGTCATCTGCACATGATTGTCTTCAATCAACCTTGTATAGTCTATACACAGGTCTAGTAATATATAGTGTCTTTAAGGGTATCTAGTAGTTTTTATCCTATTTTATGAGATTATTGTTTTTAAGATTTATTTATTAAAAGATGCATGAAACAAGTTTTAAATCCTTAAAAATATTTGAATTTCTTGGGTTTTTCAATTTGCTGAGTCTTGGCCAAGTTTTTGCCAAGTCCAAGTCTAAGTCAAAAATTAGCTTGCCGAGTCCGAATAAAATAGCCTAAATAAAATAAACCCTAATTTTATTTATAGAAAACGTAATAATAAATTGCCGAAATAAAATAAAATAAACCCTAATGCTATTTATAGAAAACATAATAATAAATAGCCTAAATAAAATAAACCCTAATTACAAAAACCTTATTTACATAAAAAGTTCTTGTTTCTTCTACTTACAATGATGTTGTAAACAACTATTTGAAAAAACAAACCTTATATTAATAGTGAATTTTAACAACATATTTCATAGTTAAACCAAAAAAAAAATGATAGAGATTTAACAGTATATTGTAATGAATATTAACAGTGATGCTTAAGAAAACCATTATTAACAGTGTAAGCAATGAGCCTTTTTTCTTAGCCAACAACATTATACATACGTAAAATACCAGTGAAGCTTGAATAGAAGAGTACATTTCCCTTTGTGAGATATGTGTGTTTATGAACACAGATTGTGGTGTTCATGAACACAAAATTTCTTTCGCAAAACAAGAACCCACAAATGTAGAGAACATTATACTTATAGATAAAGAAAACAAGCACCCACAAAATTTTAGAACAAGAACCCAAAAATTTAGAGAAGATTACAGTTACAGATTAAACTAAACATTTAAAATTTTAAAACAACAAAACATAAAAAACCAATGGATAATGGAAGGCCTTAGTGAGGAATAATCTTCACCTGGGTCGAAGACAAGCTCTCAAAAAACCTAGCAATCCTCCTATCCAGGGTGACCTTTGAATCCTCTTGTCGATACTTGCAAGATGAAAAGAGGAGAAAGTAAATGTAGCTATGTGTCAGACTTTTAACGAATAATGCAGAGAAAAAACCAGTGAAATAAAATGTTTCACCTATATGCCTGTGCATATACCTGAAGGGTTTGCATGGCATAACAATTGCCAAAGAGCTAGACCATAGCCATCATCAAAGTTGAATGGAGATTGGTATCCAACGCGAGCATTTTTTGAGACCTCGGGTGAACATGTTCTGGTGTGAAATGAGTTGAACACTCGAATATGGATGAAATTTATAATATGTGACATTTCCAAGGAAAGAGATGAAAATTTGAAGTATGTGAGTTTTATATGATAGTGGGACATTTACAGAGAAAGGATATTGTCATGACAAATCTCTTGAACAAGGAAAGACATAGTCAGGAACAAACAAAAGACCAATCTAAAAAGAATTTAGTGAAAAGAGGATAATCAACTCATATGACAACCATTGAAAACCATAGAATTTTGCAGATCAAGATGACAAGTTTTCTTATAGTACTTGTATACACCTAAAATCGTCTTGAGGTAATTTCACAACAAAGCTCCAGCTTGGACCAATCATAGAGTTCTATCAATCATCATTAGGCATCTTAACAAGGTCAGCATGGGTCAAATGGAGTCCCCACCTCTTCATCTCATGGATTATTGGAAAGAGTTAAGACTTCTGCAATCTCCTTAACATGTCTCATCGAACTGCAAATTCTCATCGAAATCTTAGCTTGTCGCCAAGAGACACGTGCAGTCTCACTGATATGGCCTTCATCGGCAAAGGAAATCACTTCAGTTGGCCCCTTGAACTGTCTTGTTGAACATCTATGTCACATCGAAAAAGAGCTTTGTCACCAAGACTAACCCAATATCTCATCAAAATTGGCCTATCGTCCTAAGAGCATGACTTCGACAATCTCCTTGGCAAGTCTTGTCGAACAATGATGTCTTATCAAAATCATATCATGTTTCCAAGACTCATCAAATGTCTCATCGATATCTTATCATGTCACCAAGACTTCATAAATGTCTTATCACTATCAAAGATATCCATCACTTCGGTTATATGCTCAATTTGTCTCGCCGAACTCTAATGCCACAATGACATGGGACTTCTGTCAGCAAGATCAACCAATCATCACATCGAAATAGTCTCTTTCGCCAAGACCACTCCGAAGTCTCACCGAAACCTATCTCATTGCCATGACAATGTGACTTCGGCTACCAGCTTGAAGGGTCATGTCAAACTGCAAAGTCAATCAAAATGGTCTTTTCGCCAAGACCACTGCAATGTCTCATCGAAATCAAGAAACTCTATCGTTGTGACTTGCGAGTTCGGTGAGATAGAAATGTGACTTTATCGAGAGCAATTCTCTATCCGATGTTGCCTAGACTACTTCAGCGTCATACTGAATTGATCTCTGATGTCGCCCAGACAGATTCAGAGTCATATTGAATTGATCCCTGCAAAGCACAAATGCAATCTGATTGAGATTTCAACCAACAAGTGAGACACCTAGTCTCAACAGAGTTGCCACATCAACATGTATCTCATGAGTTAAATATTCCCAAATATTTAATTGATCAAATATCTTCAACCAATTCAACAAAGTTGGAGAGACACTTGGAATTTGCAACCAACTGAGGATACTTGGCATTTGCAACCAATTGAGGACACTTGGCATTCCATTTTCCCTCTCCATCGTCCACATAGCCTTTGTTTCCCCTTTAAGGAAACATGATCCACTTTTCTCTCTAACTACCCCATCTCCAGCCCTTCATTTTCTCAAATCAAATCTCGACCGTCCATCTTTGCCACCTAGGACATGGGCCTTGGAAAATCTATAAATAACCTCTCATTTGTACAAATCAAGGTCTACTAGCTAAGAGTTCATTTTGCACCAGCATTCATCGTTTAAGCATTTTTAGTAATTCTCAAGAATTTCATAGCATATCATATCCTAGCATATCATAGCATATCATAGCATAGCTTTTATCATTTTAGCATAGATCAATAGATCATTTTTAATATCATGTAGATCAAAATTGCATCTCATCTAGCATTGTAGGAAGAATTTATTGCATTTTAATTCAATCTCATTCTCTAGGTAGTGATTTTGAAAGCCACAAGTGCATAAAATTGAGAGCAAACATGGTTGAATAAATCCATGGAGATAGAGGACAATGGGACAATCTCAAGAAGGCTGAATTTGAGTTTCATTTTCTTAATTTTCTATCAACATTTAGTCTCATTGATGTGTTTTAGAATTTAATCAGATTGATACATAATTCTGCAACACAGTACTAATAGAGATTTGAAGCAAAGGAGACTACATGTTTATGGAAATGTTGGCCTTCTTATAAGAGTAATAGTCTTATGACTGAAACTCTCCATGAGCAGCATTATATTCCAATTGTTGACTTTCACCCGTCATTTAGTTTCATGTGTCTCTTTCAAATGTTTCAAGGCCCATTTCTTTTTCCAATACTCTAATGTCTCTTAATCTCCTAAGACTATCATACATCAAAGTGGCAGTTCAAAGTGGGAAACAGTTGATGGAATAGGGCAAGAGAGTTGTGGGCATTGACAAATGATATATTTACATAGAGGTCTTTGAGTCATAGTGCACTACTCTAATTTTAAATACAAGGTATTGCTAGAGATATGGTTATCCTTAAATGGATAGTAGTCACTCAAGGAATCAACACAAATAAGTAAATTGAGATAATGACAAAATTTTGGAAGCAAGACAGCTCATGAGTGCCTTCAAACTTGTGATGGAAGGGTATGCTTCTTAAATCATCATAAGGTATATAATACAATTCCGTTTTAATAAACTAAAGAAAGATGATAATGATAATAGATGAAAGGGTTAAGTGTGGTGAAAAGAGTAGGTTTATGACTCACAAATGACATTTTTAACATGAAGAAATAATTTTCAAGGAAATAAACACACAAGGACAACTATTTTAGGCCATTATGACACATTTTAGAGTTGTTTATGGGTTCTTAAATGGCCAAGTTCAATTTTATCTGACCCCAACACTATTTCAACCTCAAAACATGCAAAACACATGCCCTATTGTCATGGAAAGAGGTTACAACAGTCAAGGAGAGAAGATAAACTTGGTGACTTTTTTCAAGTGGTTGAGAGGATTTAGGGACAATTTTGACTCATTTTGGGTACCTTTCAAGCACCTAGGAGTTGTTCAAAGAGCCTTAACTAATAGATATGTTCAAAGCAACAACTTTTCTTCATTCAAACAATACTTTGGAGCATTGGAGGCCTAAAAAATAATCTTTAATCAACTAGACACCCAAGGAAGTTTGACCTAACAAACTCAAGTAATACATGTCCTTCTTGTCTTTATTTCTTTAGCACAAGTTTCTTTATTGTAGCAGGTTGGTGTACATTATAAAACTCAACCTTATGCTCTTTCCTATAGTTAGTTCTTGCTTCTCAAAACCAAGATTGTAATCTAAAACGAATTCTTCCTGGTATTGTAATGGCAAAAGACTCATTTTTCATACTTATGGAAAGTTGTTGTAAACACTTTTGATCAATATAATAATATTTTTTTACCTTTTCTCATTGTTGTTTATTGTGTAAAACACTTGAGATAGTTGATGCAATCTTGTGGTGAAGTTATTAACCCTTTGATTTTGTTCTATTTTCCTTACCTTTATGTAGAAAATATGAACCATTATAGGTCATAACTCGTGTTTAATAGTCAAAGAAAGAGTTTAGGTTGTGATAGCACTTCTACATCCTTCTAAATTCTCATTTACATATTGAGCCTAGTTGTAGAATAAAGACATGAACTATTGAATTGTGAATGTCATGGGCCAAGTTATTGATAAATATTACGTACCTAATGCAACAGTATAGATTCTGAAAAAACTAGTTTGGCGCATCACCGTAGGAGTGTAGTTTTTATTTCCAAACAAGTTTCTTTGTCTTTTCCCAAAAAATAATAGTTTAGGTGAAGTATTGAAAGGAACCAACCTTCTCTAGAGGTTGACCTCTACCATCAAAGACCACACTCTAAGAGGTCATCCCATGTGTCACAAGGCTATCAAGTTCATATGTAGCTTAGTGAAGGGTGCAAGCTTGTGTGATAACAATACCATTGACACAAATAGTGACACCCAAGTGACACTATAATGGTGGTGAGGGATCATCAATGAATGAGTTGAAATGAATTTAAAAAACACTTAAATCTGTAGAAATTTTTTTTTTTTTAATTTTTAGGTTAAGCCCACAATGCTTGAAAGTTCAACCAAATCGATTATGGGCTAGGACAAGGAACCTAAGGCCTCACCAACCCTAGCTATTGTCAGATAGTGTTGACTATCATTGTTGCACCGATTGAAAATAATACTACCATTGATACTTGACTATCCATACATCTCATGCCATGCTTCACATGTGCACTCTTCAAAAGAGAGTTCAATACAATGATAGTCGAGAAATACAACCAAATAGACAACCAACCAACCAACCTCAACCACTAAACACGTGCTTTTATAGAATCAAGTTCACAAATACAATCAAGTGTAAGGTAAAACTATATGCCTCAAAACCATGAGTACACAAAACCATTGGCCCGCATTTAATTTTTATATTAAAATTTCTTAATAGTAAATATTTTTCCCATGTGTAACCCACAAATAAAATATCTAACCAATGTTATATACAACTTTACAAGTGGAACCAAATAAATATTTAATGTGTTTAAACATATCTCTAAAGATGCACCACAAATAGATATTTATTTTACATATTTAAAATAATTATTTTTTGTGTAAGGTATACATCATAATATTCCTAACAATACTCAAATCAACTTCTGTTACCTCCTTTGATTGTGTCTTGACATTTTTCTTCCCGTTTATGTAGTGAGTGGATTTTTCTCCATTCTTGTTAAGGAATACATGCTACTTACTATTGTTCATTTTACACATCATTCTTGTTTTCCCACATATTCTTTTATCTCCTCCTTGGGTTTAGGTATGGTGAAGTAGGTGCAGTGGAATTTATCCATTTCTAATTTTTCATATTTTGGAGTGTCATCATTTGCTTGTCCTTATTTGAACGACCTTCTTTCTCCTCTTGTGGTAGAATATTTGATCTACTCTATTTTATTTAATATAGTTGCTCTACTTTACATATTCTTTTATCTCCTCCTTGGGTTTAGGTATGGCAAAGTAGGTGGAGTGGAATTTAACCATTTCTAATTTTTCATATTTTGGAGCGTCATCATTTGCTTGTTTGTCCTCTTGTGGTAGAATATTTGATCTACTCTTTTTTTTATTTAATATAGTTTCTCTACTTTACATATTCTTTTATCTTCTCCTTGGGTTTAGGTATGGCGAAGTAAGTGCAGTGGAATTTATCCATTTCTAATTTTTCATATTTTGGAGTATCATCATTTGTTTGTCCCTTATTTGAACAACCTTCTTTCTCCTCTTGTGGTAGAATATTTGATCTACTCTTTTTTTATTTAATATAGTTGCTCTACTTTACATATTCTTTAATCTCCTCCTTGGGTTTAGATTATGGCGAAGTAGGTGGAGTGGAATTTATCCATTTTTAATTTTTCATCTTTTGGAGTGTCATCATTTGCTTGTCCCTTATTTGAATGACCTTCTTTGTCCTCTTGTGGTAGAATATTTGATCTACTATTTTTTTATTTAATATAGTTGCTCTACTTTACATATTCTTTTATCTCCTCCTTGAGTTTAAAGGTATGGCGAAGTAGGTGGAGTGAAATTTATCCATTTATAATTTTTCATCTTTTGGAGTCTCATCATTTGCTTGTCCCTTATTTGAATGACCTTCTTTGTCCTCTTGTGGGTGAATATTTGATCTACTCTTTTTTTATTTAATATAGTTGCTCTACTTTGAAGACAACCTACAATCACTCAGAGGTTTACACAGCTGATATTTAAGGAATTTTTACCTCCCATGGGCTACCCTTCAGGTGTACATTGTGTAGAACCCTTCCTAGAGTTCTCTCCAATTGACATGTATGTATAACCAAGGTCTTCCAATGGTGGTCTTTCCTTTATGATCACGGACTTAAGTATTCCTTGGGTATCCTTGTCAAGTCCTCTTCTATCATATCCCATAATTGCTAACAATATCTTGAAGCTTTAATATAAATTCATTAGTTTTTTTTAAGTGGCAAATATTTGCTAATTGGCTAATAGTTGAAATTTGAGAATTAAAATTTGGCTAATAGTTCAAGTTGTAAGGCAACCTAAATCACCACATTTAAATACAAATATTTATTTGTCTTGTTTAAATTGCTAGAACATTTATTTTATTAAAACTTTTTTAACTAAAAAATTTGCCGCAATATTTGATACATGATTAAATCATATTATTCTAAATTTATTAAGTTATTGTAGAGATTTAAATTAACTCACCAACAATCTATCATAATTATTAGTTAGTTTGGGGCCATATCACCAATGTTTAGTTGCCATCATTAATTCAAAATATAATCTTATGGCCTTTGTTGTATTTTGCAAGGTAAAATGTACCCATAGTTTGTAATGCTCATGGGGCTTAGAATTGCTTTTAGGCGGTTGAGAACCCTTGAGATGAATGGTCTAAAAGAAATTTCAATCCCCATGCAAATTACAAATTGTGGGTGCAGTTTAACTCACAACATACAATGAGGGTTGTTAGATTGTACTTTAAATTTAATGATAGAAACTAAATATTATATAGTCTACTCGTTAAACTCATCAATGACTTTCATCCTTAGGCCCCTACTTTTCCATAAAAAAAATTATTTAAAAAAAAAAGGATTCATCATGGTAATTAATGAATTTTTCTATTATTTTTCAAGTTTCACCAAAATTTTCTACAAAAGATTTTAGTGATTTCAAAAAATTGTCAATATAATTAATATTTTTTTTCAGAAAAAGGAAAGATTCGTCAATATAAATTAATATTTTTTCTAAAAAATGAAAGATTCATAAGATCTTATATCTTTATTTGGGTTGGGTTTCTTAAAATTATCCCTAAAATTCATCTTTCACTATCAACTCTTGTTGCATTTGCTCAAAGATTCCAATCAAAAAATCAATTTGATCCTTCTATGATTGCAACTCTTAAATTATTTTCATTAAATGATGCACTTCCTCCTAAAGAGCATTGGTCTCTCCCAATACTTGCTTTAGGCTTTCTTGCATATACACAAGCTACTTTTTGTGATATTTTTGACATTGACCTATCTTGCAACTAGCAACCTACAACAACTTGAAAGAATCTAGAAAAATGGTTATACACAAATTCTTAGTGCTATCAAAAGCTAGCTAAAAATTCTAAAATCGCACTTAAAGCTATTGTGTTACTCCATTTCCCAAATAACAATGAAATTATGATGGAATTAAGAGCTTTTATACAAGAAATGAAGTTTTGAGATGAACAAAATGCAATACAAACAATATATTTATATTAGGAAAATCTTATGAAGGATGAAAAATCCTCTTTGGTAGAGGCATATGTTCTACAATAGTGTATTGTTCAAATAGACAAGTACATATATGTATTATAAATCATGTCAATCATGTTTCACTACTTTAGCTTGTTCAATTTCTTAGACATGTAATCACTTCGACTATCCTCCTCCCCTTCATTTTGTGTTGTTTGCTCTTCTTATAGAGTGCTAGAAGTATCTACATACGCATTAGAAGCCTTGTACATAGACTTCAAAGATACAAGGATGCTTATTCATTTAAAAATCTCATATTTTCTATCAAGGTAATGATGTCATTTTTTACTAGAGGAGGAATTTCATAATTGCCTCAACAAATGTGTAATCACCTCAACAATTTCATAATAACCACTTAACACAAATAGAACCACTACTTCAAAGTTAAATTTGCCCTCCATCTTTCTAAAGTTGTAAGTTTTGCATATGGACTTGATGTAGGAGCATTTAGGTCCACAAAAAAAAACAAGAGGTTATGGTTTCAACTTTCTTTAGTTTTGGTTGTTGTTGCTTCGTGAATTTTCGTCAAGTTGCTTTCTTAGAAGGTTGCTATAGGAAGGATGCAAGTTTCCAATAGATTTTAAATGACTTCTATCTATGCAACAAGACATCTATAGGTTGCTACACACTAAAACAAGTTGCTTCAAGTTAGTTTCTTAAACAAATGGATTGCTTCAAAAATTGCAAGAAATTTGTAATGTGCCACATAGTTGTTGTATGTTGTATGTGTTATATAAGTGTATTACCTTGATGATGACCTTCAATGTCTCAAGATTGTAATAGGAATATGTAGACCTACAAATATTATTTTGAGTTATCTGTCGTGTTGATTGGATAATATGATCATTACTTCATACAATATAATCACTTATCAATAGATGCGCCATGATCTCATACAAACCTCCAACAATTGTTTTGCCTTTTCATCACCAATTTCTTTTCTAAAAAAGATGTTTTTTGCATTTCTAACCTCGACAATAATAAATTATTTTATTTAGTTATATTCTTGATATGTTGCAATCATTATTCCACTTGGTGATTGATTAATGGATTGCGTTACTATTCCTCTTGTTTGTGTACCTCATTGTTTTCTCCTATTTTACTTCTCACATTCCATTGTGGAAACTAATCATACACTTCGGTTGGATATTTTCCTATTTGCTGGGCTATGGATTTTCCCTTCTAATATCTATTCTATTATTCCTTCCACATGGCAAGCCGTTACTTTGGCCATTAGACTTTTGTATCATTGCACAAGCTGTTTGGTTTTTTTTTTTTAATGCAACAACCATTTGCTTTTTCCTTGGGTATTTATTCATTCTTGAGCAAGTGGTTATAACTCTACACAGCATGATTAATACTATTTTTGGTTGATCTTAAATGTTTTCTTGGTAAAAAAATGATTATTCATTTTCTTTTGGGGGAGGTGAGTGACTTAGCTGGAGGGGGAAAAAGAGGGAAATTAGCCTATAATTGAAGAAAGGAAAGAAGAAATTAGGGAAATGAGAGATCAGGGAGAATGAAGAAAGTCATGCTGAGAAGCTTCATTTATGAAATATGTTACTCAAATTTATCTAAATCACTTTAGAACAATGTAATTGTAAAATGTATTTTTGTAATGATAAGTTAATAAATTTGATATATTTATTTAATGTTTCACTAGACTCTTGGTCTAGGTTGAGGTTGCACATAGATTCAAACCAATGTCTCATTTTTTTCAAATTGCATAAGTTTTCAAGAGGACCACAAATATGTAGAACACTAACTTTTGGCACCTTCAAAGTAGTTTTTGGTCCTATTATTGGTTGAAGTGCCTTCATTTAGTTTTCAAGAGGACCACAAATATGTAAAACACTAACTTTTGGCACCTCCAAAGTAGTTTTTGGTCCTAAAATTGGTTGAAGTGCCTTCATTTGATAGTGGAACTTTCTCCTATATCTGATATGGATCATGTTGCTATGGTGTCACTTCTATTGTAGTTTTTGAAATTTTTTATGCTATGATTTTTAGACATATTCTTGGTTTTGGTATGTTGGTATTTTAAATACGAGGGTGGAGTTTTGTTTGTAGTTATCTGATTGTTAAGAAAGTTATGGGATTGTGCCACAATTTAGTTCTTTCATTTTATAATATTAGAAGACTAATCTACTCAACCATAAATCAAAGCAATGATTCATTATTTTGTTATTTTGGATGATATAATATATTTTTCTCATCTTTTTTTCAAAATAAAATCAATAAAATTTAATTTGTAAACCACAATAATATAAAAACACAAGATATAATAAAACATTATTGCAAGCAAGAAATTATTGTTTCTTCCTTGATGATAAGCCCATGAATGAAATAAAATATTAGAAAAATTAGATCCAAAAATTTACTTCATATAGTTAAATCAAATCAACCTATAATATTAGAGGCTATTTTGTATAATATAGATATTGTGTCTTATCTTAAAATAATAAAATAATAATGATAATGATAATAAAACTTGTAGAGACCAATAGGGACACACAAAAAGATAACATTCTATTGTAAGAAAGAAGTTAGAGTTTCTTAACTTGATGAAGATGTCATTAGTTAACTTAAAATAATAAAATAATAATGATAATGATAATAAAACTTGTAGAGACCAATAGGGACACACAAAAAGATAGCATTGTATTGTAAGAAAGAAGTTAGAGTTTCTTAACTTGATGAAGATGCCATTAGTTAACTTAAAGTATTGTATTCAAATTAGCCATATAATATGATAGGCTTACAAATAAATATAATGCTAATTGTTTTCTTTGTACAAAAATTCAAGAATGTTTACTTAAGCCATGAAAGAAGCTAGGCTTACAAATAAATATAAATGCTAATTGTTTTCTTTGTACAAAAATTCAAGAATGTTTACTTAAGCCATGAAAGAAGCGACGTTTCTTAGATCTTGAATGTCTTCCTTGCTCTTTGGAAGCAAGATAAGGAACAAAGTGTATCTGCAATAGAGAATCAGCCATTATGTATCCTACTAATAGCAAGTAAATATTCTTCTAAATTCTTAAAATTGTATAGAAGCCACAAAGATAAATAGGGGTGCACATATACTAAAATATAAAGGATGCATTTCAGTCGAAGACGAAGATGAAGTAAAGTAGAACAAAAGGGAAGTTCTATATCAAACTTCACAGGCATTTTCTCAGTCAACAAATAAAAGATTTTACTTTCAACATGTTAAAAACCATAGTGGAATAAAGAAAGCTCTTCTTAAATAAAGTTCTAAGGAGATTAACCGATATCTTTTAGTGTTCTATTGCAATTAGAGAATAAAATTTGATTCATGCAAGGATATCAAGCAAGTTTTGTATTGTGTGAAAATGTTTTCTAACTATAACATAGAAGCATAGAAGAAAAATGTAACTCTGGTTGAGCTTACTCTTCGGTACTGTAAAGAAAAAGAAGCTCGATAAATTTAGATAATAGTAATGTATATATAATCTTAAACAGTCTAATAATATGCAGAAAGCAAAGAAAATATGCAATATTTTCATTTGGTAAACTTCTTTCAGATAAAAGGCCCAGCACAATGAAAAAAATCACTATTGCAAAAAAACTCAATCGCTCACCAATACATAATGAATCTCTCTTACTTCAGCCTTAAGCATGTGCATATATAAATATAAATAAACACATAGAAAAAAGTTTTATACATCAGATAAAATCATGCAAAAAGATAAACATGAGCGCTTTAAAACATAGGTCAAAATACGAAAAAATCCTGATCACTAGCAAAGTTGACCCATCTTATTATTGAACATGAAAAATATACAACACTTATTCAACAGAAACAAGGATCGTCTCAATTCTTCTTTGAAGATATCTTAATAGGAATATTGTTTGAATCTAGGGAGAAGGTGATAGTCAATGGAATTGTGTATGGATCCCATATTAGTGTAGTAAGGCATGGTAACATTTGATGTTTAGGCAAGATTGTGAAAGAAAGAATGAGATTGTGGGATAAACATTGACACCAAACTGAGTAAAACTCGAAGGATATATTGGATTTCTATTGACAGCGGGTGTGTTATCATGAGTGAAGCAAAATGAATAAAACTAAAAACAATGTATGTACATAGAGACCCAGTATGAAGCTACAAATTGTATCTGGTTTAGAAGAGTGGTAATATGTTGTAGATACCAAAGCACAAAGAGAATTGCAAAGGGTACAAATTTGAAGCTCTAAAATAACTAAACAAAATAGTCTTAGGAAATATTGAAGGATGGAAGACTTTATTGAATCACTTCAATGAACAAGTATATAAGCAATAAGAGCTGGAAGATCCTGATAAGGAATAGAGGAACAAACATTTGATAATTAGGAAACCGAAAAATTGATAAGTTGCAATAAAGAAGAAAGGACTGGGAAAATCGATGAAGCTATGAACTCATATGGTAATAAATATTTTAGTCAAGACTTTTGGAGCAACGACATGACCCATTTTTTTAAAATTGCATTTTCTTGAGCCTCACAGTTGCTGAGAATGCTAATCCTTCTATTAGAATCAACATTCTCTGCCATGCAACACAACACATGAGAATAGTCTACCGAATATTAAGGAATGGAAAGCTTAATTGAATTGCTTCCGTGAACATGTACAAAATAACCAAAAGCTAGAAGGTTCGAATAAACTACTGGCATTGAAGATGCCAATGGTATTTAGAACCTTCAATCGCTGGAACAGCTATGAAGGATTTTCCACATTCTATCATATTTTGGGTTGCTTGGCAAGATAAGTAGCTCAATATTGTGGTTTCTATCATAATCAAATAAAGAGAATTGGACTCTTGTTGATCCTTTCATTGCAAATGTTTTTGTTCTAGCTTTGAGTCTTTTGTAAGGTCTACTGTAAGTGTTTCCACGGTTAACAATATATTGGGCTAATTCTGCTTAGTTTACAATTTCTCCTCAGTTCAAAAGAGCTATGATGCAAAAAAACTTGTGCTAGATAAAATTGTTTTATCTAAACAATTAACTATTAAGATACTCCTACAGACTCCCATGGTTTGTCATTCTAGGACCTGGCATTTTAGTTTTATTTGCATCAATTGATTCAAGCATAACAAATATGTAGCAATAGAAAATCCTCTATTGAATTATCTTCATCTGTTTGGAAAGTTTTAAGAGAACCAACTCATCTTTCTAGTTTGTATTGGAAGAAATTATTTTCATCTAGCGATTACCTCTAGCCTGTAACTAATATTTTTGAAAAAGATTTGCACAGGATTTTATGTTTTCATCCAACATTTGTAAAAATTTCAAAATATTATTCAACAAGTGATAAGTAATTTAGTCTCTTGTGGCTGAACTTGTAGGCACAACATGCTGATTGTCAATCAACGCATATTTATAAGTTGCAAATGTGCAGCAACACACATTCCTTGTGCTCCAATTAATTTAGCTGTCACCAATCACTACTAGCAGAGATTCCTTAATACCAGAAAATGACTATGATTATCTTTACCCTTAGCTATGGTTGGATGGAGTGGTGGGACTGTTAGTTAGCTTACATCATTCATATTGTCATAGCTAAGTTTGTTAGTCTTTAGGATACATATATAATAATTATTTGTCTATGTTCCACGGCGTTTTAGGGATGGGGACAGGGAACAGCAGGGGATACATTTCAGGGACAGGGACGAGAGGATGGTAGGAGATGCATTTCGGGGACGGCAGTCCAAGGGCCATTTTGTGGAGGCAGATATATATATATATATATAAAGAGAGTGACAGAGAGTCAAATGTTCTCTAAGTCAATGAACAACAATATAACAGTAATAATATAACTTGACAATGTTACAATGATGTCAGACGACATCTGCAGAAGCCTGCATGCCAACCACATTCTGAAAAGAAATCGTTTGTTTGTACTTCTCACACAATACCAAACTATGGCAAAAACAACTTTAATACTGTATCAAGAATTTTTAAGTTTGCAACTTTTTTGAACAATGAAATCAGAAATCCAAACTATTGCTATTAAAATTATAACTGTTATATAATTATATCATCAACTATGAATTTGAATCATGATATATTTATTGCTGTTATACTACAGTCATTGTTATCACTTGTCACTGCTGTCATAATTAATTTAATTGCTGTTATAATGCTGTCACAATATATTTAATAGTCTTTTTTTAATTGTTGTGAACTTTTCTTTTAGACATTATGAAAAAATTGTTAAACATTATTAAAAAAATGCTTTTTTGTAGGGGATGCCTAGCCGTCCTTGGGACAGTTCCCTTGATCGCCTTGGGAACATCTAGGCATCCCCTACATGTTTCTTGCAGTCCCTATTTTTTGGGATGCATTCCAGGATGTTTCTGGATTTTCTCATATCAAAGGGACGGCTAGGGGACATTCTCCCGTCCCGAAAAGCCTTAGGGGATGGGGATGGGGGTTTGCAGGGTGGGGATGCATCCCCGTGTAACACAGTTATTTGTTAGTTGTTGGAATTTTTCTATTCTCATGATTAACTATCCTATAATATAGGAGATTTAATTCCTATAAATTAGTGACATATTATTGAACAAAATGAATAGAAGAATAGTATTTTTTATGAGAAATATTTGCAGCCACAGTGTAGCATACTGGAAACCAATATGGTGTCAAAGTCTAGGTTAAAGAATTTGCAAAAGAAAGAGGTCATTGAAAGATGAAATCAAAAGAAAGATCTAAGGAAAGCCAAATCACAAACTTTGCAAGGATGAATGACATTATGATCAAAGGTTTTTTGAAGAGAGGACTGCAGTATTTTATAAGGCCACAAAAGTATAAGGAAAGATCCATAGCTTTTAATAATCATTCAAGCACCATGGCTGTTTGAATATTAATTTTGACTTTTTATGAAAATTCATAGGATTTGAATGAGCGAAGCCCACCACTAGAGATAAGAACTAAGAAGCATGTTTACTCCCGAATGGAATCATTTTAACTTACAGGAAATAACAAAACATAGAACATAACAGAACTGATAGCAAAAGATATTCAACACATAATATGGCCAAAGTGATATTTCTTTATTCACAGGTGTAATGTTTGTACATCATCACTATCCCCCTATTCTCGATACAACAACAATATAAATAGTACCGGACAGTTGGTTAAGACTGCCAACCATCGGCAACCGACATTACTCTCGGGATCTAATTACACTGCCATTATTAACAAAACATAAACAAAGTATTATTTATTACTAGTAGCATATTTGTCGTCTACATTAGCCCCCCCCAAAAAAAAAAGTTGTCTTCCAAATGACAGAACAAAAAAGGGGCTAATTCTGCACAACTACTGAGAGGTAGGAAGGTGAGAAGACGTCCCTGGAGTAGGTGAGGATGTCAAAAGTTGTTGTCGCAGGTGTTCTACTTGCCCCATGCAGAGTCGCAGATCCCACATAGCAACAAGCTGACGCTCCCGACCATCTTTACCATATACACTACCTCCATAATATCCTTCTCTTCCCGTTCCTGTTGTGTCGTAATTGTGGCAATGCATTCCTTCATCTCAGCCAACTCAGTATTCCCGTTATGCTACAAGTGCTTTCTACTGCTCCACCTCCTCGTCCAAGGCCACTCGCAGCTGTTGTTTTGTTTTAGTAAGCTTCTCCTGGAGTGCCAACTCCCCCTATACTGCTGCAACCTTCTCTAGTGCAACTACCTTCTCAACCTTAGCCTCTTTGGCTGAGTGTATTGCACTCTGCATCTAGTAAAATGTCTCCCTGAAGGATCCTTGCAAGATGATCAAGAGTTCGCCTTGGCATAGAAAGTGGCCAAAATGAAGGCAAAAACTAACCAAAACTTTCACAAAGATGGAAGATAAGCTTGTGATTGATCTATCATAAAAAATATACTTTTCGCCTTGGAAAATGTGCCTTAGACCTTAAAATCTTGTAATTTTGTATTAAAACCTCGTACTTGCAGTGACTGCTTTGAAACCCAAAATTGCACAGAAAACTAGGAAAATGAAGGCCCAAATGCACCAAAACTTGGACAACAATGGCAAAGACACCCCCTGATGATTTGACACTATCAAATATGAGTTTTTCACCTCCTAAAATGTGCCTTGGAGACAAAAACAGCACATTTAAACCAAGATTTTGTAAGGGTTGTCAAATTTTTGAATTTTCAAAAATTGAGACAACAGTTGGCTCTGGCTGGGGAACTTCCTTCGATTGTTGGAACGATCGAAGGGAGCAGAATCCAAAACTCTAAGTGCCTTTATTATCCATTGGGCTACAAAGTCAAGCTATAAAGACAGACGACAAGAAGGATGATATGACTAACGCAAAGCAACTAACTGAAAACAAGACAAACTTGTGCAACTGCACTTATTGAAAAAGAAACTGACCTAGCCTAAACTAACTGACCATGGAAACCCTCCTAAATGAAACCATTTACCGGCTCACCAAAGTAGCTGCCTTTCTTCAGCAGTTTGCAATGCCTTGCATGATTGTAGGCAACTTTGTATAAATGGAGGACGAACAAGGGTACGAGAACTTGATGCATGTTAGGGGTAAATAGCTTATGTTAGTAGGAATGATAGTTATAATTGTGTTTATGGTTATGTTGCGTCGCCGAGAGGTTCCTGTTGGGTAGTTGGGAGTTGGTGACGGTTGGCAACTTGGCCAACCGTCGGGTCTATATATTGTTTGGATGGAACCTCGGCAGGGGAGATTATGTATGGATATATTCTGGATAATTCAATAAAGATATAACTCTTTCAGTCTAGTTGTTTATCATTACTACTTATGCTGTGATATGTGAATGTTTTGTTACGTGAATAACTAGTACGTGTGGAAAACACTGTGTTATCTATGAGTGTTACCAACCTTACATTAAGAACTAAACATTTTGGCATCATTGTCTGAACGAACCTG
Organism: Cryptomeria japonica; assembly: GCF_030272615.1. Lineage (NCBI taxonomy): Eukaryota > Viridiplantae > Streptophyta > Pinopsida > Cupressales > Cupressaceae > Cryptomeria > Cryptomeria japonica. The sequence goes on from NC_081406.1 coordinate 342,156,023, forward strand.
GAGATAACCATGGCGGAAGGCGGAAGGAATTAATGGGCCGGCCATTCAACTAGCAATTAATTGTCATGGACAGCGACATGCACGAAGAGAGTACCGCGGAAGAGGCACGAGAGGATCAATTGACGACAGACTTGGTAGAGTTGTGGGATGTGTCAGTCACGTAGTACGTGCAGAGGGAGGCTCAGGAGAGAGCCGTCTCTAAAGGCACGGTACGTGGTGAACTCACCGTCAACACTCCCATCTTTGACTTGCTCGGAAGTATTCCAAGGTAACTCGCTAGAAATCTGATTGCACTTCAAGACCGAAGGGAGGAAACTGCACGAGAACTCCGTCGGCAACAAGTACTCCAAAGGTACAAGGAGCGGAGCCGTAGGGAGGAAGGGGAGAGGGAGGCTAGTCGACGTTGTACCTCTGGCACTCGATGCACCTACGGCCAAACAAGGACAAGCGTACCACTACCACTGAAGGAGTAGACGAGGAAACTGTACGGAGATCTCTTCGCATAAAAGAACAGGTCGAACGGAGACGACGGCTAAGGGAGGTTGCGGACTCGAGGAGCCCGGAGAAACGCAGCAGAAGTCGGAGTGTGAGTCGGAGTCGAAGTTGTAGTCGGGAGAGACAAAGGCCATGTACATAGAAAGAGTTGGTCGAGGTCGCCAGGAACCTGCCACTTCCAGACGTAGCGGAGGAAGATCTCGCCGACCAGGCCCCACACTCGACGTCAAGTGAAGAGGACTCCGGAGCCGAGTCGCAGAGCAACCCGTCAAAATATTCTGAACAAGGAGAGGAGGCGGTACGGGACCTGCACGAAGAGATCGCCACGATTTTTGAAGCAACATTATCTGGCATCAAGAATTTGTCCTTGTCAGAGGGCATCAAAATAGGAGGGTTAGATCCAGAAACTCCGGGAAGGGGGGACTATAGGAGCGAGGGTGAGCAAAGCCTTGCAGACAGGGGTCCAACCAGACCAAGAGCGTACGGTACCTCCCGGACACATAATACCTTTCTGGCATATAGTCACTTCCAAGCACTACATAAAACCCTCTAGGCAAGAACAATGGCACACACCTCGGAGAAACAAAAGCTTCCAAAATTCATGGGCGACGGGTCGAAGGACCCTGTACGGCATTGTAAGACATGCGTGACCATTTGGGAGGCAAATGGCCAGGACGACCAGGATTACTAGTTGAAGGCATTTCCAGCCACTCTACGAGGAATGGCCATTGACTGGTATATGGACCTGGATGCCCAATATAAAACCTCCTGGAACAGTCTGAAGAAGGCTTTCGAAGAGGAGTTCAAACTCCTACGGGACGACAATGAAATTGTGGTGGAGATTTACAATACCAAGCAGGGAAAAAGTGAAAGCGTGCGGGCATATAGTAGAAGGCTGAGGGAACTGCTCAACAAAATGGAGAACCAGCCGACTGATGGCCTCAAGAAGAGATGGTTTGTTGAAGGATTGGTACCATCCCTCAGACGGAAGATGAAGGTGGTTCCCCTGCCCTCGTCTGATGAAGCATACAACCGTGCGATGGATATTGAAAGTGAAAATAAGACATCTCAAGGGAAGCACCGGGTGAGCGATGGTGACAGTACGGATGAAGACATTGATGGGGAGTCCAAAACCATTCAAGCACTTCGAAGGGATATGATGAGGATGATGAAAGAACTAAAGGCTGACAAGGAAGGTGGTAGGGAAGGAAAGGAGCTACGGTGCACCGACTGCAAGACGGAAGGACACACTAAGGGGAGTTGTCCCCGCAAAGCCTTCTGTGACATCTGCCAAGTAATGGGACATTCCATTAAGGAATGCCTGTACAACTTGAAAGCACGGAGCACACAAGTGCTCTACGCCCAACCTGACCAGGTCACACCGCCAGCGACACCTCCGAAGCCGGCAGCAAACTTTGACGCCTCTCCTAGAGGGTACAGAAACAATCGGCGGGGTAACAACATGGCCAATAATAAAACGCCAAGGAGTAGAATTCAATACAACGCGAAGGGACGACCCATGATTCAATGCAGAAAGTGCAACGAATGGGGTCACTTTGCGCGGGAATGTCAAAACGGGGGTGACGCGGGAAGTTTGTTGTGCAAATGGTGCGGTCCAGGGAATCATGAGGACATAGACTGTCCAAAGCAAAAAGGGGTGAATATGCTGGAGGTAGAAGGACCGGGGGAAGGCGTATTGGCAATCACAAGAAAGCCATGTATCCTGACCCTCGCACGGAGAAGAAAAGACTCTAGGAAGCCAGGGCGGATATCAAGCGGGCGATGGCAAAGGAGCGGAGGGCCTTGCACACGGCTGCCACTACACCACTCCTGTCAGGACCGGAGAAAACTATCATTAAGTAGATGTTACAGACCACAATACCCATACGGGTATCCGACCTTCTGCAGACCATGCCACAATTGAGGATGGCCCTGACAAATGCAACCCGTGACACCACCATCGGCCAGGAACACCGGACGATGACAGAACCACATAGTACGGCTCCGGTGAAGGAACATGGTACGAACGCCATGGACCCTATGCTACTCACGGTCAGCATTGGACGAAAACCTGTCGTGGTGGACATGGACATAATGGGACAAAAGCTCACAAACACCATTGTGGATGGCGGGTCTGGAGTCAACGTACTACCGGAGGAAACGTGGAGAAGCCTTGGCAAGCCTGCTCTCTGGCCACCAACATTCCATCTCGTCGGTGCAGACCAACATGGTATCAAACCTCTCGATGCTCTCATGGCACAAAAGGTAGTTATCGGACAACAATTCCTTCTGGACTTCATAGTCATCCCATTGGAAAGAAAAGCGTACGACGCTCTCCTGGGAAGGGGATGGCTGATCATGGCTAGAGCCAATCATAACTATAAGAATAATACACTCTCAATTGAGAGTGACGGTCATAAGTATGTAATCGACCTAAGGAATCAGTTCGTCAGTGGAGAGCTTGCGTCATCCAACTCCGACTGGGAGGATTCAAATAGATGGGAGTGGGGTTCCGAAGGAGACAGGAGGGAAGGAACCCAACGAGGAAGGAGTGCTAGAATTGGACGGATGCTCTAAAGATGGAACTAGTTCATTGACCGGACTCTTCCATTGGCAGATGGAGGACTACGAGGTCTTCCAACCGAAGTGCCACATGCTGCAAATATGCAAGATTGGGGAATCAAGCGGCGGTACGGAAGAGCAGTCATTTCCCCCGAAGTACGGTAGGTACCAAGAAGGGATGGCACAGGTGGATGTCACACCAGCACACCGGTTTGAATGAGATAAACCTACTACAAAGAGGAAATTAAGGGGGCACCTTAGTAAATTGAAGAGAAGAAATCGAAGCAAACTTGGCAACAGGACGAAATTGAGAAGAAGACAAGGATCTGCACGGCCAGGCATAGAAGAGAGATTAAATTCGTACAACGTACGGACTAACCGTACGGATGAGCACGAGGAGGCGTGGAAGGAACCAGTGGTTGATCCATACGGCGTACGGATTGCCCGAACAGAGCCGCGTGAAGACCAAGCATCGAATCCGTATGGTGTACGGATTGTGCGTACGAACGTAGCAGAAGTCTAGGCGAGCAAGGTACAACGAAACATCTCGTACAGTGTACGGTGTACAACGACAACAGAACAATGCACCGTACGGTGTACGACGATCACACCTAACCCGTACGGTTTGTGTCGATCACAACGAACCAGTTAGTACGACGTACGAAATTTACAGCACAGCGTACTGTTGACATGTCTGAAATCGCATTGCTGCAAACTCCATACGGCCAACGCAGAATAGAATAAACTTGTTGAGTATCCTATCCTCTCTTGAGATAAGGAAATCCCTAGTGCTATTTTCTATGTTTGATCAAAGGGGACAACCTCAAGGTTTCGTTTGTCAGGTCTTGACTACAGGATTGCTCAGTGGTTTGATGTGTTTATGCTGGAAACACAAGGGGACTTATGGTAGGATAGGTAATTGCTGGATGAGTTCCCTGGAATTTTGATGGTCTTTCTTATCAAATGATTTCAATCGGGTCGATACTATTTTCAATAGGATTGCAGATTTTCTCGGTAAAAAAGGGGGAAAAAGGAGGGATAGAGAGAGAGAGATGCAGAAAAATATAAATTATTTAACTAGAACAGCAGATTCAGTAAACAGAGAGACACCTCCAAACAACTAGACTAAGCATTACCAGCTATTTAAGCACAATACTTGCATAAATCTAGTGCAATCTTCAAAGGAAAATAGGATTTTCATGCTATCAAATACAACATTAGAACTTTTACATTCATTCAATGGGCATTCAATAACTGAACTAAGCATATGAAAGGTTCAGATTATCCATGCAGAAAGAAAGGCAATCAGCCATTCCCTAATGGTATGAACAGCGAGGATTCTATCAGATGTTTACTTAGAAAATGCTATATAAAGGAAAGAAGCATAACTAAAAAATTCTAAATTAATGAAGAAGGAGACCATGCACTCACAAGGAAACTTGGAAACAGTCTTAACTTTGCATTAAATCCAGTAAATTTTGCCAGAGCTTTTGCAACAATCCAAGAACTTCTTACAAAATGAGGGAAAACCAGTCCCTTAAATAGGCTTCAAAAATGGATGAATGACCAAGATTTAATTTAAATAAGTGGTCCAGATTCATCCATAAAACATGGTTGCCCATACCCATAAATGGGAGGCAAATATCAACAACCACCCCAAAGGGAGTAATAACTACCCAAAAAGGTAATTAGAACATATCCAGAAAGAATCCAAAAAGGTGCATTCGTAAAGTTTTACATTTTAGTTGACTTGGAAGTCAAACATGACCTTTTGGCCAAAAAGTGCATTTTCAAGATTTAAAAGGAAAAAGTACTTTCTAGGAAAGCACTTTCTCTTTTCCATTTGTAGATTCCTTTTCCAAGAACTCATCTTCACTATGCAAATATTCCTGCCAAAGATCACGACCCGCCGCACACTCCTCACGAACATACTCTTGGAATCTGATGCATAATTGGAATAGCAGACTGAAGGGAGGCATAGGAGGATGACGAATTTTATATTGCATGCCTTCGAGATACTGGTCCACGTGTTTCAAACCATCCTTCCAGCTGGAACGATTACGCTCGAAGCACAACATGTCTGACTAGAATTGACCAGCAAAACTTAGGTCCTTAACGGAATAGGTGATCCTATCCGTCCCTAGTCTTTCTTCCCAGTCTAGTCGTATCACTTTATCGGACAGGGCATTTTGCCATCCCGAAACCATTGATCGGAGGATCATTTTGCCGAGTTCTTGCATGGTGTTCAGAATTGTCTCGCACGCATTGTGTTCTTTATCAATGATTTCTCTTGCGTCATTCTTCATGGTGATAGTCCAGTACCATTCCTTAAGAGTGCTGATGTTATGAGGATCTAGGATGGTGGGTAATGTAGGAATCTGGGCATGGGTCCAGAAGAGAGCTCTCATGAGGGTAAGAGTAGTGGCAGCCACTTCATGCATTCTAAGGGATTCCCTTTTTACCTCTAATAGCCGGACCAAGGTGGTCTCTCGATGGTGAGCCATCTCTTTTACTTCTTCGAGGATTCGTTCTCCCCTCCCTTTGATGCCTTGTATCCATTCCTTGACGGCCCTTGCAATGTCCCGTACTCCTTCAAATTCTGTTGTGGTCCTCTGTGCCAATGTTGTCGGGGGAATGTGGGATTCAGAAGCATTGTGTAATAGTCTCAGGAGTTGATCGATGTATCCCTCGGCCTGCTCAGCACGAGCTCGATACATGTCCTTTTCAGCTGTTATCTCTTCAAGTTGTCTGAGCATGTTCTGTACTGAATCCTTGAATTCCTCCTTTTCTTGTTCCTTAGTGGCTCGTCCGATGGGGACAGTCGTGATGCTATAATCCGCCAGTGTAATCTGATCTGCTGGCTTGTCTACAGGCGGGGTGGCAATGTGAAGAGTGTGGTTCCTTTGATCATTTTTAGTCATTCTAGAATATGCCTTGGGCTTTTTCTTCCCCTTAGCTTTAGCTTGGTCCATGCGTGAGAAGATGTCCTCCAAATCAATAGGTGGTTTGGTGGTGGCCTTGTGTTCGGCTCTGGCAATTAACCACTCTTGAGGTACAGCTTGGGTTGATGATATGGCTAAATTTGCACTTTGTTCTTTGATGTTTTCAGCCGACTCATCACAAATTCACAGCTGTTCTGTTACCAGAGGGGTGGAGGAGGTGTCAAGTTCCTTGCTTGCAGCTGAATTTTCTCCCACTTCACTGAACAATTGCCTGGTGCCTTCGCGTGATGGTTGCTTTTCAGTCCTTTCGAGCTCACGAGTCTCCTTTGTCCTTTGCTCTCCTTCAACGGTAGAGTCATCTTTGGCTACATTATGGAGCAGCAATTCATGGCGGCTCTGTTGGGTAGGTTCACGTACTTCAATCCCCTAAATGGAAGGAATTTGTCCTTCCTTAATTTGGTTGCCCGGCTCGATCGATTCAATAGCTCTTAGCTCGGCATCTAGCATGTCGGGTGCGGGAGGATCATCAGTTCCAAACGCATCAATGTCACTCTGAGAAGGCGGAGCAAGTATATAGTCTAATTCTACTACATCGTCGGACGAACTGGGGTCCTGTTGACGTGTATTTTGTACACGACCAAACACAGAATAAAATACCTAAAGATACCTTATCCTCTCTTGAATAAAGTCTCCGAATGCTGAAGATGTCGCGAAAAGGATCAATCGGGATGACTTCAAGGTTCTTTTCTGTAGGATCTCTACGTGTGGATAAGCTCCAGTGGTATTATGTGATTTTGCTAGAATCACAAGGGGACTTACACTTGATGACCTAAACGTCTGATTTGCTTTGAATATTGTTGGAACACAGGATTTTACTAGCTTAGATTTAAAAAAAGGAAAAAAGGACGAGGGCGAGGAAAGGATCTAATTTTGATACTAAGAATGTAGGAGCAATGAATGATCTTTGATGAAATTCTAACTAAGTCTTGTTTTGACATCCCAGGACCATCTCCACAAGGTTAGTGCGATCTTCGAAGGAAAGCTTTATGATGTTCAAATCATCACTACAGGCGTAGACACCATCAGGCTGATGCATATCAATGAAGAAGCAACAATTGAAGTTAAGCTTAAGCTAAATGATTCCAGTTGACTACACAAGGCAAGTCTGCAATCAACAAACTGCTAGTAGTATGGATATACGATTTCACCATCAATCAAACACATTTCTTCCACTCATCTAATAACATGAAATCAAATATGAGAAGTATAGAGACCATGCAAATTGTTGAATCGACCCATAAATTTCACCATTTCTTCAATGAAGTTTTACAAGTCTTTTACAACAACATCTTGGCAACAATCTTTGCCTTCTCTCTCTACTCTACTCTAATTGCTATACTATTAACTAACTAATTCACTATTCTAACTATTCACTCCCTACTTTCTATTATTCTCTATATGCCTTTACAAATGAAGAGTCGGGGCTTATATAGTGCCCTTAATACAATTCAATGGCTAAGATCAATTTGAGATCAATGGCCAAGATTCTACAATGAAAACCCTAATTAGGGTTTGTTACAACAAACTCAATTCTGACCAATGAAATAATTGTATTAATTGGACACAAGTCTTCTCTGGAAAATTCGACCAATGGATAGCTGGGGTAGGTACATCGAAGTTTGTGCCACCTCCCATGAGTTAGGTACATTGAATCTGGACATGCTGAGGTGGACCACACTGACTGCAGAAGTGATGACTGGGATGCCACCTCATCTGACACTTGTAACTTGGTAGATATTCAATTTGATGTTGCTGAGAAGCTAGCTTTAATTAACTCTTCTAAAACTATCTGCTTCTTCAACGAACCCTTGCTCTAACTCCTTTTGTCTTTGATGTGCAGGATGATGATGTACCTCGCCTTGGAATGCTGGATTGGAAGAGGTCGCCCTTGATGATGTTAGTCCGAAGAAGGCCGTCCTTGTCAATGCTGGACTGGAGGAGGTTGCCCTTATCCTTGCTTGATCTTCCTTGATGATACTGAGCTGGAAGAGATCATCTTTGTCTTGGACTGGACCTTCTTTGATGAGAGCCTTCCGACTTGTAGATCCTCCGGGAGTCGCCATCCTGATACCTACACAACATTTCAAAATTAGTCCCTGAGTATTAAAGGGTAGAAAATAAGACTCAAAAGGAAGGTTTAAGATATTAATTAGGAAACTTCATGATAAATCTAGAGTTATCATTTCCTAATTAATTAATCAACACTTAGACTTTTCTAAAAAAAGTGCCCAAAAATCAAGTCTTGAACAAGGATATTAGGATAATTTCGCCATACCTCCACTTGAGTACTTAACTCTAAGACCTTTTGAAAATGATGCAAGAAAAATGGATTTTGCTAGGCAAAGTTTAAATCATAGCCCTTTCTTGGATAAATTGCGCCTCCATTAGTCTCCACACTCAGCAAAATTTCGCCTTCAATCTTCTGGATTTCGCTCCTCAAATTGCTCCTTAATTTCACACTTTAGAAGGGATGAATGAATGATTTGAACTTGAAACAATGCCCCCCTATTATATAGAGCGCTCACCTTCTTTCCATGAGGCCGACCTAGTTTTTTTAAATAATAAAATAAGATAATAATCCATTAAAAAGGAGGCCGACTTGCTTGCAAAAGCCAATAAATGTGCTTGAGCGCTCAATTTGTATTTTTAATTTTAAAAATTAATTTTAGTGCCTCCAAGGTGGATTTTTTAATTATTTCAAGGCTTAAAATTAATTTATTAAATGCAAAATGCTTTTAAATTAATGCGAATTTAAATTTAATTTTCCAAATGTCTCAAATCTAGCAATTTTGGTGATTTAGTGCAAACCGGAGAATATCAATTTTGATCAAGGTTTCAATGAAGTTTGCTAATGATTTCGCCCTGGACCCTCTCCAAGGGTCAGGAGCGATTTTCATAATTTGGCTCAAAATTGACATTTTTCAAAGTTTAAAATCTCTTCAAGGCATCTCAAATAGGTCTTCTCACTGAATTCCAGACTTAGCTCTATCCATCTTAGGAAAAAAAGTGTGATTTTGGTGTTTTTTGCCCTGGACCCTCTCCAAGGGTCAGGAGCGATTTTTGCAACTTTGACTAAAAATCCTCATTTCCTGATCTAAAAACTTCTTCACCAAGCAAGATCATGTTTATGCCTCCAAACTAAGCAAGAAAATCCTCTTTCCAAGTTTTTCACCTTGGACCCTCTCTGAGGGTCAGGAGCGATTTTTTGCAAATTGGGCTCAATTCTCCATCATTTTTCATTGAAACTTTATTCACCACTAGGCAATGTCCTTCCTTATCCATCTCATCCAAATTTGCTTTGTTGTTGCAAGGTAAAATGAGAGTTTTCAACATTTTCACCCTGGACCCTCAGCAAGGGTCAGGAGCGATTTTACCTTTTTAGGCTAAACTGCTCAAAATTTAAGTCCCAAACCACCTCATAAGGCAAAGTTAGGTCATTTTCAAGGCCAGGAACCAGTTAGCAAGTCCATCAGAAACAAGAATTTGTGCTTAGGATAAAGTTCGCCCTGGACCCTCAGCAAGGGTCAGGAGCGAATTCTCTGTTTCAGGCATCATCTCACTTTCCAAAAATTGATCAAAACTTCCCCAGGCAAGAACACACAATTTCTCCTTCAAAAATGCTAACACTTAGTCAAAATTGTGAAGCAAATCTAGTCTACAAGGAATTTCGCCCTAGACCCTCAGCAAGGGTCAGGAGCGAATTTGACATTATCAGGCTCTTGATCTATTTCATTCCTAGTTTGACTTAGCCCACTAGACTCATTTTCTTCACTGACTAGACTAACTGACCCTGACTTAGAAACAAACTGGACTTGACTCTAAAAACCCTTCTAACCTGAGACTTACTCTGACTCCTCTGAAAGGCTTACCTCATTTCAATAATCTCAATTCTTCAGGAAGACACTTAACAATTTTCCAAAATTTGACTGGACTCAGCTTGAATGACGCCAAAAAGGAACCCTTAAGGTTTAGCCCTAGTCCAGGATCACTACTCACTCACTCAAAGCCCTAAAAACAGAGAGAAGAACAAGCAGAGAGAAAGCAAAAACAAAAGCAAAAAGAGGGGGTCCCCATTCTAATGGGGCGATGTGTGAAATGGTCACAACATCTGGCGACACCACTGAGAATGTTCGCGAACATTTGGGAATTAATCCATCTTGAAGAAAAACTCGGAAAAACTCCCTCAATAAAACAAGGAATTAAATAGCACTCACAAGAAGAGATCTTCATATCGAGACAAAGTATTAAGTCCACAGTTACCCATGTGTGTGCAAATGAGTTAATTCCCCTCAACAAGACAATCATGATCTCCAGGTTCCCCTGTGACAAGCTACGTAGTTTATCTGAACTTCAAAAGCATCCTGGATAGAGCCTCGCTGCCAGTCAGACGTCCATAGTCCCGACGAGGTTATTGCCGCAAGCTCACGAACATTGCTCCATTGCCAGCCAGGGGTCTATAGCCCCGATGGAGTTATCCGTATATTCCCGTTAGCCAATTTTGATATTTCCTTTTCGGCTCATTTTCTTTTCATTTTTTCATTTTCATTTTCATTTTTTCCTTTCGATATTGCTTTTTCACTCCATCAATTCTTTTGGCTTGTGAGCAGTGAAGCTCATTGGGGTTTGAGGATTGCGGTGGCACTGAATCCAGATTTTAGATTTTTCACCGATCACAGCTTTGCCTGAAAATCACAACGACTCGGAGATTATAAGTGTGAAAAGATATAATAACTGGAGGACAATAATATCTGAGTCCAATAAGCTAATCTTACTTCATTGCAAATACGGCCTGACTCAAAATTTTATCAAGAGAAAACTTCTTCAAATTTCCAAAAGACCTCATAATTGTCCAAATGAAACAAATAATCTAGCGAGAAGTCAGAGTGCTCCATGACAAAATCGCCCAATTTCAAATGGATACCCCTCAAGACAAACCAACCAACCTAAACTAAGACACCAAAAAACACCTAAACTAAGACCCAAAAAACAAAACGAAGGACAAGCCAAAACAAAGCAAACTAGACAAGCGAAAACGAAAGCAAACTAAACTAACTATGTACAAAGGAAGGCCTCTTGAATTCTAGGACTGGAAGTAATGTTTGAGATACCTCCCATTGACAGGCAATGGGACGTCCTCTCCAGTTAAAGTCTTCAGCCTGAATGCATTTTCTCCTAAAATCTCAGAGATTTGATAAGGACCTTTCCAAAGCCTATCAAATTTGTCATGTTCCCCCTTTTTCTCGTGTGCTTTATCCCAATATAAAACAAGATCTGAGATCCGGAAAGCCTTGACTCTGGCCTGCCAATTGAACCATCTTTTCACAACTCCCTGATGCTTTGCAAAAATTTCCAGAGCTTGATCTCTCTTTTCCTCGAGATTCAATAACTGTGTTAATTGAGCTTGGACAACATCGTTGTCTTCCATGTATTCCTGGATAAACCTCAAGGTCGGGATCCTATGTTGCATGGGGAATACCGGGTCTTGACCATAAACCAGGAAATAAGGTGAAATCCCTAATGCGTTCTTGGTCCTAATCCTATCTGCCCAGAGGGCAAATCTCAGTTGGGTATGCCACTCTCTCGGACTTCTCTCCAGCAGTTTCTTGATAACACTGGGTAGGTTTTTGTTAGTTGACTCAGTTAACCCATTTCCCTGAGGATAATAATTTGATGAAAATTTAAGGGTTATACCGTACTCAAAAGCCCAATTTGAAAATCTCAATGATGTGAAGGCTGAGCCATTGTCGCAAACCAATGCATAGGGACACCCAAATCTTGTGATAATGTTTTCCTCCAAGAAATTAATTACGACCTTAGTAGTGCATACCATGAGAGCTTGAGCCTTCGCCCATCGGGTACAGTAATCAGTGGCAGTGATGATGTACCTGTGTTGTGCCGAAGATGCGGGGTTGATGACACCAATAAAATCCATTCCCCATTTAGCAAATGGTCTTGCTTTGATCACTGGATTCAATGGCATGGTAGGATTCTTTTCTCTGAAGGCGGCGACTTGGCAAGTGTGACAAGTCCTGATATGATTAAATGTGTCTTTGAAAAGTGTAGGCCAATAGTATCCTGCCCTCAGGATCTGATGAGCTGTGGCCAGGTTGGCTCCATGTCCTGTCCCAAATTTAGAGTGGAAATGTTCAATTATTTGTTTGGCCTCATCTTTGCCAACACACCTTAGATATATTCCCTCGTGATTCCTGTGATATAGAACGGATCCTTGAAGCATATAATGCTGACACTTTATCCTTAATGCTCTTTTCTGCGTGGGTGTCATGTGAGCAGGGCACTTGTTGTTGAGCAGGTACGTCACAATTTCCTTGTACCATTCATCTAGGGTGACATCCTCTAATTCATAAACTTGTTGAATTAATCCAGGGCCGTCGACTGCCAATGTCTAAGCTAAAGCCTGTCCTCGAACAAGTTTCATAGGCTGGATTTCAATATCAAACTCTTGAATAATGGTGACCCACTTGCCTCTTCTCTCTCCTAGTTCATTTTGCATGAGGAGGGTTTTTACTCCTGCATTTGGTACTATCGCATAGATTTTGGCCCTTAAGAGATAATGTCTGAACTTTTTAATGGCTTTGACCAATGCATATGCCTGTTTCTCAATATTGGGATATCTGAGTTCTGCATCTTTCAATGGGGTGCTCATAAAGGCAATTGGGTTCTCGTCCTTCTCTTCACTCCTCTGAGTGAGAATAGCCGCACAAGTGTATTCAGAGGCGAAGGAATACAGGTAGAAGGGCTTCATGTAATCAGGACTGATCAATACTGGTGCTTCTGCGATTGCCGATTTTATCTCCTCAAATGCTCTCTTAGCCTGTGTCAACCATTCAATCTTTGTGTCTTTCTTCAACATCTCATTCAAAGGCCTGACTATCTCGGCAAATCCAGTGATAAATTTTCTAACGAAGTTGATCTTGCCAAAGAATGATTTGAGTTCCTTCTTACTAGTTGGCAAATTGATAGTTGATATAGCCTTCACTCTTTCACGATCAATGGAGATTCCCCTTTCGGAAATGACATGTCCTAATAGTTTCCCTTCCGTTACCCCAAATATGCATTTCTTCGGATTGAGAGAAACACCATATCTTTTGCACCTTTGGAAGACTCTTCTTAAATCATCTACATGATCTTCCCTTTTCCTTGAGAAGACTGTGATATCATCCATATATATGATAATGCATTTCCCAATTAAGTCTCCGAAGGCGATATCCATGGCTCTTTGAAATGTGGCCCCGGCATTGATAAGCCCGAAAGGCATTCTTTTGTATGCAAATGTTCCCCACTTAGTAGTGAAAGCGGTCTTGAGTCGATCTTCAGGCTCGACCAATACTTGATTATAACCTGAATATCCATCCAGAAAAGACATCATCTGTGACCCGTTGACAATCTGCAAGTGTATTCATTCTTCTCGACAAGACAATCATGACCCTTAGGTTCCCCTGTGATCGGCTACGTACCACTGATCCTTCTCACAATCAGATGCTGGAGCAATGTCCTGTTCATAGGTTCTCCTAAATTCGGCTGCAAGATGTGCACCCCAAGTTCTGTTAATAATACACTCTTCCTCGGACAAAGTTGGCATTCCAAACTGATTTCTGACTTGATTGATGGCCATTTCACATACTGAGCAAGTAAATTCAGAGTGAGGTGAGTTGTGAATTTTACACCACAATGGTAGCAATATGTTCTCCAAACGCATTTCACCGTTCAAAATGAGCTGATTCTCGATCATCCACAAGAAGCTTATAAGTGGATCTTTGGTTTCTGGGACACTGAAGTTGCCTTCTTCTGTTTCTAGCCTTGGGACATCCCAAAAGAAGATTTTTCCCTGCGCTGCCGATTCCATTCTTGATAAGTACTTCAAGCAATGCATTTCATCATGTTCCTCTATCTCATGGACTCGACATTGCCCTGGTCTTGCAAACTCGGACAATCTGCATGGATAAAGTTGTGTATCTAATCTCCACCAAAGTTCAGGAAAATCAACTTGTTGCTCATCGTGAAATTGTTGCCGCTCCATTGAGAAATCTTTTCTTTTTTGATTTTTTGATTTTTTCTTTTTTTGGATTTTCTATTTTCATCTTTTTTTGGATTTTCTATTTTTCACTTTTTTTTGGATTTTTTGGTTTTTTCTCTTTTTTTGGGATTTTCTGGAATAAGAGAGATCTTGAATATCTCAGATTCAACTTGAAAGCTCAACTAGTTCCAGCTTGCTTCCTTATTTTCGCAAGTCCAACTGACGATCCAGCGATCACCTTCCTTCTCTGTATCACTTCCATCGAGTGTTGAAGATGACTTTCCACTGATCTTCCTTAGATTCAAGAGTTCGCATTCGCTGTCAAGCACTGCTAATTTTGTTGAGCGTGGGAGAAGGGTAAAAAGCCTTAAGATGATTTCTTCAAATGTAATGTGACTTGACAAGATCCGACTTTCAAATGCTCAGCCCTCCTTCTAGCGCCAATTCTGTTGACGTGTATTTTGTACACGACCAAACACAGAATAAAATACCTAAAGGTACCTTATCCTCTCTTGAATAAAGTCACCGAATGCTGAAGATGTCGCGAAAAGGATCAATCGGGATGACTTCAAGGTTCTTTTCTGTAGGATCTCTACGTGTGGATAAGCTCCAGTGGTATGATGTGATTTTGCTGGAATCACAAGGGGACTTACGCACTTTCTGAGAAAGCTGGTCCGTGTTGCTCTTTAGACTACAGGAACAGGATTTTCCTAATACTAACAAATTCTCAAAAAAGATCAAAAGGTAGGGGTTTCAAGAGATGAATTCTAATCTAATCCTAAGAATGACTCAATGTAGGCTAGACTTGGTAAGATTCTACCAATTTCAGTATTGCCAAGGAATTACAACTTTACTGGAATTGATGCGATCTTCTAAGGTGATTAGTGGTTTTCAAATCATGAAGGATTATGGATACTATCATAAAGATACATATCAATATTTCAATGATAATTGAATGTTCAAGCAATCTCAATATCTCCAGTTGACCACACAAGGCGTCCTTACAATCAGTAAGAAGCTAGTGGTTTGGATATGAATCTCACCAAAGATCAAGCACAACACTTAGTCCTTCAAACTTAAATACTACTTTGACTGAGAATGATTCAAGAAGATAAACAACCATGAAGATAGCCACGAGTATTGCAATAAAACACCATAACTTCAATATTTTATTGATCTCAAAGCCAAATGGACAACAATTGTTCAAAATTCCTTTTTCACTACTCAATCTTGCTACACAATAACTTTCTTCTCTCTAAGCTCTTCTAATCTCTAATACCTAATCCTCTTCTCTTATTTCTAATTTTCTAATAACAAAATGAAAATGAGTGAGGGTATATATAGCATCCTCAATTACAATGAACGGCCCAAATCAAAAGAAGATCAATGGCTGAGATTTTGACACCTAAACCCTAATTAGGGTTTGTTACAAAAAGTCCCCCTTTTAGATGAACATTATTAAATGCATAGCCAAATATTTAATTGGCACAAAAATCGAGGAAACATAGACCAATGAGAATTAAGATGCCACATCATCCTATAACAACCTTTCTTCTAGAACCTTGTTTCCTTTCCTATGCTCTTTCTTAGCATATCCAGTGAATCTGGACACAATTCCTTCAATCTCAGCAATAGGAATCTCAGGAAGATTCTTCATTCGTTCCTCCAAGTGAATGACTTGATCAAAAGAAGTGAGAAGAGTTGTTTCCCATCCCGGTCGAGTTCTTTGATCTTCTCAATTAGGAGCATGGTAGTGAACATCAGATCTCGTTGCTCATCTGTGATGACATTCTCCTCTTTGCAAAAGATGACCTTGATTCTTTCTTCCAACTCTTGAATGTCCACATCTGTCTCAATCTCGATCCGCCTGCCAAGAATGGTACACAATACCTCAAACACCTTATCCTAAATCGGATGGATGATACCTTCAACTTGACTGCATTTGGTGCTGATGTCTTCAAAAAGGATCACTTTCATTTGGACCAGAGCTGACCACTGTAGGAGGTTATGAGTTCCTCCATCCATTATCTTTTCTTGTGCTAGGATCCGTCTTGGTGTTTGCCTTATTACTTGCAGGACAGGAATGATAACATCTCTAGTGTGAGCGAAAGCGGCTACAGTTATCAATAGATTATGGATAATCTCAAGGACCTGGATAGCTCGATGAATTGTCTTCATCATTCTTGTTGCAAATTCAACGGCTACCGTGTGGGATTTATCAATCCAAGAGCTCATAAGCTGAACCAAACTTTTGACCCTTTCTGCTTCGCCAACTGATTCAAGAGGAAGTGCTTGTAAAGGAGATACTGCTAGATCCTGACATCTCAAGGGCTGATTGAGATGACTAAAATAGCCTCTCCAAGCATCGACCTCTTTCTCAAGTTTCCTATTCTTTTCCATTTCTTCCTTGAGTTTGTCCTTAAGTGCTTCAAACGAATCGGTTGCCTCTTCCATTGCCTGTTTAGTAGTGAGTGGACCAACCTCAAATGTTTCTAAGTCATACTCATCTACAAGAATTTCGCCATCATACTTGTCCACTACTGGTGTAGCTATTTGCAATTTCCTGGATCCAGTTTCATCCCTTATCACCTTGGACATCTTTGTGGCCTTCTTCTTTTCCGTTATTTCTTGAGAATTTCCTATAAGGCTTTCTAAATCAATTACATCTTCTTCCTCTTCAACCACAATCACCCTTGTCAGCCTCTCTTTTAACCAATCTGGGATGGCGGATCTTGTTTCTCTAATTTGTATTTCTTTAGGCAATGGTTCATCTTCTCGGAGAGGAGATGTCGCTTCATCATCATTTCTCTGATCTTCCTGTAGCTCATCAATTCGGGGAGATTGACTTGATGAATGTTGAGGTGTTTGTCCCTTCTCTGGCTTATCATTTTGCACCATGGATTCCATAGATTCATCAACCTCAGGTACCATCTTCTCTTGACCTTCAGCTTGACTTGCCTCCCTTTCATGTCGAGAAGATGTGCTTGATGGGCGATCTCGATTGGCCTCTTGCTTCTTCTTGGAAGATTCTCTTTTCTCGGGTCTTTCTTTCCTCTTTGCGCCTCTAGGATGAGAAGTGTCCTCACTCACGCTTGCTTCTCCTTCTTCTGGTCGTGCCTCCAAAGTAAAAGTCATTGGTACGTTCTGCTCTCTCAACTTCTGATGTTGTACATCCACCCATCTGCCATTATCTTGGGCCTGATCAGCTACTCTATAAACTTTGCATTTCCTGATGAAATCTAAAGGTAGCCTGGAATGCATCTTTCTTTTAACTTCTAAATCACTTGAGAGATTCATCCAAAAGTCTTCCACTTGAAACTCATGTCTGTACTTCTTACCAACTGTCTCCTCCATATAACCATGAGGATCAAATTTCTCCCGCGAGGCAAAGAATGTGAACGAATACAAGGCTAATTCCTTCTCTGCATCCTCCGAGGCTTGAGTGTTAGGACATACCTCAACTGAATTCCCTAATATGATGGGCACGGGAATTCCATTTCCATGCTTGTGTCTGGATACCTTTGCATAAGCTACCAACTGTCTAGTTACCTCAAGTAGCACTATCCTGTCTGTCGGATACCTTGGCAACATGTAGGGAGGTGAAGGGCACCCATGAACTCTGATGTATGTAAACTTTTGAAACTGGATGAACCATGCACCATACTTCTTCACAAGTTCTTGTGCATCCAGAGATAGTCGATCATGAATTCCACCTTGCAATATCCTAGTGATGTTCATCGTGAAGGTATCATTGACTAACTTGTAGTCACTTGTAGGTGGATGATGCAGATGAACATAAGAGTCACAAACTCTCACTTCTCCGGGTCCTCTTCCAATCACTCCTCTGTGAGGTAGCCCAGCATACTCGAAACTCCTGATCAAGGCATATATGACATATGAGCTCATATGGAATGATTTGGTAGGCCTAAGTCTTCTCAACTACACATCCAGACTATTGCTAATAATTCTGGCCCAATGAAGCATTCCTTTTCCTTGGACTATCACTTGAATGAAGAAGAACATCCACTTTTCGAAGTAAAAGGCCTAAGGAGCCCCTATAACTCGATTGAGCAAAGTTATCAAATCTTTGTACTCCTCCTGAAAGTCGATCCTATGCGGTGTGTTGGGAATCTTGTTCAGGCGAGGCCGACTTTTGAGCAACCAATTCTTGTTGATGAGGTTCAGACAGGTGTCGGGATCATCTTCATACATTGACTTGGCTCCTTCTAAACTTTTGTAAATCATATCTTTGTGCTCTGGAAGATGAAGAGCTTCACTTATAGCCTCCTCTGAAAGGTAAGCTAAGGTGTTCCCTTCCTTGGATACGATCGATCTTGATTGTGAGTCATAGTGGCGGGCACACTCGATCATCAGCTCATGACACTTGACTGCTAGAGGGAAACCTGCTGCCTTGATGATGCCACTTTCAATTATCTTCTTCGCAACAGGTGATAGCTTGCCAATGTAGGGGACCTCTCGAAACTTCTTCAAATTGAAGTTTCCCAAGTTGGTACCTCCAATATTACTCCATTTGGACACGATCCTGGTCTCCAATTCGTCATTCTTCTGATCTTCTTTGATGAGAGCCGGGCGACTAGTAGATGCTCCTGCCTTTGGAGTCGCCATCTTGACACCTACACAACATTTCAAAATTAGTTCTTAAGCATTGTATCTTGAAGTATAGAGATTAAGACTCAAAAGGAATATTTAAGATTTTAATTAGGAAACTTCATGATAAATCTAGAGTTATCATTTCCTAATTAACTAATCAACACTTGGACTTTTCTAAAAAAAGTGTCTAAAAATCAAATCTTGAACAAGAATGTTAAGATAATTTCGCCATACCTCCTCTTGAGTGGTAAACCCTAAGAAATGATGCAAAAAAAAATGGATTTCGCTAGGCAAAGTTTAGATCAAAGCCCTCTCTTGGATGAATTGCGCCTCCTCTAGCTTCAAAAGAATAAACTCCACCCTTTTTGGCCTTCAACACTAAGAAGAAATTCGCTCCAATCCAGCTCTATTTCGCACCTCCAATTAGCTCTCCAATTTCACACTTAAAAGGATGATTGAATGATTTGAAATGTGAAACAAAACTCCTCCAATATATAGAGCGCTCACCCCTTGCTTCCCCTAGGCCGACTTGGCAAAAAGGAGGTAAAAACATAAATAAAATCCCAAAAAAAGGGGCCGACTTGTATAATAAAAGCAAAATAATGCCTTGAGTGCTCACCAATCAATTTTAATTTAATAAAAAATTAATTTTAAATGCCTCCAAAGCAAAATTTCGATTTTCTCAAGGCTTAAAATTAATTTATTAAATGCCAAAATGCTTTTAATTTAATGTGAATTTAATTTTAATTTTCCAAATGCCTCAAAATTAGCAATTTTGGCGATCTAATGCAAATTGGAGAATATCAATTTTTAAAACAAGGCTTAATGAAGTTTGCAAATAATTTCGCCCTGGACCCTCTCTGAGGGTCAGGAGCGATTTTGCAATTTTAGCCTTGAATACTTCGCATCTTGACTTGAAAATCTCCTGGAGGGTAAATTGATATCCAGTTAAGGTGTTGCACTTCAAATTTTGACATTTTGCATGAGAAATTTAGGTGGGAATGTGGATTTCGCCCTGGACCCTCAACAAGGGTCAGGAGCGATTTTTCATTTTTTAGCTGGAATCCACCTCAGCTTGATTGTTGAACCCTCTAGGCCACTCCCAAAATCCATTTCCTTGCACTATAGAGTTAATTCATCAACAATTTTGAAGGAAATGATGTCTTTAGAGGAAATTTCGCCCTGGACCTTCAGCAAGGGTCAGGAGCGATTTTCCTAATTTTGCTCAAAATTAGCATTTTTCATGCGTCCAAACCTTTGAATGATGTTCAACCTTCCATCCAAGAGACCCTGCACATAAAAACTTAGCCAAAATTAGTGACAAATAGGCTCAAATAAGATTTTCGCTCTGGATCATCAGCAAGGGTCAGGAGCAAAATTCACAATCTAGGCTAAACTACTCAATCTTCAAGTTTCAAATCACTTCACAGGGCAAGGTAAGATCGTTTTCAAGGCCAGGAACAAGGTTTCAAGCTCAAACAAGGTGGCAAATGAAGTTTATAATGAATTTCGCTCTAGACCCTCTGGAAGGGTCAGGGGCGAGATTCGCTTTGGACCTCCTGAGAGGGTCAGGAGCGAAATTCGCTTTGGACCCTCAGGAAGGGTCAGGAGCGAAATTTGACTTTTTTGAACTCTCTGTCAGGATAATTTTATGGAATATAACATTTAAGTATAAGAAAGAAGAAAGATTATACTTTAAGTTGTATTCCATATATACTTTCAGGATGTTTGAGAGTGGTTTCAGACCTCCAAGAGCTATATTGCAAAATCTAGCTCTTTTGGAGGATTTTCAGTTTTCCAGACTTAGTCAAATTTCAAGATCAGGACATTCCAGACTTAGCCAAATTTTAGGATCAGGACATTCCAGACTTAGCCAAATTTCAGGATCAGGACATCACTCAAGCAGGACCTGCTATCCAGGTGATCCCCTTGGCAACACTCAAAATGCAAAGGCTAACAGACAAAACCCTAAAAGACCTAGAAAACAAACCCAACTTCAAAAGCAAAAAGCAAGGGTCCCCATTTGCAATGGGACGATATGTGAATACGTCACAACAGGTCCTTTGACGATGAAGTGACCTCTGGTCTTCTTATAAGAATCTTTTCCCTTCTTGTTCTCTTGGACGTCCGAGTCCCTCTGCAAGCCTTAGCCTTCTTTCTCTTCTCGGGTTTTTCAATTTCTTCCCTAGGTGCACTGGACGTTCCCTCATCTTCGGAGGACTGAGAATCGAGGCTGCCCATTAAGTGGTAGGTGAACTAGACTCCCTCATGAATTAGTCGCTCAATCTGCTGATGCAACCATTGATCTGTATATCTTGCTGGGGCTGCCATGACTGCCTCAAAATCAGTGATCGAGTCTTGGGACCAATCAACGCCTGGCAAAAGATGCCTTACTGCCTCAAATTCTCGGACCTGGAGGCAATTTCCTGAATCTGTGAGTTGATCTGGGACTCGACGATATTCATAGAGTCGCATCTACTACACACTCAGCCTGGAATATTCACGCCTTCGGACCTCATAGTCATCGGAGCAATTTTTCCAATAATCTTCAACTAATTCCTTTGCTCTGTACCGCCTGCCATAGGCTCTCTTTGCCAGATTATCGTGATTGAAACATTTCCTCGGAAAATGCTCTTGCAGGCCATATGAGGCTAGCTCTGCAAAAGATTCCTCTGCTAGGGTGGGGGTCTTCAGATGGACATCCTGGTTGCCTATAATCATGGGGAACGCGAATCCAGCCTGCTTCATGTCTCTGAGTAAGCTGTCAGTCGGACACGACTGCCTTGCGACCTCCATAAAAACTATCTTGTCGGTTGGGTACCGCGGAAGTCGGAGAGGGGCACCATCAAAGCCCGCTATTCAGATATAGGAGAACCTTGAGAAATGGATGAACCAAGCTCCGTATCTCTGTACCAGAACAGTAGCTTGCTCTGAGAGCCTTATGTGTAATCCTCCCTGCATTAGCCTAACCAGGCGCATTGTGAAGGCGTCATTGATGCGCTCATATTGACCAACTGCATAGGCCGGGCTGTTCTTTTCTCTTTGGGCTATATCTTGATAATGCAGTTGTGGGTAGCAATCATACACCTTTACCTGACCAAGCCCATTCCCGATTTGACCTTTCATTATTAAACCTGGCAGTGGCTGGTTCTTGGTGAACATGTAGACCAAATAGGAGGTCATAGTGAAGTATTCCTTTGTTTCAAGTTTTATCAGCTGAGTGTGGATGTTGTCACTTATGATCTGGGCCCAGTCAAACTTGGATTTCCCAGCGAAGACTTGCTCTGTGAAGTAAAACATCCACTCTTCAAAGTAGTTGGATTGGGGAAGTCCCATAATTCTGCTGAGCAGTGTGACCATGTCCCCATGCTTGTTGTGAAAGTCACTTCTTGGGGTCTTTTTCCCAATTCTGACGCTTGGAGGCCTTCTCTCCTTGTACCACTCTTCATTCATTAGTGTTCTGCACCTGGCGGGATTCATATCATACACCACCTGTGCTTCGTCCATAGTTGTTGTTGTAGGGTTGTTTGGAAAGGGAATGTCAAATGCGTCACCAATGGCCTCAGGAGTGAAGTTGGCCCAGGTCATGTTCTCGAGGAGCACCAATCTGGAACCTGGCTAGTAATGTCAGGCAGCTTCTACCACTAACTCATAGTTTTGTACTGCTGGAGGAAATCCCGCTTGGGCGATGCCACTTTCCACCATCTGTCTGGGCTTGCCATATGCGTTAGGAGAGAAGACTCGATTCCTGAAATCTTGGATATCAATATGGCCTAGGTCAGTATCACCGACACTGTCCCAGACACTCTGAACTTTTGACTCCCTCAATCCCCCTCTTTGGTATTGATATTTCATCCTTTCAACTTTGCGTGGGATATCCGATTTGGATGCTCGCGATGTCTCGGCTATAGCGGGCGTCCTTGATGATTCCACCGCCGATTTAGGCATTTATCCTGCACAGCTGGACGTGAATTATGAGGCGATATAAAAGAAGTAAGGCGGGTTAGATAGAGAATATGCCAGCATTCAAGGATTAATTCAAAATTTAGATTGGAAATAGTGTGATATTGCTAGCTGAGAGCCTGATTGATTTAGAGCAAGATATTTATGAAGCTTTTGATCACGAACTTATACTTAAGGATTATCTTGGTTAATTTTCAAAATGGACAAAGCTGGAGAAACTTTCCTAAGCTTGAAAATGTATTTTCTAGCTGATTCCTAGGAGCAAATTCTAATTTTGATTGCTTTGCATGACGCTTTAATAATCGGAAAAAAGATGCGAATTTTGAAGATTTAAGCACTTTAATCAATTTTGCACAGACATGCATCCAATTTGTAAATATTTCAGACGATCAAGCGAGACAAAGTGTACTTACCTGATGAAAATGGACGGCGAGCAATTGCCTGATTTGCTGTGCAAAAAATGAATGGATAGCTCTGCAAATTCTAAATGGGAGGGTCTACAATTTTGAATCCCAACGGTTAACTTTCTAATTCAAATTTTCACGGCTGCGGTTTAAAAGGAATTTGCAATTTTGAGTTTTAGACTAAGTGACTTTTTACCTTAGATGAAACGGCAATCTGAACTTGAATGTTTGGAATGGTTTATGTCAGCGTTTTTACTTTGGATGCAAATTATGCTAAATTGGCTCCGTATCTCTCTTTAACCCTCACGCGATCCCTTTCTCACGCGGTTTACCCTAACTTCAGCGGAATGAGGGAGCTTTAAAAACTTCAAATTCTATGCAGCTTCATCCTCCAAATCGCGAACTTCGGAGCTATGGGGGTTTTTGCAAACTTCTAAACTTCACGCTTCGTCCCCAAATCGCGAACTTCGGATGCTTTCGCGCTGTGATCTTCGGAGGGATGGAAGATTTTATCAATTTTGAATTCCTTATATTTGGCCTATGCGTCGCGATTTTGATATTGATGGCGAATTTCGGACCATTTTGGGTTTTCGGCAAAATTCACCCTTGCTTCTTCGCGTCTTTCCTCTAGCTCGCGACTTTGGGGATATGGAGGCCCTTTGAAACTTAAATTGTGTTTTTTAAAACTTAAGTGCGAACTTCAGATGCCTTTGTCTTTTCGGACTTTTAATGTTTTTTGCCATTTTAAATAAACTTCGGACCATTTGGCACTTTTGCCAACTTTTGCAAATTTCGGACCTTTTGGCACTTTTGCCAACTTAAGCAAATTTTGGATCTTTTGGCACTTTTGCCAACTTTTGCAAATTTCGGACCTTTGGCACTTTTGCCAACTTTTGCAAATTTCAGACCTTTTGGCACTTTTGCCAACTTTTGCAAATTTCAGACCTTTTGGCACTTTTGCCAACTTAAGCAAATTTCGGACCTTTTGGCACTTTTGCCAACTTTTGCAAATTTCGGACCTTTTGGCACTTTTGCCAATTTTCATCTTATGCCTATTCAAGGCGATTTCATAATTTTGAACAATCTCTTGGAATTTGTGCCCGAGGGCTAGACTAGCCTAATGGAATCACTGGCTTCTCTTCTTTCAACATCATCACTTTACGGACCAGTCGGGCGAAGATGAAAGGCCCAAAAAAGGGAAGGGGGGACCCTGTCGGCGACAGGGAGCGTGTGCAACGCACAACACGTACGACAATCACAGCAGAATAGTTCGTACGGGGTACATTGCAGACCGTACGGCAAGTTGAGAAGTCTATACAGCAGCGTACGATTGTTGACGCAGAGGAGGAGAAGACTACATGGACAGGAAGAAGAAGACCGTACGGCACCGTACAGAGGCCGACACAGGGAAGTCCGTACATGCAGGGAACAAGCACATATAAAAATTGAAAGCATTTGTTGGAAAATTCGTGCCATCCGTATAGAGTTATCTGCAGAGTTTGCGAAAGTTGAAGAGGTTGTACAGTCAGGAGAAGGAAGTGTACGGACCAATCCGTACAGTGGAGAGGCAGCAGCTAGTATAAAGGTCCGTACCAATTGGCGAGTCACACTGGCAGACCAAGGACGAGAGAAAGACAAGAAAATAGGGCAAAACAGTTGCAGCACAACCATGACAGCTACAGATCCAACCAGCAATAGCAAGAAGGCCAAAATCAGGCCAAAAGTGCAGAAGGATCCAGAGGGGATCACGGCGGAGAATGTAGCCTTTAAGAGTGTGACTGGCAATGAATGTCGTTCCTGGTGGGAGGAAACTTCCCCCGACCATGTGATAAAGGATTCCCTTAGAAAAGCTCAGGTGGACCATGCCATCCAGATGCCCACATTTAACATCAAGGATTTTGAGCCAGTGTTGCGGACTATGGTATCCGGATACAACCCACAAGAAAGGGCTTCCATTATTCAGTTCCAGGGATGCATCTGCAGCGAAACCAATCAAGAAGCTCACCAAGGAAAAAAATAAATGGCTGATGGATTTGGTATGCAAGGATGACCTCACAGAGGAACAATGGAAGAGTGCCTGGTCGAACAGTAGGGGGTTGAAGCGTGCATTTATCTCACCAGGAGAATGGAGAATGCTGATGGACTTGGTAAAAAGTCGCCTCACAAGAGCCAGTCATGCATCCGACATAGCCGTCTGGATGATAGGGTTAATGAATGGGATTAAGTGTGGTAAAGTGTACAACTGGGGGCAACTGTTGGCGGAAAGAATTCATGATTTTCTAAAGCTGGAACACAAGACATTCTACATGTGCCACCATGCCATCAGCCTATTCTTGGATGACGTACGCCTACAAGTACCGCGATAAATGTGGGGAACCTTCGAACCGCACGGACGGGTGGAACCTAATAAGCCGACCATGTACTACTATGCCCATTTGGACACACTGGGTGACACCGCACAACCGGCAAAAAGGAGGAAGAAGTTGGACGCGTCCGTAGAGGTTGAAGATGTCAGCAGCACCGAGGATTCTGAGGAAGAAGCAGAAGAGACTGAGGAGCAGGAGAGCGGCGATGAAGGGTTTCGTATGGCACCACACAGCCGTAGAGGATGAAGGGGAAGCAGAATCACAGCAGCCGGAAGAGGAGGAAGGGGAAGATTAGCATGGAGGGCTTCGAGCACAATGGAAGAGCACGAGGGTGAAATTCACACCCCCAAAATTATCCTCGGCACACTTGGTACCATAGGAAGCACTTATAGTGGCCAGTCCATTGGGGGACGTACGACCAATAGGAGTGTTGTTCCGAAAAATCAATGAAGGAGAACCACTGGCACAACGACAGGTGTCACTACCACAGATCAGCCTAGCTGTACTTGTGTCGGAAGCCAGGGACGGTACCAGTATGGGAGGTCAGACAATGGCAGAGGAGGCCGTATTAGGGAAAAACGAGGTCGCAGTACAGGGAATTGGTACTAGTACAATAGGTTCAGGTACTGGTACGACGAGCACTAGTATGGTACCAGTAGGAACTAGTATGATACCGACAAGAACTGGTACGGTACGGTACGGTACCAGCAAGAACAGGTACTAGTACACCAGGTGCCAGTACGATACTAGCGGAGAAAGATGAGGCAGGGGATGTGAGGTCCAGTACGGTACCTCACAAATGGAGCAAAAAGATAAGAAACTGTTGGAAGCTGCCCACATGGTAAAGAAGGCACGAGAACGACAGCTGCTAGTAGAAAAGAAACTAAGACTTCACACTGGACAACAACCTTCTTCTCCGGCCACTACAGGGATGCCTCCTCCCTCTTCTCGGTCCTAGTTTATGTTTTGTATTTCAGCTCCTATTGTCTTAGTCGTCTGGAAGACGACTACTTTTTGGTGGGGGGCTAATGTTAGGGGTAAATAACTTATGTTAGTAGGAATGATAGTTATAATTGTGTTTATGTTGTGTTTATGGTTATGTTGCGTCATCGAGAGGTTCTTGTCGAGTAGTTGGGAGTTGGTGACGGTTGGCAACTTGGCCAACCGTCAGGTCTATATATTGTTTGGATGGAACCTTGGCAGGGGAGATTATGTATGGATATATTCTGGATAATTCAATAAAGATATAACTCTTCCGGTCTAGTTGTTTATCATTACTACTTATGCTGTGATATGTGAAAGTTCTGTTACGTGAATAACTGGTACGTGTGGAAAACACTGTGTTATCTGTGAGTGTTACCAACCTTACATTAAGGATTAAACAATGCAACACTTCTTGGAAAAGATGAGCAAATTCACCTTCCTCTTGAAATGAATCATATGTACTGCTTCTCCAAAGTAGATTTTTGAAACCAAATTGCTCTTGTTTACCTGAATATGCTTTTTTGTCTTCTTTCTCAAGTATATCCTCAAGCTCATGTACAAGTGGAACCTTTGGCTTTCCATTAGCCTCCAACCAAGCAAGATGTCTGATTCGACATCCTCTTGATCGTACATAGACTGAATCTTTCTTACCAGTTGCAACTTGAATAACTGGTTCTTCAACCATCATTACCTCAAGCTGATCTGAATATTTCTGCTCATGAGATTCAAATGAAAGTATGACTGCACTACATACCTTAGTATGTTGTCCATCATTTTCAGACTTGGGAAAATCTGAATTATCTATGACAAGATCCTTGTCAAGCTTATGGGAAGTTCTTTCGTGCAACACATTCAAGTTCATGACCTTGAAAAACAAATGCTTTATTTTCAGCTTGGCTGGAACCTTCATGCACGTACATCTTTTCACATCTAAAGACATGATTATTCTCATTCACTTTGACTTCGATAGAATGAATTTTATCCTTTTTCTTATCATCAACAGTTTTCTGAGACTGCAAAAACCAGAATTGGGAGTCGCCGGCTATGTCTGCTTCCTTTTCCTGGAAGAGAATAGCAAGATCACTTTGTTCAGATTCGGAACCTTTCAATGCTGCCTTTATGAATGGTGTCTCGAGAGCAAGCTTCTTTGGTGATGAAAGAAGCTCGTGTTGATTCCTTGCAGCAGAATTATGAGTAGCATCTAGTAATGACCTCCTTGGAACATTGTCACGAGAAATGAAGAACATACCTTGAGCTATTTGCTTTTTGAGAGCAAGCAACTCACTTGCCAGCCTTTGCACCATAGAATTTGTCCTTGTGATTGAAAGAGACAACTTTGAAGAAGGGCTTTCTTCAGATTCATTTGATTCAATCCTTATTTGACCGGCAAGAATGAGATCATCTTCAATTTCTATCGCCAAGGTTTGCATAGCTGTCAGAGTAGCTGGAGATGCTCTTCTTAACAGAAAACTGACCTCAGGCACTTGAGGATTGACAAAGAAACACTTCAAATTCTCAGCTGTAGGTTGAGTAGCATCTTGAATTCTTCGTGTCAACTTGTTAAAATAAGCAATGAATTCACGCATGGGCACATGAGATGCCTTCTTCATTGGATAAGTTGAGCGAACAAAACATGAGCATCTTCAGGAGATTTAAACCTTTCTTCAAACTTAGATATGAGAGTAGCCCAATTTGTGATGGTATGTGGTGCCAGATGATAAAACCAATCTGCAGCTACGCCTTGAAGTGTCTCCACAAATAGCCTTACAGATACATCTTTGTGTTCAACACCGTGAACACCGCATGCAATGTAGAAAGCAGATATGTGCTCGTCCGGGTGTTACTGTCCATCTCCGAAGAACTTGGGAAAGTTCTTCCTCGAACCATCAAAAAGAGCATGTAATGGCAGAGTCAGATTCAATGGACCAAAAGCATTCCCCCAAGGAACTTGGACAGCCATTTTACATGTCCTTAGTGAAAGCTTGAAAAATTACAAGAACAAAAATTACAATGAATAGGATGCCGGTATCCTTCAACCAAAAGCATGAGGCCTTTGGATGTGTATCGTATCCCTAGCAGAGTCGCCAAAAACTGTTGGTTGAAAATTTTGTACACCTGGGAGATGTACAAACTTGTGGTTTCAGCCACAGTGTGTGAATATAAAACTCTCCTAATTTAGGGAAGGCTCCCCCTTTGCTCTCTATTTCAACAATTCAAAAATAACTCTAACTCTAAATCTATTCTAAATCTGGGTGAAACTCTGTCTTGTTCTCTTTTTTCAGAAAACACACTTAGTCTTTTCTCTTCTTTCAAAAAAGAATCACAGCTGAAAGCACAAATGATTAATGAAGTAAACTAAATAAAGAAGCAAAGTTTCCATAAAGGCACAAAGTCCTCCGTTGCTTCTCTGGGACGGGAAAACAGAAAGAAAGCTCAACGTCTTCAACTATCTACTCTCCTATCAACCTTTTTAGATGATATTCTGGTAACCAAAAATAGTATGTAGCAACTCAAAGTCTAACTACATTGATGCACCTCTTATGCACAAACATAGAAAATAAAAGTAGCACAAAGTTTGCAAGTTACCCCCTTTGCTTAATCTTTCTACACTAGCTTTAAAGGTGACAAGCAGCTCAAAGTCTGCAAGATTGAGCTTGAATCCCTCTTGTATAACACCTCAAAAATCACAATCAATCTCCAAAAAGATGTCGTCACATAACACCTTGAATCAACACAAAGTTTGAAAGCAATTTGCCTCTTTTAATTTATTGCAATATGATTTACAACTAAGCTCAAAGTCTTAGAGTGTACATACAAACTGGCAGAGTCTTGTTGCATTGCCAAAAGATATCGACTACAATAGACCCCTCAAGTATTTATAGGAGAGGAGCCTTGAGAAAAAGGTGGGAGGATCCTAACTAACTTGAGAAATTCTCTCAACCATCATGACTTATTCCAACTACAGTCCTAATTTGGCTCAACTTGTAGTTGCTTTACAAGTAATTACATTTTACAAAAATGCAAGTGAAAGTGACACTTGCAATTACAAAACTTGTTTTTACATGTAACTTGTCAAAACAAAATTACAAATGCATAATTGAAACTATTTTGTGTCCGAAGACACAATTCTAACTACATCATCCTTTGTCTATGAAGATCTTCATGCTACTTTAGGATGCTAAAACTTGAAGTATTCAAGATTGGTGAAGACATCTTGAACCGGACCGGGAATTTGCATCCTTAATGATCTTTGTGTCTTTGGCCAACGAACTTCAATCTTATCTTCTTGCTTGGGGTAGTACTGGCTTTTCAGGAGGGAAGTTCTTTGCAAGGTTGAAGTAAGAAGCCTATCTCTATCTTGATCTCAATCATTCATATCACTTATCCATCTCCTTGTGTGGCTCTGTCATGTTGTTGTTCTTTCTCCAGTCTTGGAATCTGCTTGCAAAACAAGGCCCGTGCCTAAATTTATTGATTTGGTAGGCCGTGTGTGCAAACAGGACTGCATGGGTGAGACAAAGGGATTGCAAAAGTGGGGCCAAAGCTCAATTTCGGGTTTTGAAGACTGCATTACATGTGTGGAAAAACAAGAGCATTGACTTGCAATTATGGAGGATGAACATGCAACTTCATATGTGTAATGGGAAAATACAAGTTTGCACTCGTAATTGGACCCTAGAGACTCATTTTCAAGTGTTTTTGAGTGCATTTTGGACCAATTTCGGGTTTTGGGAGGTTGACTGCAAGTGCAATGTAGAGAAAAACTTTTACACTTCCACTTGTAATTGGGTCTTGAAGACCCGACTACAAGTGTGTATTGCTTGCAATCTTGCGGGAAAGCCTTCATAATCAGCCCTTGAAATCAGAACTTGGGGATTTGATAACAAATTGAACTTGAAACTTCAAAGGGGAAAATCTGCAACCACTCTTATGATGCATGATACATTCTAGTTGCAATCACGAACTTACAGTCCTCTCCTTGAAACCCGAAAAACCATATGAGAGAGTAATAAGAGGGAAGTATATCAATAAACACTTGCAGTCGGGTCTTGAGGACCCGATTGCAAGTTATATTAGCACATAACTTGAAATCCTCTACTTGGAATCGGGTTCTATGAAAGGCAAAACATGTCTTTTAAGAACAAAATGGATTTCAAGAAGATGAGTCGGGTTTTTGACTATATATGACACATAACAATCAGCAAGAGGTATAATCGGGTTTTTGGAATTTGATGCCAAGAAGACAAGTTTTACACATTTAGGAACTACTTGCAATTGGGTCTCTGAGACCTGACTGCAAGTGCATATAGTTTGCAAACAAAAGGTAGTGAAAGATTTGCAATCGGGGGTTTAACTCCTGATTGCAAGTGCATGAACATATACTTGTAATTGGGTCCTAGGGATCCGATTGCAAGTACAAGCTTCTTCAACTTTAAAATAACAAAAAGATGACTTGTAATCGGGTCCCTAGGACCCGATTGCAAGTAAAACTCATTTACTTGCAATGTAATCATACACCTTTACACTTGCAGTGATGGACATAAAACCCCCACTTGAGTTGTGACAATGAACCAACTTGTAATCGGGTCTTGGAGACCCGACTGCAAGTAAGTGCATTTACTTGTAATGAGTTTACTTGTAATGACATCCAAAAGTTCCCCAACTTGCAGTGACAGCTCTGAAACCCGAAATTGCATAGAAAGTGGCCAAAATGAAGGCAAAGCCTAACCAAAACTTTCACAAAGATGGAAGATAAGCTTGTGATTGATCTATCATCAGAAAATGTAGACTTTTCACCTTGGTAAATGTACCTTAGACCTTAAAATCTTGTAATTTTGTATTTAAACCTCCTACTTGCAATGACTGGTTTGAAACCCGAAATTGCATAGAAAGTTAGGAAAATGAAGGCCCAAATGCACCAAAACTTGGACAACAATGGCAAAGACACCCCCTGATGATTTGACACTATCAAATGAGTTTTTCACATCGTAAAACATGCCTTGGAGACAAAAACGACACATTTAAACCAAGATTTGTTAAGGGTTGTCAAATTTTTGAATTTTCAAAAATTGAGACAACAGATTCTTTCTCGAAAATCCCTTCCTCCTCCCTACCGAGCTCTAGATGCAATTTCGTCTCCATTTGTTTTGCCCTTCCGCCCTCTGACTGTAACTCCTCAAGGTGGCTACCTTTAACTGACCGTAGTGAAGGTGGTGGAGGTACGTTGGGTGTCACAACAAATGTACCTAGCCAGCTATCTACGACATCAACCTCCCAGTTGTTGTGCGTATTGCACACCCATCCCCATCTTGGACAGGGACCCCCAGTTTGTGCCTTTCTGCCCTTGCAGATGAGGAAGGGGATATGAAGGGTCAAGTGCCACTAAACCAAATTCGGCCTCTAGGGCCATATTGCGAACTTCAAACCCCCCCAACTCTCACAAAGTCGCCTAAATGTGAAGGAGTTAAAAGCCTGCAAAGACGTTGGAATGTCGATTTTCGCCAAAGGGGGGTAAATGTCAAAAGTTTTTAAACCTTGCAAAGCTCCCAAGAAGCCCGAAATTAACCCAAAGCGTAGAAATCGCGGAGTATAAAGCAATCAAATAGCCGAAATTCGCCATCCAAAGTAAATCGTGATTTTCATAACTTGCAAATGCCACCAGAATCCCGAAAATCGCGATTTGGAGGGTAAATGCGAAAGAAAGTTGAAAGTTTTAAAACTTTGCAAAAGGTCTGAAAATCCCGAAATTCGCTAGTATTGGGTAAATTGCGAAAGTTTTGGAGTTTGCAAACTAGTGAAAATCGCCGAAGTTTCAACTAAGGTGTAAAGTGCTAAAAGTTAAAGTTTGCGAAACTGGTGAAAATCCCGAAGTTCGCCGTAGAGGGCGTAAGTGTTCGAAGTTTTAAAAGGTTTTCAAACTCTCCAAAAACTCCGAAGTTCGCTGTCTAACGCAAAAATGTCAAATGTTCTAAAGAATTTCCAAAATACTCTAAAGCTTCAAACTTTGCAAACCTCCCTAAAAACCCGAAAATCGCATTATAGGGGGTAAGTGAAACAAGGTTAAAAGTTTGGAAAGCAACCCAAAATGCCGAAGTTCGCATTATAAGGTAAATCGCGATTTTTAACAAAGTTTGCAAATCGTTTCCAAACGCCGAAGTTTGAAAAGACTCCCCAAACTGCGATTTTCGATAAGTATTAAGAGGTTAAAACTCTAAACTTTGCAAACCTCGTCCAAGTGCCGAAGTTTCAATTATAAGGCAAAGTCGCTATTTTTGAAAGTTTGAAAAACCTCCCAAATCCCCGAAAATCGCGATCCGAAGGGTAAGTTGAAGAAGTTAAAGTTTGAAAAAGACCCAAAAACGCGATTTCGGCAACGAGGGCGTATTTGTCAAAGTTTTAAGTTTGAAAGGGCCTCTCATTCGCCGAAGTTCGCGAACTACAGGAAGATCGTGGAGTTTTTTTAAGTTTGTAAAAAAACTTGAAATCGCTTTCAATTCGCCGAAGTTCACATGAAGCGAAAATCGCGAAATACAAAACCTTGCGGAAATGCCATAAACCCCATTTTCAACGGCATAGGGAAATCCACAGAGGTTAAATAGTTTGTTGAGGAGCAAAATGCCCAAGATGCCTAAGGGTTAAACACAGAACTGAAAAATCTGAAGAACCATCCAAAACCCCCATTTTTGCCTATTTTCGGAAGATAAAGGAAAACTTTTAAAGATAGAAGGGCATTAAGTAACCAAGTTCGCAAAGTGGCTTTTAGCCCGAAAATGCCAATGCAGAAGATATTTTCAAAACCAACTTGTAGGCCGAAATTGAACAATAGGGCGAAATCACTTTTCGCCAGTCAACCAAGAGGTTTTAGTGGATTCAAATTGCCCAAACACCATCAAGACCAAGGATCAGATTTCATTTTCGAAGAGAAAACGGCATTTCAAGATACATCTCACAAAGAGCTTCTCAAGCCAGGCGTTAAAATTTAATATTTGTTAAGTTAAATTATTTAATTTTTCAAATTGATTTATTAAAATGAAATTGTTGTTCGCATGTCGCAGGACGTCATCGAAGAACCAGGAGGAAGCCTGAAACGACAAAGCCAGGCGCTGAAAGCTGAAGAAGAAGATGCAGGAACGCGCTACAGGAGCGCGAGAGCAACCGAACATTGGGAAGCATGCCACCTAAGCAACAAGTTAAAATTCACCACCAAAGACCGAAGAACACTCCGAATGCAACAATCATGCATTCTCAGGAAAAGTGCACAGCTGGATTTAATTCCAGGAATTCAGTTTTAAACTGAAACTGTTTTTATGTCCAATTGCCTATGGGTCCCGTGCAAAATATTTTTGTGGACAATTGTGTCCAATTGCCAAATTGACCGAATTAAAGCCAAATAGTGGCAGGTAGTTGGAATTGTGGTTGGTTGGATAACTGAGAATTGATTGGGCGTAGGTTAAGGTTGCCAGCTTCTGGATGGCAGGTTGCAACCCTTGGATGCAGTCAATCCTAGCCTCTGATTCAATATTGTAAAATCTATAAAAGGCAGAAGCCTTTCTTTTGTAAAGGGTTAGAGATTTTTGTTAGATAGTTAGACTTTGGTGAGAGAGTTAGATTTTAGAAGTTAGAATAGGTTAGATCTTAGCAGTAGCATAGGGATGCTACAGAAATTGTTGTAATAGGCAGCTGAAATCAATATATAGACATTGATTTGGTGTTTATTGTCTTGTTTTCATCCTATTTGCATGGTTTCTTTCAGCATTTTAGATAGATCTTTTTGTTTTGGGTGTGCAGGTATTTGATAAATTCAGGCTCATACCATTGAGGATATACTGATTGTGTATCCTTTTGTATGGTTAACCTGAGCCTTTGATTGTGCTTAGTTCAATTGCAGGTGTCCGTCTGAGCTGCGCCAGAATTGGGTGCTTAGCCATGCGTTTGCAGTCTGAAAATCTTTCAAGTCCCCTTCAAGATTGCACCGTTCCTACAAGGTTGTGAGCTATTCTGGCCAAGCAGGAATTGGTTATGTTGAATCCGTCTACCCGCATACCCGTGTTGTTAGTTTTAGATCTCCTATCCCTTCCCTTTTGATTTTATTTCGTAGTCTGAGAATCGCAGCAGACCACCTTGTTGCAAATCGTAAGTCCCCTTGTGCTCCCAGCAAATCACATCGACCGTTGAGCTATCCTGCAATCACGACCTGACAATAAAAACCTTGAGGTCATCCCCTTTGATCAAACAAGAAACAACATTAGGGATTTCCTTATCTCAAGAGAGGATAGGATACTCGGCGAGATCATTCTATTCTGCGTTGGTCGGATGAAGTCACAAGTTCAACGATTTTAGACACGTCAACACCAGCCTGGCGTAGTAGGTACACACATGATCTCTCTTGGCACAGTCCTAGCAGCTAGTGTACTAATAGTGGCAACTGGTACACTAGCAATTGGTACGAAAACTAACACTAAGGTTGCAACTGTAGCAATTGGTACGGTGCCCATTGTGACACTACTACCAATTGGTATGGTACTGGTACGAGGAGGTTTGGTTTGCCATGCAATACCCACAAGGGTAGCCTCCTGCAAACCTTCTGATGTTGCAATCCATATGAATGAACTGGGTGACATTAGATGTCCATCGAGGATAGATTGGCTGGTGCAAAGGTGGTGGTATGGCCTAAACCTCTTGGTGCGGTAGGAACCTTCGGTTGTGCCTTAGTAACCTTCAACGGCTACAACACTCCTTCAACCGAGTCATCTCTCCCCATGGTCGAGTCATCCCTCTCGACTTATATATCCTCTACAGCCTCCTACTCAAGCTAAGTTTCCCCCTCGTCCTCATGTACGGCCACTCGGAATGAGTTATCTTCACTCTCACTCTCCATGGATGAAACATCCACCGTGTCCTCCTCTTCTTCGCCCTTGCTTCCCTCATCTCAACACCTTCCTCTTCGGCACTTGGCTCCATATCCTGTAGTTCCTGCCATCTCTTCTTCCTAGGCTAAGATTGGTCCTCGGTTGTGAGTGTTTCATTATACATCCAATAAAACATTGTGGGCTTATTTGGTTCTACTTGAGTGAGGGGTTGGAAACGTCCCCTTCTATCCGCAGGTACCTGTGTGCTTAGCGCCTCCAAAAAGAGTTCGATTTCATGATGACCCATGTAGAACATCTTGTGCTTAATGGTTAAAAATTATTCGATTCTCTTGGAAATCACAGTCGCTCAATCGTAGACGGTGCCAATCATGATCCCATTCATTAGTCAAATAATCCAAACTACAATATTTGAGGCTCTGCTAGCCCCATGAGCCGACTCTTTATCAGGTCCAGGATGCATCTCCATTCTGTAGTAGCGATATGACTCTTCTTCACCCCTTAGCTATTGTTAATGATCCATAACCCTTCCCATCGTTCTGCAATCAGATCACTTTTGCATACTAACTGGAGCAATCTCTGGTTTTCCTCTTTCTTCATTTTGCCGAAGGGTTTAGCCACTTTTTGTCCTTTGGATAGGATGCTGAGCACTCTAGTGAATTCTCCTAGGCCATAGAAGACTGTAACCCTGCTTCCCTGAAATTCTATGACTGACCTATTAGAGTGTTGATCATATCCTATGACCAAAGTTCGCAACACTGGTTCACATTCTTTCAAATTGAACACAGGCATTTGAATTGCCCTATCTACTTCACCTTTCCTCAGTGATGCCCTCAATGGATGGTCATCGGGAGCCTCTTGCCACTAGATGCAGTATTCAATACCACTAACACTCTCGAACGTGAGGTTCTCTACTATGACCTAGTCATCCTTTTGAATGCGTGGCCAAAGTTTCTTTCTCTTGCTGCTGCTGGCTGCCACGACTGATTGATGTGATGTCTGACTGTTATCTTTTTCTCTTTTATTCTCTATCAGTTTGTTTTGATAACTGCCGCCTCTAGCCACCCGACCCTTACCCAAACTTGTCCTTACCATGATCTTGTTTCGTTCAAAGTCCTCCTCACAACCTTCTCCCTCGTCCCGCACAACACAACCCTTACTATGAGTTTTCACATAGTCCAATTTTACCAACTATGGATCCACAAAGAATAAGAATCCTTCTTCAAACATATTATACAATTCTTTCTTCACCTTTGTTTTTATGTTTTGATGCACACTAAAAGAACACTTCCTAAATAGCTTAGCATTGCTTTCAATCCAATTTTTGTGGGATCCAATGAATTCAACTCTTCTCATCTTATTTACATCAATATCGATCAAATATAGATACTTGAACAATAAGCAACAATTTCTGTTATTTTCTTTTGAGACCAATAATTTCCTATAGTTATCATCTTGGGTTTTCCCCTACAGATCACTATCAACTACAGTTGGAGTACAGCCATGATTCCAAATCTATTGTATATTTTTATGATATGGTTTGGAAGTCTGGTAATACCAACTAACAAACCAACCATGAGGTGGTTTATGTCCAGTTCACCCACATGTCATCCTTTGAGAGATTGTAAGTGTCCACTTTAGTCACATTTTACTATTAACCGCACCCTAACTTGAGTATCATTCATTTTCAATATTTTTACAGCTACATGTGTTTTCCATTTAAATAAATTCGTTAAAAGGATCCCTTCTGCTCATGTCTCTCAATTTTGATCCTCATGTATTCCTCCTCTTTGTAGCTTTTTGTTCAAGTTTACATTATTTTTCCCATACATGCAAATTCTTTGAATTGGAAAATGCTATTTTAAAGTTTTATGATAAAACCTCTTTCATTCCCCTAAAGTGTCACAAAAAATGGACGATTGTCTTTACTCGCCTTTGAACACCTGCAAGCCCTAGGCCTCATTAAGACTTGACCTAGAGTTATGCACCATACTAATTGTTTTATTTGCAAGCTGAGCCCTTCACTGGACCCTTGGTCAATTGTACCAAACTGCCTATATTTCTAGACACTGCCAATTCAATGACAGTGGCAATCTCAACCATCTAAGTTGCATAGGATCATGTACTCGTTGTTTATATCATTGCAAACTTCCACATAAATTTTTTATATGATTTGAATGAATAATTATACCTTCCTAACACCTGTTAGATATATATATTCATTCTATCCACTAACCATTCTATGAGAGATTGTAGGTGTTCACCATGGTCACTTTGTACTATTAACTTCAGTCTAATCAATCATTTATTCTTTCCAATATTGCTTCATTTGTATGTTTTCAATCTGATCAAAATCCTAACGCTCGTCTTAAGAGGCTACTTGAGAATTTGAACACTTCTTATTTTCATCACAAGAATCCTTTATCTCTAATTTTCCTCTACCACTTTTT